>NC_074685.1:3856167-4188667 GCF_029448725.1 Salvelinus fontinalis | reverse complement strand
ATGGGTGGATATACAGCAGTGATATACCAATGGGTGGTTATACAGCAGTGATACACCAATGGGTGGATATACAGCAGTGATATACCAATGGGTGGTTATACAGCAGTGATATACCAATGGGTGGTTATACAGCAGTGATATACCAATGGGTGGTTATACAGCAGTGATATACCAATGGGTGGATATACAGCAGTGATATACCAATGGGTGGATATACAGCAGTGATATACCAATGGGTGGTTATACAGCAGTGATATACCAATGGGTGGATATACAGCAGTGATATACCAATGGGTGGATATACAGCAGTGATATACCAATGGGTGGATATACAGCAGTGATATACCAATGGGTGGATATACAGCAGTGATACACCAATGGGTGGATATACAGCAGTGATATACCAATGGGTGGATATACAGCAGTGATATACCAATGGGTGGTTATACAGCAGTGATATACACCAATGGGTGGATATACAGCAGTGATATACACCAATGGGTGGATATACAGCAGTGATATACACCAATGGGTGGATATACAGCAGTGATACACCAATGGGTGGTTATACAGCAGTGATATACACCAATGGGTGGTTACACAGCAGTGATCCACCAATGACTGACTCTCTTTCCAGTGATGTGCCACGGTGGCTGACTACATCACACTCCATTACCTGCCGTTGTGCCCTTGAGCAAGGCACTTAACCCCCACATCAACAGCTCTCCAGGCACCCAGCCCCGCAGCCCCCTCTCCCAAACCTCTGTGTCTTTCTTATAAGCAGAAGCCACATTTCGGTTGGACGTTGTGTGTAACTGACCAATCACGTGATCTTCGTGTCTTAGTCCTAACTATGTTTGTGTTCCAAGTGGCACCCTATTCCCTTCATAGTGCACTTATTCTGACCATATTGGGAATGGCGTGCCATTTGAGACTACAGAGTAGAAGTGTACACCCAGCAGCTGCTGCTGTCCATCAGAGTAAATAACAGACCCATCTAACTAACTAACACCGCGCAGTCAGCTAGCGGACAGACACATTAGGACTGAACAACAGCCCAGACCCATCTAACTAACGTAGTGCTGTCAGCTCGCATGGCAGGGATATTAGGACTGAACAGACCAGACCCATCTAACTAACTCCGCGCTGTCAGCTAGCATGGCCGGGACAGAGACAAAGCCTGATAATACCAGACAGTCAGGAGAAGCCACGACCTGAACAACAGACTTTAGGACATCTTCTAAAGCACACATGGGACTGTAAATACTTGATCCGGTCCAGACGAAACAGAACTCTGAATCAGAATGAAGCTCATCAAACACATTCCACTACTACAGATCCTGTTCCTGACACAGCTTGGGGCGAGTGTCGGACTGCAGAGAGGTTTGTACCTATAAACTGGCCTGCAATGCCATGTAACGCTGTATGCCTCAGTATCCAGCACTGTCTGGTTGTTGTCAGGGATTTCTCAAGGAAGGCAGACAGAGACAGAGAGACAGAGAGACAGAGAGACAGAGAGACAGAGAGACAGAGAGACAGAGAGACAGAGACAGAGAGACAGAGACAGAGAGAAAGACAGACAGACAGACAGACAGACAGACAGACAGACAGACAGACAGACAGACGCTAATTACTGTGAATAGCGGAGGAGATGGACTCGGTTAATTTAGGAATGGACTTCTGGACTAAGTTATATCATCTCTGTCAGATGTTGAGTCTGTCAGACATGCAGTAAATGAATATAGTACAGATAGACATTGGCAGAAGAACTGTGTGACTAATATTTTGGAGATTAACATTTACTCATATAACACATTGACAAACATGTTTTGTATCTTAATTCAGTGCTTTAACTTGACACATTTTCTCAGTCCTTTTGTTATTGTGCTTCAAAGTAACCCCGAGTCCCCTTCCTCTGAACATTTGATATATATCATAGCTACCTCATCATAGCTACCTCATCATAGCTACCTCATCATAGCTACCTCATCATAGCTACCTCATCATAGCTACCTCATCATAGCTACCTCATCATAGCTACCTCATCATAGCTACCTCATCAGTATTCTATGAGTATCTGAGTGAAGCTGATAAAGTGTGATGTTATGACAGCCAAGGAGGCTGAGTGTTATCACTGTGTAACAACATTTCAACCTTTACAAAGTACAGGAAAATACTGTATGCTTATCAGATAGGGTAACTATCTGTAACTATTATGTACAAAAAGTGGTGTAATTTCTAAACACCCAGTATGGATGAAAACCCCCTCAAATGAAAGCTGACAGGCCCCCCGAGACCCATGGGGCGGCGCACAATTGGCCCAGCGTCGTCAGGGTAGGGAAGGGTTTGGCCGGCAGGGATGTCCTAGACCCATCACGAACTAGCGACTCCTGTGGCGGACCGGGCGCAGGGCACGCTGACACGGTCACCATGTGTACGGTGTTTCCTCCGACACATTGGTGCGGCTGGCTTCCGGGTTGGACAGGCATTGTGTCAAGAAGCAATGCGGCTTGGTTGGGTTGTGTTTCAGAGGACGCACGGCTCTCGAGATTCGCCTCTCCCGAGTCCATACGGGAGTTGCAGCAAAGGGACAAGACTGTAACTACCAATTGGCTCCCACAAAACGATCTATGCCAAAATTCTGAAGTATCCCTTTAACCTTACATTTACATTGATGTTTAATAATTTAGCACACGCTCTTATCCAGAGCCACTTCCAGGTAGTGCATTAATCTTAGAACAGCTAGGTGGGACAATTATTTATCACAGTCATAGTAAATACATTTGTCCTCAATAAAGTAGCTTTCAACAAAGTTAGAGCTAATGGGGGGGATGTTATGCGACAGATGTTGTTGATAGGATAGTCTAGTTTGTTCTCTCGCCAATAGAACGGAGGGTAGGGGTGGTTTATTTACTCGCCGACGTAGTCCCGTCAGGGAGCACGCTCGTTGGCCTCTACTGCGCCGTCTCTTCCTCTTTCTACCCCCGGGGATTAGGGACTGATCCGGAATGAGCAGTACATCCACAGCTGCCGACTCGTTGGAATAGAAATCTTCAACTAAATCGAAGTTAGTGATCACTGTTCTGATGTCCAGAAACTATTTTCGGTCATAGGAAATGATGGTGGAAATAGTACCTACAAAAAGTATTAAAAAATAATAGAATTGGGTCAGAAACCCATAAGATGGCAGCCAACCATCTCTGCAGTGACATCTAATGTACGTATAGTAGCTGGTCACTAAGATAAGATAGTGTAGAGGCTGTAGTCACTGTAGTAGCTGGTCAATAAGATAAAATAGTGTAGAGGCTGTAGTTACTGTAGTAGCTGGTCACTAAGATAAGATAGTGTAGAGGCTGTAGTCACTGTAGTAGCTGGTCACTAAGATAAGATAGTGTAGAGGCTGTAGTCACTGTAGTAGCTGGTCAATAAGATAACATAGTGTAGAGGCTGTAGTCCCTGTAGTAGCTGGTCACTAAGATAAGATAGTGTAGAGGCTGTAGTCCCTGTAGTAGCTGGTCACTAAGATAACATAGTGTAGAGGCTGTAGTCCCTGTAGTAGCTGGTCACTAAGATAAGATAGTGTAGAGGCTGTAGTCCCTGTAGTAGCTGGTCACTAAGATAAGATAGTGTAGAGGCTGTAGTCCCTGTAGTAGCTGGTCACTAAGATAAGATAGTGTAGAGGCTGTAGTCCCTGTAGTAGCTGGTCACTAAGATAAGATAGTGTAGAGGCTGTAGTCCCTGTAGTAGCTGGTCACTAATATAAGATAGTGTAGAAGCTGTAGTCCCTGTAGTAGCTGGTCACTAATATAAGATAGTGTAGAGGCTGTAGTCACTGTAGTAGCTGGTCACTAAGATAAAATAGTGTAGAGGCTGTAGTCACTGTAGTAGCTGGTCACTAAGATAAAATAGTGTAGAGGCTGTAGTCACTGTAGTAGCTGTTCACTAAGATAAGATAGTGTAGAGGCTGTAGTCCCTGTAGTAGCTGTTCACTAAGATAAGATAGTGTAGAGGCTGTAGTCCCTGTAGTAGCTGTTCACTAAGATAAGATAGTGTAGAGGCTGTAGTCACTGTAGTAGCTGGTCACTAAGATAAAATAGTGTAGAGGCTGTAGTCACTATAGTGGCTGGTCACTAAGAAACGATAGTGTAGAGGCTGTAGTCACTGTAGTAGCTGGTCACTAAGATACGATAAGATAGTGTAGAGGCTGTAGTCCCTGTAGTAGCTGGTCACTAAGATACGATAGTGTAGAGGCTGTAGTCCCTGTAGTGGCTGGTGTCTAGGAGCTGAGAGAGCCGAGAGAATCTTGGCATCTGCAGGAACAGGTGACATATCCGCTGAAGCACCCAGCGGAAGCTGCCTGGTTGGGTTTCACAGTCAGAGGGCCACTACACAGTAACAACTGACACACGCACACACACACACGCACACGCATGCACACACACACACACACACCGACCGATGTGCTTGAATGCCAACTCATGGGACATAAAGTCAGGCTATCAGTTCTAGGTTCTCTGGAGACTCATGGTACATACATTCAGGCTATCAGTTCTAGGTTCCCTGGAGACTCATGGTACATACAGTCAGGCTATCAGTTCTAGGTTCCCTGGAGACTCATGGTACATACAGTCAGGCTATCAGTTCTAGGTTCCCTGGAGACTCATGGTACATACAGTCAGGCTATCAGTTCTAGGTTCCTTGGAGACTCATGGGACAATGTAGAAAATAGTAAAAATAAATAATAAAGAAAAACCCTTGAATGAGTAGGTGTGTCCAAACGTTTGACTGGTACTGATGTAGAGCTGATGTAGCTGTATGTAGCATGTTGTACAGTACTGATGTAGAGTTGATGTAGCTGTATGTAGCATGTTGTACAGTACTGATGTAGCTGTAGCTGTATGTAGCATGTTGTACAGTACTGGTGTAGAGCTGATGTAGCTGTATGTAGCATGTTGTACAGTACTGGTGTAGCTGTAGCTGTATGTAGCATGTTGTACAGTACTGATGTAGCTGTAGCTGTATGTAGCATGTTGTACAGTACTGGTGTAGAGCTGATGTAGCATTATGTAGCATGTTGTACAGTACTGATGTAGCTGTAGCTGTATGTAGCATGTTGTACAGTACTGGTGTAGAGCTGATGTAGCTGTATGTAGCATGTTGTACAGTACTGATGTAGAGCTGATGTAGCATTATGTAGCATGTTGTACAGTACTGATGTAGAGCTGATGTAGCATTATGTAGCATGTTGTACAGTACTGATGTAGCTGTAGCTGTATGTAGCATGTTGTACAGTACTGGTGTAGAGCTGATGTAGCTGTATGTAGCATGTTGTACAGTACTTGATGTAGAGTTGATGTAGCTGTATGTAGCATGTTGTACAGTACTGATGTAGAGCTGATGTAGCATGTTGTACAGTACTGGTGTAGAGCTGATGTAGCTGTATGTAGCATGTTGTACAGTACTGATGTAGCTGTAGCTGTATGTAGCATGTTGTACAGTACTGGTGTAGAGCTGATGTAGCATGTTGTACAGTACTGATGTAGCTGTAGCTGTATGTAGCATGTTGTACAGTACTGGTGTAGAGCTGATGTAGCTGTATGTAGCATGTTGTACAGTACTGATGTAGAGCTGATGTAGCATTATGTAGCCTTTTGTACAGTACTGATGTAGTAGTTATGTTGTACTAATGTAGAGCTGATGTAGATGTATGTAGCATGTTGTAGAGCTGATTTAGCTGTATGTAGCATGTTGTACAGGTTCTGTTGTCTACTTGTTTAAAGCGGTGCAATGCGCTGGATGATGGCAAGCCATAGCTCTCTGATTCATAGCAGCTGGTAGGTCCTTTGTACATGCTCTGTTGGCAGTCACATTGTTCCATTGGGTCATGCTCACTTTCTCTCTGGCACTGAGACTATCAGATGGTCTCCCTCTGTCCTCTCTGTCCTCTCTGTCCTCTCTGTCCTCTATGTCCCATCCGTCCATCCGTCCGTCCATCCGTCCATCCGTCCATCCGTCTGTATCTCTCTTTGTCTGTGTCTCTCTAAACCTGGAGTGGCCTAGCCAGTCTCCAGACCTGAACCCAATAGAAAATCTTTGGAGGGAGCTGAAAGTCTGTATTGCTCAGCGACAGCCCCGAAACCTGAAGGATCTGGAGAAGGTCTGTATGGAGGATTGGGCCAAAATCCCTGCTGCAGTGTGTGCAAACCTGGTCAAGAACTACAGGAAACGTATGATCTCTGTAATTGCAAACAAAGGTTTCTGTACCAAATATAAAGTTCTGCTTTTCTAAGGTATCAAATACTTATGTCATGCAATAAAATGCAAATTATTTACTTAAAAATCATACAAAGTGATTTTCTGGATTTTTGTTTTAGATTCCGTCTCTCACAGTTGAAGTGTACCTATGATAAAAAATTACAGACCTCTACATGCTTAGTAAGTAAGAAAACCTGCAAAATTGTCAGTGTATCAAATACTTGTTCTCCCATCTGTAACTTAGCTTTCTTGCGAACAGGAACAATGGTGGCCCTCTTGTAGCATGTGGGAACAGCAGACTTGGATAGGGATTGATTGAATATGCCTGTAAACACACCAGCCAGCTGGTCTGCGCATGCTCTGAGGACGCGGCTAAGGATGCCATCTGGGCCGGCAGCCTTGCGAGGGTTAACACGTTTAAATGTTTTACTCATGTTAGCTGCGGTGAAGGAGAGCCCACGGTTTTGGTCGCGGGCCGTGTCAGTGGCACTGTATTGTCCTCAAAGCGAGCAAAGAAGTTAATTAGTTTGTCTGGGAGCAAGACATCAGTGTCCACGACGGGGCTGGTTTTATTTTTGTAGTCCGTGATTGACTGTAGACCCTGCCTCATACGTCTCATGTCTGAGCCGTTGAATTGCGACTCTACTTTGTCTCTATACTGACGCTTAGCTTGTTTGATTGCCTTTCGGAGGGTTTGTATTCGGTCATCTTTCCGGTCGCCTTGACCTGATTAAAATAAGTGGTTCGTGCTTTCAGTTTTGCACGAATGCTTCCATCAATCCACAGTTTCTGGTTAGGGAAGGATTTAATAGTCACCGTGGGTACCACATCACCGATGCACTTGTTAATAAACTCGCTCACCGAATCAGCGTATACATCAATATTATTGTCCGATGTTATACGGAACATATCCCAGTCCACGTGATCGAAGCAATCTTGAAGCATGGAATCAGATTGGTCTGACCAGCGTTGGACATGAGCACGGGCATTTCCTGTTTTAGTTTCTGTCTATAGGCTGGGAGCAACAAAATGGAGTCGTGGTCAGATTTTCCGAAAGGAGGGCGAGGGAGCGCTTTGTATGCATCGCGGAAATTAGAGTAGCAAGGATCTAGAGTGTTGCCAGCCCGGGTCATGCATTCGATATGCTGATAAAATTTAGGGAGCCTTGTTTTCAGATTAGCCTTGTTAAAATCTACCAGCTACAATAAATGCAGCCTCAGGATATGTGGTTTCCAGTTTACATAGAGTCAAATGAAGTTATTTTAGGGCCGTCGAGGTGTCTGCTTGGGGGGGGGGGAGGATATACACGACTGTGATTATAATCAAAGAGAATTCTCTTGGTAGATAATGCGGTCTAAATTTGATCATAAGGAATTCTAGGTCAGGGGAACAAGAGGACTTGAGTTCCTGTATGTTGTTATGATCACACCACGACTCGTTAAGTATAAGGCATACCCCACCCCCGCCCCTCTTCTTACCAGAGAGATGTTTGTTTCTGTCGGCGCAATGCTTGAAGAAACCGGCTGGCTGTACCTACTCTGATAACGTATCCCGAATAAGCCATGTTTCCGTGAAACAAAGAATTTTACAATCTCTGATGTCTCTCTGAAAGGCAACCCTTGATCGAATTTCATCTACCTTGTTGTCAAGAAACTGGACATTGGTGAGTAGTATAGCCGGGAGCGGTCCGCGGTGTGCCCATCTATGGAGCCTGACCAGAAGACCGCTCCGTCTGCCCCTTCTGCGACGCCATTGTTTTGGGTCGCCTACTGGGATCCGATCCATTGTCCTTGGGGGAGGTCCAAAGAGAGGATACGCTTCGGGAAAGTCGTGTTCCTGGTCGTAAATGTTGGTAAGTTGACGTTGCTCATATCTAATAATTCCTCCCGGCTGTATGTAATAAGACTTAAGATTTCCTGGGGTAACAGTGTAAGAAATAATACATAAAAAAACAAAATACTGCATAGTTACCTAAGAACACGAAGCGAGGCGTCCATCTCTGTCGGCCCCAAACAAGATGTGTTAGCGATAACGCATTTGATAATGGCAAGGATTGTGAGAGTGGAAGCCCAGCCTATCCAGCTATGACCACAGTGCCTTTTGTGCTGGTGAATTTTGTATATAGAAACATAAAAAACGATTGGTTTCCCCCCCATTTCATTTAATTTGATTAAAAACACAGCATAGCCCCCCTCCCTTAATCAAGGCTAGTTCAGCAGAGCCACAAAAGGTGGATCTTTTAGCCAACTAGCCGTTGAATAAAAGGCTTTTAAATTTTCTACTGAGAGTGAGTTGAAATGTTTTGGTGGATTTTGCCTAATGCTTTTTCATAATTCACATATCTGCATACCTAAATTCACTTGTTCCAGTAGGCAACCCATCCCCATTTTCATTGAGCGTCCCTCGTCCGATTACAAAACTATTCAGTCCTCCTATAATGCTACTCGAACATGGGAAATTATAGAATTGACAGGAGTCTAATATTTTGTATAAATGTGCGAATGTTATGCGTAAAGACATTTCGGCCTACGTGTGCGCACAGTGCCATGGCATGAGATAAACTATTTGTGATGTCATGCTTCTGACCCCAGCCAATTTAGAAATACTGCTGTTGTTTCTAATTCATATCAAGTCCACCTTAGGCTTCCCTTACCCAGGCTACTAAGGCTGGGTCCCCATAGGCTTCCCTTACCCAGGCTACTAAGGCTGGATCCCCATGGGCTTCCCTTACCCAGGCTACTAAGGCTGGATCCCCATGGGCTTCCCTTACCCAGGCTACTAAGGCTGGAACCCCATAGGCTTCCCTTACCCAGGCTACTAAGGCTGGGTCCCCATAGGATACCCTTAACCAGGCTACTAAGGCTGGAACCCCATAGGATACCCTTAACCAGGCTACTAAGGCTGGATCCCCATAGGCTTCCCTTAACCAGGCTACTAAGGCTGGGTCCCCATAGGCTTCCCTTACCCAGGCTACTAAGGCTGGGTCCCCATAGGCTTCCCTTACCCAGGCTACTAAGGCTGGGTCCCCATAGGCTTCCCTTACCCAGGCTACTAAGGCTGGGTCCCCATAGGCTTCCCTTACCCAGGCTACTAAGGCTGGATCCCCATAGGCTTCCCTTACCCAGGCTACCAAGGCTGGATCAACATTGCCTTCCCTTACCCAGGCTACCAAGGCTGGATCCCCATAGGCTACCCTTACCCAGGCTACTAAGGCTGGATCCCCATAGGCTACCCTTACCCTAGGCTACAGAGATTGGATCACCATCTGCTACCAAGGCTGGATCAACATAGGCTACCTTTACTCTAGGCTACTAAGGCTGGATCAACAGCAATGCGTCCTGTTTTTTAAATCCTGTCTTTGCAAAGCAGCCTATCCATAAAAGGTGTTTAAATTGTTATTTATCAGAGTACCTTTAATTGAAGATATACTGCACATCCTAAAATATACACACACATGCCTACCTGCATAATACATTTAGCTTGTCTGTGTTGGCCAAATGGGAATCGTCTGTGTTGGCCAAATGGGATTCGTCTGTGTTGGCCAAATGGGATTCGTCTGTGGTGGCCAAATGGGATTCGTCTGTGGTGGCCAAATGTTACCCGTCTGTGTTGGCCAAATGTTACCCGTCTGTGTTGGCCAAATGTTATCCATCTGTGTTGGCCAAATGGGAACCGTCTGTGTTGGCCAAATGGGAACCGTCTGTGTTGGCCAAATGTTATCCGTCTGTGGTGGCCAAATGGGAACAGTCTGTGTTGGCCAAATGTTATCCGTCTGTGTTGGCCAAATGTTATCCGTCTGTGTTGGCCAAATGGGAACCGTCTGTGGTGGCCAAATGGGAACCGTCTGTGTTGGCCAAATGTTATCCGTCTGTGGTGGCCAAATGTGAGCCTTCTGTGGTGGCCAAATGGGAACAGTCTGTGTTGGCCAAATGTTATCCGTCTGTGTTGGCCAAATGGGAACAGTCTGTGTTGGCCAAATGGGAATCGTCTGTGTTGGCCAATTGGGAACAGTCTGTGTTGGCCAAATGGGAATCGTCTGTGTTGGCCAAATGTTATCCGTCTGTGTTGGCCAAATGGGAATCGTCTGTGTTGGCCAAATGTTATCCGTCTGTGTTGGCCAAATGGGAACAGTCTGTGTTGGCCAAATGGGAATCGTCTGTGTTGGCCAAATGTTATCCGTCTGTGTTGGCCAAATGTTATCCGTCTGTGTTGGCCAAATGTTATCCATCTGTGTTGGCCAAATATTATCCGTTTGTGTTGGCCAAATGGGAACAGTCTGTGTTGGCCAAATGGGAATCGTCTGTGTTGGCCAAATGTTATCCGTCTGTGTTGGCCAAATGGGAACAGTCTGTGTTGGCCAAATGGGAATCGTCTGTGTTGGCCAAATGGGAACAGTCTGTGTTGGCCAAATGGGAACAGTCTGTGTTGGCCAAATGGGAACAGTCTGTGTTGGCCAAATGGGAACAGTCTGTGTTGGCCAAATGTTATCCGTCTGTGTTGGCCAAATGTTATCCGTCTGTGTTGGCCAAATGTTATCCGTCTGTGTTGGCCAAATGGGAACAGTCTGTGTTGGACAAATGGGAACCGTCTGTGTTGGCCAAATGGGAATCGTCTGTGTTGGCCAAATGTTATCCGTCTGTGTTGGCCAAATGGGAACAGTCTGTGTTGGCCAAATGGGAATCGTCTGTGTTGGCCAATTGGGAACAGTCTGTGTTGGCCAAATGGGAATCGTCTGTGTTGGCCAAATGTTATCCGTCTGTGTTGGCCAAATGGGAATCGTCTGTGTTGGCCAAATGTTATCCGTCTGTGTTGGCCAAATGGGAACAGTCTGTGTTGGCCAAATGGGAATCGTCTGTGTTGGCCAAATGTTATCCGTCTGTGTTGGCCAAAAGTTATCCGTCTGTGTTGGCCAAATGTTATCCATCTGTGTTGGCCAAATATTATCCGTTTGTGTTGGCCAAATGGGAACAGTCTGTGTTGGCCAAATGGGAATCGTCTGTGTTGGCCAAATGTTATCCGTCTGTGTTGGCCAAATGGGAACAGTCTGTGTTGGCCAAATGGGAATCGTCTGTGTTGGCCAAATGGGAACAGTCTGTGTTGGCCAAATGGGAACAGTCTGTGTTGGCCAAATGGGAACAGTCTGTGTTGGCCAAATGGGAACAGTCTGTGTTGGCCAAATGTTATCCGTCTGTGTTGGCCAAATGTTATCCGTCTGTGTTGGCCAAATGTTATCCGTCTGTGTTGGCCAAATGGGAACAGTCTGTGTTGGACAAATGGGAACCGTCTGTGTTGGCCAAATGGGAATCGTCTGTGTTGGCCAAATGTTATCCATCTGTGTTGGCCAATTGGGAACAGTCTGTGTTGGGCAAATGGGCATCGTCTGTTTTGGCCAAATGGGAATCGTCTGTGTTGGCCAAATGGGCATCGTCTGTTTTGGCCAAATGGGAATCGTCTGTGTTGGCCAAATGTTATCCGTCTGTGTTGGCCAAATGGGAACAGTCTGTGTTAGCCAAATGGGAATCGTCTGTGTTGGCCAAATGTTATCCATCTGTGTTGGCCAAATGGGAACCGTCTGTGTTGGCCAAATGGGAACCGTCTGTGTTGGCCAAATGGGAATCGTCTGTGTTGGCCAAATGTTATCCGTCTGTGTTGGCCAAATGGGAATCGTCTGTGTTGGCCAAATGGTATCCGTCTGTGGTGGCCAAATGTGAGCCGTCTGTGTTGGCCAAATGGGAACAGTCTGTGTTGGCCAAATGGGAACAGTCTGTGTTGGCCAAATGGGAACAGTCTGTGTTGGCCAAATGGGAATCGTCTGTGTTGGCCAAATGTTATCCGTCTGTTGTGGCCAAATGTTACCCGTCTGTGTTGGCCAAATGGGAACCGTCTGTGTTGGCCAAATGTTATCCGTCTGTGTTGGCCAAATGGGAATCGTCTGTGTTGGCCAAATGTGAACCGCCTGTGTTGGCCAAATGGGAATGCGTCCATGCAAGGGTAACCGGTGTGAAATGACAAGCTAGTTAGCAGCACGAGCTAGTAAAGTTTCAATCGGTGACATCATTTGCTCGGAGACTTTAAAGTAGTTGTGTCCCTTTCTCTGCCGCGTCTTTTGTGGAGTGAAAAGTAACACTGTTTCGTGGGTGACTGTTGTCGATGTGTTCAGAGGGTACCTGGATCGATCCAAGGGTGAGGCAAGGCGAGGGACAGAAGCAACACTGTTACAAATGTTTGGGAAACATTTGGTTTGAACATCCAGCTGTGACTGTGGCTGTGTGGCTTCGTGGCTTCGTGGCTGTGTGGCTGTGTGGCATCATTGTACAGAGGAGATACACTGCATTCGGAAAGTATTCAGACCACATGCTGTCACCACCATGCTTCACCTTGGGGATGGTGTGAAGTTTCCTCCAAACGTGACGCTTGGCATTCAGGCCAAAAAGTTCAATATTGGTTTCATCAGACCAGAGAACCTTGTATCTCTTACATAGGGCGAGAGTCTTTATGTGCCTTTTTTATATCACCTCTATTTAACCAGGTAGGCCAGTTGAAAACAAGTTCTCATTTAGAACTGCAACCAGGCCAAGATCAAGCAAAGCACTGCGACAAAAACACAGAGTTACACATAAACAAACATACAGTCAATAACACAATAGAACAATCTATGTACAGTGTGTGCAAATGTAGAAGAATAGGGAGGTAAGGCAAGAAATAGGCCATAGAGGCGAAATAATTACAATTTATCATTAACACTGGAGTGATGATGTGCAGATGATGTACGAGTAGAGATACTGGGATGCAAAAGAGCAAGAGGATAAATAGCAATATGGGGATGAGGTAGTTGGGTGTGCTATTTACAGATGGGCTGTGTACAGGTACAGTGATCGGTAAGCTGCTCTGATAGCTGATGCTTAAAGTTAGAGAGGGAGCTATAAGTCTCAAGCTTCAGTGCTTTTTGCAATTTGTTCCAGTCATTGGCAGCAGAGAACTCGAAGGAAAGGCGGCCAAAGGATATGTTGGCTTTGGGGATGACCAGTGAAATATACCTGCTGGAGCGCATGCTACGGGTGGGTGTTGCTATGGTGAGCAGTGAGCTGAGATAAGGCGGTAGCTTTACCTAGCAAAGACTTATAGATGACCTGGAGCCAGTGGGTTTGGCCACGAATATGTTGTGAGGGCCAGCCAACGAGAGCATACAGGTCGCAGTGGTGGGTAGTATATGGGGCTTTGGTGGCAAAACGGATGGCACTGTGATAGACCACATCAAGTTTGCTGAGTAGAGTGTTAGAGGCTGTTTTGGTAAATGACATCGCTAAGTCAAGGATCGGTAGGATGGTCAGTTTTACGAGGGAACGTTTGGCAGCATGAGTGAAGGAGACTTTGTTGTGAAATAGGAAGCCGATTCTAGATTTAATTTGGGATTGGAGATGCTTAACGTGATTCTGGAAGGAGAGTTGTAGATGTCCACGTATACTAAGTCAGAACCGTCCAGAGTGGTGATGCTAGTCGGGCGGGCGGGTGCGGGTAGAGGAAACAATCGGTTGAAGAGAATGCATTTAGTTTTACTTGCATTTAAAAGCAGTTGGAGGCCACGTAAGGAGTGTTGTATGGCATTGAAGCTCGTTTAGATGTTGGTTAACACAGTGTGCAACAAAGAAGTGCCAGATGTATACAGAATGTATACCTCTGCATAGAGGTGGATCAGAGAAACACCAGCAGCAAGAGCGACATCATTGATGTATACAGATGAAAGAGTCAGCCCGAGATTTGAATCCTGTGGCACCCCCATAGAGACTGCCAGAGGCCCGGACAACAGACCCTCCGTTTTGACACACTGAACTCTATCTGAGAAGTAGTTGGTAAACCAGGCGAGGCAGTCATTTGAGAACCAAGGCTGTTGAGTCTTCCGATAAGAATGCGGTGATTGACAGTCGAAAGCCTTGGCCAGGTCGATGAAGACGGCTGCACAGTATTGTCTTTTATAGATGGAGGTTATGAAATCGTTTAGAACCTTGAGCGTGGCTAAGGTGCACCCGTGACCGGCTCGGGAAAAACAGATCGAAATGGTCGGTGATCTGTTTGTTAACTTGGCTCTCGAAGATTTTAGAAAGGCAGGGTAGGATAGATATAGGTCTGTAGCAGTTTGGGTCTAGAGTGTCTCCCCCTTTGAAGAGGGGGATGACCGCGGCAGCTTTCCAATCTTTGGGGGATCTCAGACGATAAGAAAGAGAGGTTGAACAGGCTAGTAATAGGGGTTGCAGAATTTTCGGCGGATAATTTTAGAAAGGGAGGGTCCAGATTGTCCAGCCCGGATGATTTGTACGATCCAGATTTTGCATCTCTTTCAGAACATCAGCGGTTTAGATTTGGATGAAGGAGAAGCGGGAGGGGGGGGGGGGGGACTTGGGAAAGTTGCTGCAGGGGGTGCAGAGCTGTTGGCGGGGTAGGGGTAGCCAGGTGGAAAGCATGGCCATACAGAAGGTACAGAGGAGATAGTGGAGAGAGTAGGTTACAGAGGAGATATTTAGCTGCCATCATTGAAGTCGTTGTAGGCTCTTCAGCCCAAGACTCCTAAACAGTAAAAGTGATATGCAAATTTAATGGAATGTAACCAATTTAAACAGTCACGCGCACCACCCTGCTGGAGACAGAGTCATGTCATGTCATGTAGCCTTATGTCATGTGTTCTGTCCCCAGCTCCTCGCATCACAACCCTGCTGGAGACAGAGTCATGTCATGTCATGTCATGTAGCCTTATGTCATGTGTTCTGTCCCCAGTTCCTCGCATCACAACCCTGCTGGAGACAGAGTCATGTCATGTCATGTCATGTAGCCTTATGTCATGTGTTCTGTCCGCAGCTCCTCGCATCACAACCCTGCTGGAGACAGAGTCATGTCATGTCATGTCATGTAGCCTTATGTCATGTGTTCTGTCCCCAGCTCCTCGCATCACCACCCTGCTGGAGACAGAGTCATGTCATGTCATGTCATGTAGCCTTATGTCATATGTTCTGTCCCCAGCTCCTCGCATCACCACCCTGCTGGAGACAGAGTCATGTCATGTCATGTCATGTAGCCTTATGTCATGTGTTCTGTCCCCAGCTCCTCGCATCACAACCCTGCTGGAGACAGAGTCATGTCATGTCATGTCATGTCATGTAGCCTTATGTCATATGTTCTGTCCCCAGCTCCTCGCATCACAACCCTGCTGGAGACAGAGTCATGTCATGTCATGTCATGTAGCCTTATGTCATGTGTTCTGTCCCCAGCTCCTCGCATCACCACCCTGCTGGAGACAGAGTCATGTCATGTCATGTCATGTAGCCTTATGTCATGTGTTCTGTCCCCAGTTCCTCGCATCACAACCCTGCTGGAGACAGAGTCATGTCATGTCATGTCATGTAGCCTTATGTGTTCTGTCCCCAGCTCCTCGCATCACAACCCTGCTGGAGTCATGTCATTTCATGTCATGTAGCCTTATGTCATGTGTTCTGTCCCCAGCTCCTCGCATCACAACCCTGCTGGAGACAGAGTCATGTTATGTCATGTCATCTTATGTCATGTGTTCTGTCCCCAGCAACTCGCATCACAACCCTGCTGGAGACAGAGTCATGTCATGTCATGTCATGTAGCCTTATGTTTATGTGTTCTGTCCCCAGCTCCTCGCATCACAACCCTGCTGGAGACAGAGTCATGTCATGTCATGTAGCCTTATGTCATGTGTTCTGTCCCCAGTTCCTCGCATCACAACCCTGCTGGAGACAGAGTCATGTCATGTCATGTCATGTAGCCTTATGTCATGTGTTCTGTCCCCAGCAACTCGCATCACAACCCTGCTGGAGACAGAGTCATGTCATGTCATGTCATGTAGCTTTATGTCATGTGTTCTGTCCCCAGCTCCTCGCATCACCACCCTGCTGGAGACCTTGGACATCCTGTTGGATCACAACGCCACGTTCATCTGTGAAGTTGACTCCCGACCGCCAGCTGATGTCACGTGGACACGGAACAACCACCCAATCCCGTGAGAGCACTTAACAAAATTGGAAACATTAGACAACCTTGTCTGGTACATTTGAGTAATTTAAACAGACTTTAAATTGTATGATCGGTCATTACAGAGGCTTTTGGTGAGTTTTATGAAGTTTAATTCATTCAGGTCCCAGCTTTATGTGTCTTTATCCAGATACTATGACTATGATTACAATGATTCGTGTCTATTCTTTCCCTAATGCTCTCCAGATACTATGATTCTGTTTCCTGTTTCATCCAGATACTATGATTTTGTTTCCTGTTTCATCCAGAGACTATGATTCTGTTTCCTGTTTCATCCAGCTACTATGATTCTGTTTCCTGTTTCATCCAGATACTATGATTCTGTTTCCTGTTTCATCCAGCTACTATGATTCTGTTTCCTGTTTCATCCAGATACTATGATTCTGTTTCCTGTTTCATCCAGATACTAGGATTCTGTTTCCTGTTTCATCCAGCTACTATGATTCTGTTTCCTGTTTCATCCAGCTACTATGATTCTGTTTCCTGTTTGATCCAGCTACTATGATTCTGTTTCCTGTTTCATCCAGCTACTATGATTCTGTTTCCTGTTTCATCCAGCTACTATGATTCTGTTTCCTGTTTCATCCAGATACTATGATTCTGTTTCCTGTTTCATCCAGATACTATGATTCTGTTTCCTGTTTCATCCAGATACTATGATTCTGTTTCCTGTTTCATCCAGATACTATGATTCTGTTTCCTGTTTCATCCAGATACTATGATTCTGTTTCCTGTTTCATCCAGCTACTATGATTCTGTTTCCTGTTTCATCCAGATACTATGATTCTGTTTCCTGTTTCATCCAGATACTATGATTCTGTTTCCTGTTTCATCCAGATACTATGATTCTGTTTCCTGTTTCATCCAGATACTATGATTCTGTTTCCTGTTTCATCCAGATACTATGATTCTGTTTCCTGTTTCATCCAGATACTATGATTCTGTTTCCTGTTTCATCCAGATACTATGATTCTGTTTCCTGTTTCATCCAGATACTATGATTCTGTTTCCTGTTTCATCCAGATACTATGATTCTGTTTCCTGTTTCATCCAGATACTATGATTCTGTTTCCTGTTTCATCCAGATACTATGATTCTGTTTCCTGTTTCATCCAGATACTATGATTCTGTTTCCTGTTTCATCCAGATACTATGATTCTGTTTCCTGTTTCATCCAGATACTATGATTCTGTTTCCTGTTTCATCCAGATACTATGATTCTGTTTCCAGATACTATGATTCTGTTTCCTGTTTCATCCAGATACTATGATTCTGTTTCCTGTTTCATCCAGATACTATGATTCTGTTTCCTGTTTCATCCAGATACTATGATTCTGTTTCCTGTTTCATCCAGATACTATGATTCTGTTTCCTGTTTCATCCAGATACTATGATTCTGTTTCCGGTTTCATCCAGATACTATGATTCTGTTTCCTGTTTCATCCAGATACTATGACTCCCGCTACACGACCAGGGAGAATGGCCAGATGCTATTGATCCCCAACGTCAGAGAGTCTGATAACGGGGAGTACTGCTGTGTTGCTAACAACGGTATCGGAGAGCCGGCCAAGAGCTGCGGAGCCCTGCAGCTCAAAATGAGTATGGGAAAGGGGAAGGGGGATATCTAGTCAGTTGGAAAGGGAAAGGGGGATACCTAGTCAGTTGGAAAGGGGGATATCTAGTCAGTTGTAAAGGGAAAGGGGATATCTAGTCAGTTGTAAAGGGGGATACCTAGTCAGTTGGAAAGGGGGATATCTAGTCAGTTGGAAAGGGGGATACCTAGTCAGTTGGAAAGGGGGATATCTAGTCAGTTGGAAAGGGAAAGGGGGATACCTAGTCAGTTGGAAAGGGAAAGGGGGATACCTAGTCAGTTGTAAAGGGAAAGGGGATATCTAGTCAGTTGGAAAGGGAAAGGGGGATACCTAGTCAGTTGGAAAGGGGGATACCTAGTCAGTTGGAAAGGGGGATACCTAGTCAGTTGGAAAGGGAAAGGGGGATACCTAGTCAGTTGGAAAGGGGGATACCTAGTCAGTTGTAAAGGGAAAGGGGGATATCTAGTCAGTTGGAAAGGGAAAGGGGGATACCTAGTCAGTTGGAAAGGGGGATACCTAGTCAGTTGGAAAGGGGGATACCTAGTCAGTTGGAAAGGGGGATACCTAGTCAGTTGGAAAGGGAAAGGGGAAGGGGGATATCTAGTCAGTTGTAAAGGGAAAGGGGGATACCTAGTCAGTTGGAAAGGGGGATACCTAGTCAGTTGGAAAGGGGGATACCTAGTCAGTTGGAAAGGGAAAGGGGAAGGGGGATATCTAGTCAGTTGTAAAGGGGGATACCTAGTCAGTTGGAAAGGGGGATATCTAGTCAGTTGGAAAGGGAAAGGGGAAGGGGGATATCTAGTCAGTTGTAAAGGGGGATACCTAGTCAGTTGGAAAGGGGGATATCTAGTCAGTTGGAAAGGGAAAGGGGAAGGGGGATATCTAGTCAGTTGTAAAGGGAAAGGGGAAGGGAGATACCTAGTCAGTTGGAAAGGGGGATACCTAGTCAGTTGGAAAGGGGGATACCTAGTCAGTTGGAAAGGGAAAGGGGGATACCTAGTCAGTTGGAAAGGGGGATACCTAGTCAGTTGGAAAGGGAAAGGGGGATACCTAGTCAGTTGGAAAGGGGGATACCTAGTCAGTTGGAAAGGGGGATACCTAGTCAGTTGGAAAGGGGGATACCTAGTCAGTTGGAAAGGGGGATACCTAGTCAGTTGGAAAGGGAAAGGGGGGATACCTAGTCAGTTGGAAAGGGGGATACCTAGTCAGTTGGAAAGGGGGATACCTAGTCAGTTGGAAAGGGAAAGGGGGATACCTAGTCAGTTGGAAAGGGAAAGGGGGATACCTAGTCAGTTGGAAAGGGGGATATCTAGTCAGTTGTAAAGGGAAAGGGGGATATCTAGTCAGTTGGAAGGGGAAAGGGGGATACCTAGTCAGTTGGAAAGGGAAAGGGGGATATCTAGTCAGTTGGAAAGGGGGATATCTAGTCAGTTGGAAAGGGGGATATCTAGTCAGTTGGAAAGGGAAAGGGGGATATCTAGTCAGTTGGAAGGGGAAAGGGGGATACCTAGTCAGTTGGAAAGGGAAAGGGGGATATCTAGTCAGTTGGAAAGGGGGATATCTAGTCAGTTGGAAAGGGGGATACCTAGTCAGTTGGAAAGGGGGATACCTAGTCAGTTGGAAAGGGGGATACCTAGTCAGTTGGAAAGGGAAAGGGGGATATCTAGTCAGTTGTAAAGGGAAAGGGGGATATCTAGTCAGTTGGAAAGGGAAAGGGGGATACCTAGTCAGTTGGAAAGGGAAAGGGGGATATCTAGTCAGTTGGAAAGGGGGATACCTAGTCAGTTGGAAAGGGGGATATCTAGTCAGTTGGAAAGGGGGATACCTAGTCAGTTGGAAAGGGGGATACCTAGTCAGTTGGAAAGGGAAAGGGGGATATCTAGTCAGTTGGAAAGGGGGATACCTAGTCAGTTGGAAAGGGGGATACCTAGTCAGTTGGAAAGGGGGATACCTAGTCAGTTGGAAAGGGGGATACCTAGTCAGTTGGAAAGGGAAAGGGGGGATACCTAGTCAGTTGGAAAGGGGGATACCTAGTCAGTTGGAAAGGGGGATACCTAGTCAGTTGGAAAGGGAAAGAGGGATACCTAGTCAGTTGGAAAGGGGGATACCTAGTCAGTTGGAAAGGGAAAGGGGAAGGGAGATACCTAGTCAGTTGGAAAGGGGGATACCTAGTCAGTTGGAAAGGGGGATATCTAGTCAGTTGTAAAGGGAAAGGGGAAGGGAGATACCTAGTCAGTTGGAAAGGGGGATACCTAGTCAGTTGGAAAGGGGGATACCTAGTCAGTTGGAAAGGGAAAGGGGAAGGGGGATATCTAGTCAGTTGGAAAGGGGGATACCTAGTCAGTTGGAAAGGGAAAGGGGATATCTAGTCAGTTGGAAAGGGAAAGGGGGATACCTAGTCAGTTGGAAAGGGGGATACCTAGTCAGTTGGAAAGGGAAAGGGGGATACCTAGTCAGTTGGAAAGGGGGATACCTAGTCAGTTGGAAAGGGAAAGGGGAAGGGAGATACCTAGTCAGTTGGAAAGGGGGATACCTAGTCAGTTGGAAAGGGAAAGGGGGATACCTAGTCAGTTGGAAAGGGGGATACCTAGTCAGTTGGAAAGGGAAAGGGGAAGGGAGATACCTAGTCAGTTGGAAAGGGGGATACCTAGTCAGTTGGAAAGGGAAAGGGGATATCTAGTCAGTTGGAAAGGGAAAGGGGGATACCTAGTCAGTTGGAAAGGGGGATACCTAGTCAGTTGGAAAGGGAAAGGGGGATACCTAGTCAGTTGGAAAGGGGGATACCTAGTCAGTTGGAAAGGGAAAGGGGAAGGGAGATACCTAGTCAGTTGGAAAGGGGGATACCTAGTCAGTTGGAAAGGGGATATCTAGTCAGTTGGAAAGGGAAAGGGGAAGGGAGATACCTAGTCAGTTGGAAAGGGGGATATCTAGTCAGTTGGAAAGGGAAAGGGGATATCTAGTCAGTTGGAAAGGGAAAGGGGGATACCTAGTCAGTTGGAAAGGGGATATCTAGTCAGTTGGAAAGGGAAAGGGGGATACCTAGTCAGTTGGAAAGGGGGATATCTAGTCAGTTGGAAAGGGAAAGGGGGATACCTAGTCAGTTGTAAAGGGGGATATCTAGTCAGTTGGAAAGGGAAAGGGGGATACCTAGTCAGTTGGAAAGGGGGATACCTAGTCAGTTGTAAAGGGAAAGGGGGATACCTAGTCAGTTGTAAAGGGAAAGGGGGATACCTAGTCAGTTGTAAAGGGAAAGGGGGATATCTAGTCAGTTGGAAAGGGAAAGGGGGATACCTAGTCAGTTGGAAAGGGAAAGGGGGATACCTAGTCAGTTGGAAAGGGAAAGGGGGATACCTAGTCAGTTGGAAAGGGAAAGGGGGATATCTAGTCAGTTGTAAAGGGAAAGGGGGATATCTAGTCAGTTGTAAAGGGAAAGGGGGATACCTAGTCAGTTGGAAAGGGAAAGGGGGATACCTAGTCAGTTGTAAAGGGAAAGGGGGATACCTAGTCAGTTGGAAAGGGGGATACCTAGTCAGTTGGAAAGGGGGATACCTAGTCAGTTGGAAAGGGGGATACCTAGTCAGTTGTAAAGGGAAAGGGGGATACCTAGTCAGTTGTAAAGGGGAAGGGGGATATCTAGTCAGTTGTAAAGGGAAAGGGGGATATCTAGTCAGTTGTAAAGGGGAAGGGGGATATCTAGTCAGTTGGAAAGGGGGATACCTAGTCAGTTGGAAAGGGAAAGGGGGATATCTAGTCAGTTGGAAAGGGGGATACCTAGTCAGTTGGAAAGGGGGATACCTAGTCAGTTGGAAAGGGGGATACCTAGTCAGTTGGAAAGGGGGATACCTAGTCAGTTGGAAAGGGGGATACCTAGTCAGTTGGAAAGGGGGATACCTAGTCAGTTGGAAAGGGGGATACCTAGTCAGTTGTAAAGGGAAAGGGGGATACCTAGTCAGTTGTAAAGGGGAAGGGGGATATCTAGTCAGTTGTAAAGGGAAAGGGGGATATCTAGTCAGTTGTAAAGGGGAAGGGGGATACCTAGTCAGTTGGAAAGGGGGATACCTAGTCAGTTGTAAAGGGAAAGGGGGATACCTAGTCAGTTGGAAAGGGGGATACCTAGTCAGTTGGAAAGGGAAAGGGGGATATCTAGTCAGTTGTAAAGGGAAAGGGGGATACCTAGTCAGTTGGAAAGGGGGATACCTAGTCAGTTGGAAAGGGGGATACCTAGTCAGTTGGAAAGGGAAAGGGGGATATCTAGTCAGTTGTAAAGGGAAAGGGGATATCTAGTCAGTTGTAAAGGGAAAGGGGGATACCTAGTCAGTTGGAAAGGGGGATACCTAGTCAGTTGGAAAGGGAAAGGGGAAGGGGGATATCTAGTCAGTTGGAAAGGGAGATACCTAGTCAGTTGGAAAGGGAAAGGGGAAGGGGGATATCTAGTCAGTTGGAAAGGGGGATACCTAGTCAGTTGGAAAGGGGGATATCTAGTCAGTTGGAAAGGGGGATACCTAGTCAGTTGGAAAGGGGGATATCTAGTCAGTTGGAAAGGGGGATACCTAGTCAGTTGGAAAGGGAAAGGGGGATACCTAGTCAGTTGGAAAGGGAAAGGGGATATCTAGTCAGTTGGAAAGGGGGATATCTAGTCAGTTGGAAAGGGGGATACCTAGTCAGTTGGAAAGGGAAAGGGGGATACCTAGTCAGTTGGAAAGGGAAAGGGGGATACCTAGTCAGTTGGAAAGGGAAAGGGGGATATCTAGTCAGTTGGAAAGGGGGATACCTAGTCAGTTGGAAAGGGAAAGGGGGATATCTAGTCAGTTGTAAAGGGAAAGGGGGATATCTAGTCAGTTGTAAAGGGAAAGGGGGATACCTAGTCAGTTGGAAAGGGGGATACCTAGTCAGTTGGAAAGGGAAAGGGGAAGGGGGATATCTAGTCAGTTGGAAAGGGAGATACCTAGTCAGTTGGAAAGGGAAAGGGGAAGGGGGATATCTAGTCAGTTGGAAAGGGAGATACCTAGTCAGTTGGAAAGGGGGATACCTAGTCAGTTGGAAAGGGAAAGGGGGATACCTAGTCAGTTGGAAAGGGGGATACCTAGTCAGTTGGAAAGGGGAAGGGGGATATCTAGTCAGTTGTAAAGGGAAAGGGGGATACCTAGTCAGTTGGAAAGGGGGATACCTAGTCAGTTGGAAAGGGGGATACCTAGTCAGTTGGAAAGGGAAAGGGGGATACCTAGTCAGTTGGAAAGGGGGATACCTAGTCAGTTGGAAAGGGAAAGGGGGATACCTAGTGAGTTGGAAAGGGAAAGGGGGATACCTAGTGAGTTGGAAAGGGAAAGGGGGATACCTAGTGAGTTGGAAAGGGAAAGGGGGATACCTAGTCAGTTGGAAAGGGGAAGGGGGATATCTAGTCAGTTGGAAAGGGAAAGGGGGATACCTAGTCAGTTGGAAAGGGAAAGGGGGATACCTAGTCAGTTGGAAAGGGGAAGGGGGATATCTAGTCAGTTGTAAAGGGAAAGGGGGATACCTAGTCAGTTGGAAAGGGAAAGGGGGATATCTAGTCAGTTGTAAAGGGAAAGGGGAAAGGAGAGATATCTAGTCAGTTGTAAAGGGGAAGGGGGATATCTAGTCAGTTGGAAAGGGGGATACCTAGTCAGTTGGAAAGGGGGATACCTAGTCAGTTGGAAAGGGGGATACCTAGTCAGTTGGAAAGGGGGATACCTAGTCAGTTGGAAAGGGGGATACCTAGTCAGTTGGAAAGGGAAAGGGGGATATCTAGTCAGTTGTAAAGGGAAAGGGGGATATCTAGTCAGTTGGAAAGGGAAAGGGGGATATCTAGTCAGTTGTAAAGGGGAAGGGGGATATCTAGTCAGTTGGAAAGGGAAAGGGGGATATCTAGTCAGTTGTAAAGGGAAAGGGGGATACCTAGTCAGTTGGAAAGGGGGATATCTAGTCAGTTGTAAAGGGAAAGGGGGATACCTAGTCAGATGGAAAGGGAAAGGGGGATATCTAGTCAGTTGGAAAGGGGGATACCTAGTCAGTTGTAAAGGGAAAGGGGGATACCTAGTCAGATGGAAAGGGAAAGGGGGATACCTAGTCAGTTGGAAAGGGAAAGGAGGATACCTAGTCAGTTGGAAAGGGGGATATCTAGTCAGTTGGAAAGGGAAAGGGGGATATCTAGTCAGTTGGAAAGGGAAAGGGGGATACCTAGTCAGTTGGAAAGGGAAAGGGGGATACCTAGTCAGTTGGAAAGGGAAAGGGGGATATCTAGTCAGTTGTAAAGGGAAAGGGGGATATCTAGTCAGTTGTAAAGGGAAAGGGGGATACCTAGTCAGTTGTAAAGGGAAAGGGGGATACCTAGTCAGTTGGAAAGGGAAAGGGGGATACCTAGTCAGTTGGAAAGGGAAAGGGGGATACCTAGTCAGTTGGAAAGGGAAAGGGGGATACCTAGTCAGTTGGAAAGGGGGATACCTAGTCAGTTGGAAAGGGGGATACCTAGTCAGTTGGAAAGGGGGATACCTAGTCAGTTGGAAAGGGAAAGGGGGATACCTAGTCAGTTGGAAAGGGAAAGGGGGATACCTAGTCAGTTGGAAAGGGGGATACCTAGTCAGTTGGAAAGGGGGATACCTAGTCAGTTGGAAAGGGGGATACCTAGTCAGTTGGAAAGGGGGATACCTAGTCAGTTGGAAAGGGAAAGGGGGATACCTAGTCAGTTGGAAAGGGGGATATCTAGTCAGTTGGAAAGGGGGACACCTAGTCAGTTGGAAAGGGAAAGGGGGATACCTAGTCAGTTGGAAAGGGGGATACCTAGTCAGTTGGAAAGGGAAAGGGGGATACCTAGTCAGTTGGAAAGGGAAAGGGGGATACCTAGTCAGTTGGAAAGGGGGATACCTAGTCAGTTGGAAAGGGGGATACCTAGTCAGTTGGAAAGGGAAAGGGGATATCTAGTCAGTTGGAAAGGGGGATACCTAGTCAGTTGTAAAGGGGGATACCTAGTCAGCTGGAAAGGGAAAGGGGGATATCTAGTCAGTTGGAAAGGGAAAGGGGGATACCTAGTCAGTTGTAAAGGGGGATATCTAGTCAGTTGGAAAGGGAAAGGGGGATACCTAGTCAGTTGGAAAGGGGGATACCTAGTCAGTTGTAAAGGGGGATACCTAGTCAGTTGGAAAGGGAAAGGGGGATATCTAGTCAGCTGGAAAGGGAAAGGGGGATATCTAGTCAGTTGGAAAGGGAAAGGGGGATATCTAGTCAGTTGGAAAGGGAAAGGGGGATACCTAGTCAGTTGGAAAGGGAAAGGGGGATACCTAGTCAGTTGGAAAGGGAAAGGGGGATATCTAGTCAGTTGGAAAGGGAAAGGGGGATACCTAGTCAGTTGGAAAGGGAAAGGGGGATATCTAGTCAGTTGTAAAGGGGGATATCTAGTCAGTTGGAAAGGGAAAGGGGGATACCTAGTCAGTTGGAAAGGGGGATACCTAGTCAGTTGGAAAGGGAAAGGGGGATACCTAGTCAGTTGGAAAGGGAAAGGGGGATACCTAGTCAGTTGGAAAGGGAAAGGGGGATACCTAGTCAGTTGGAAAGGGAAAGGGGGATATCTAGTCAGTTGGAAAGGGAAAGGGGGATATCTAGTCAGTTGGAAAGGGAAAGGGGGATACCTAGTCAGTTGTAAAGGGAAAGGGGGATATCTAGTCAGTTGTAAAGGGAAAGGGGGATATCTAGTCAGTTGGAAAGGGAAAGGGGGATACCTAGTCAGTTGGAAAGGGAAAGGGGGATACCTAGTCAGTTGGAAAGGGAAAGGGGGATACCTAGTCAGTTGGAAAGGGAAAGGGGATATCTAGTCAGTTGTAAAGGGGAAGGGGGATACCTAGTCAGTTGTAAAGGGAAAGGGGGATACCTAGTCAGTTGGAAAGGGAAAGGGGGATATCTAGTCAGTTGGAAAGGGGGATACCTAGTCAGTTGGAAAGGGAAAGGGGGATACCTAGTCAGTTGTAAAGGGGAAGGGGGATATCTAGTCAGTTGGAAAGGGGGATACCTAGTCAGTTGGAAAGGGGAAGGGGGATATCTAGTCAGTTGGAAAGGGAAAGGGGGATACCTAGTCAGTTGTAAAGGGAAAGGGGGATATCTAGTCAGTTGGAAAGGGGGATACCTAGTCAGTTGGAAAGGGGGATACCTAGTCAGTTGGAAAGGGAAAGGGGGATACCTAGTCAGTTGTAAAGGGGAAGGGGGATATCTAGTCAGTTGGAAAGGGGGATACCTAGTCAGTTGTAAAGGGGAAGGGGGATATCTAGTCAGTTGTAAAGGGAAAGGGGGATATCTAGTCAGTTGTAAAGGGGAAGGGGGATACCTAGTCAGTTGTAAAGTTAAAGGGGGATATCTAGTCAGTTGGAAAGGGAAAGGGGGATACCTAGTCAGTTGGAAAGGGAAAGGGGGATACCTAGTCAGTTGGAAAGGGAAAGGGGGATATCTAGTCAGTTGGAAAGGGAAAGGGGGATACCTAGTCAGTTGGAAAGGGAAAGGGGGATACCTAGTCAGTTGGAAAGGGAAAGGGGGATACCTAGTCAGTTGGAAAGGGGGATACCTAGTCAGTTGGAAAGGGAAAGGGGGATATCTAGTCAGTTGGAAAGGGAAAGGGGGATACCTAGTCAGTTGGAAAGGGAAAGGGGGATATCTAGTCAGTTGGAAAGGGAAAGGGGGATATCTAGTCAGTTGGAAGGGGAAAGGGGGATACCTAGTCAGTTGGAAAGGGAAAGGGGGATACCTAGTCAGTTGGAAAGGGAAAGGGGGATACCTAGTCAGTTGGAAAGGGAAAGGGGGATACCTAGTCAGTTGTAAAGGAAAAGGGGGATACCTAGTCAGTTGGAAAGGGGGATACCTAGTCAGTTGGAAAGGGAAAGGGGATATCTAGTCAGTTGGAAAGGGGGATACCTAGTCAGTTGGAAAGGGAAAGGGGGATATCTAGTCAGTTGTAAAGGGGAAGGGGGATACCTAGTCAGTTGGAAAGGGAAAGGGGGATACCTAGTCAGTTGGAAAGGGGGATACCTAGTCAGTTGTAAAGGGAAAGGGGGATACCTAGTCAGTTGGAAAGGGAAAGGGGGATACCTAGTCAGTTGTAAAGGGGAAGGGGGATATCTAGTCAGTTGGAAAGGGGGATATCTAGTCAGTTGTAAAGGGAAAGGGGATATCTAGTCAGTTGGAAAGGGGGATATCTAGTCAGTTGTAAAGGGAAAGGGGGATACCTAGTCAGTTGGAAAGGGAAAGGGGGATATCTAGTCAGTTGTAAAGGGGAAGGGGGATACCTAGTCAGTTGGAAAGGGGGATACCTAGTCAGTTGGAAAGGGAAAGGGGGATACCTAGTCAGTTGGAAAGGGAAAGGGGGATATCTAGTCAGTTGTAAAGGGAAAGGGGGATACCTAGTCAGTTGTAAAGGGAAAGGGGGATACCTAGTCAGTTGGAAAGGGAAAGGGGGATACCTAGTCAGTTGGAAAGGGAAAGGGGGATATCTAGTCAGTTGTAAAGGGAAAGGGGGATACCTAGTCAGTTGTAAAGGGGAAGGGGGATATCTAGTCAGTTGTAAAGGGAAAGGGGGATACCTAGTCAGTTGGAAAGGGAAAGGGGGATATCTAGTCAGTTGGAAAGGGAAAGGGGGATATCTAGTCAGTTGTAAAGGGGAAGGGGGATATCTAGTCAGTTGGAAAGGGGGATATCTAGTCAGTTGTAAAGGGGAAGGGGGATACCTAGTCAGTTGGAAAGGGAAAGGGGGATACCTAGTCAGTTGGAAAGGGAAGGGGGATATCTAGTCAGTTGGAAAGGAAAGGGGGATACCTAGTCAGTTGGAAAGGGGGATACCTAGTCAGTTGGAAAGGGAAAGGGGGATACCTAGTCAGTTGTAAAGGGAAAGGGGGATACCTAGTCAGTTGGAAAGGGAAAGGGGGATATCTAGTCAGTTGGAAAGGGAAAGGGGGATATCTAGTCAGTTGGAAAGGGAAAGGGGGATATCTAGTCAGTTGGAAAGGGGGATACCTAGTCAGTTGGAAAGGGGGATACCTAGTCAGTTGGAAAGGGGGATACCTAGTCAGTTGGAAAGGGGGATACCTAGTCAGTTGTAAAGGGAAAGGGGGATACCTAGTCAGTTGTAAAGGGAAAGGGGGATATCTAGTCAGTTGGAAAGGGGGATACCTAGTGAGTTGGAAAGGGGAAGGGGGATACCTAGTCAGTTGGAAAGGGGGATACCTAGTCAGTTGGAAAGGGAAAGGGGGATATCTAGTCAGTTGGAAAGGGGGATACCTAGTCAGTTGGAAAGGGAAAGGGGGATACCTAGTCAGTTGGAAAGGGGGATACCTAGTCAGTTGGAAAGGGGGATACCTAGTCAGTTGTAAAGGGGGATATCTAGTCAGTTGGAAAGGGAAAGGGGGATATCTAGTCAGTTGGAAAGGGAAAGGGGGATATCTAGTCAGTTGGAAAGGGGGATACCTAGTCAGTTGTAAAGGGAAAGGGGGATACCTAGTCAGATGGAAAGGGAAAGGGGGATACCTAGTCAGTTGGAAAGGGGGATACCTAGTCAGTTGGAAAGGGGGATACCTAGTCAGTTGGAAAGGGGGATACCTAGTCAGTTGGAAAGGGGGATACCTAGTCAGTTGGAAAGGGGGATACCTAGTCAGTTGGAAAGGGGGATACCTAGTCAGTTGGAAAGGGGGATACCTAGTCAGTTGGAAAGGGGGATACCTAGTCAGTTGGAAAGGGGGATACCTAGTCAGTTGGAAAGGGGGATACCTAGTCAGTTGGAAAGGGAAAGGGGGATACCTAGTCAGTTGGAAAGGGAAAGGGGATATCTAGTCAGTTGGAAAGGGAAAGGGGATATCTAGTCAGTTGGAAAGGGAAAGGGGGATACCTAGTCAGTTGGAAAGGGAAAGGGGGATACCTAGTCAGTTGGAAAGGGAAAGGGGGATACCTAGTCAGTTGGAAAGGGGGATACCTAGTCAGTTGGAAAGGGAAAGGGGGATACCTAGTCAGTTGGAAAGGGAAAGGGGGATACCTAGTCAGTTGGAAAGGGAAAGGGGGATACCTAGTCAGTTGGAAAGGGAAAGGGGGATACCTAGTCAGTTGGAAAGGGAAAGGGGGATACCTAGTCAGTTGGAAAGGGAAAGGGGGATACCTAGTCAGTTGTAAAGGGAAAGGGGGATACCTAGTCAGTTGGAAAGGGAAAGGGGGATACCTAGTCAGTTGTAAAGGGAAAGGGGATACCTAGTCAGTTGGAAAGGGAAAGGGGATATCTAGTCAGTTGTAAAGGGAAAGGGGGATACCTAGTCAGTTGGAAAGGGAAAGGGGGATACCTAGTCAGTTGTAAAGGGAAAGGGGGATACCTAGTCAGTTGGAAAGGGAAAGGGGATACCTAGTCAGTTGTAAAGGGAAAGGGGATACCTAGTCAGTTGGAAAGGGGGATACCTAGTCAGTTGGAAAGGGAAAGGGGGATACCTAGTCAGTTGGAAAGGGAAAGGGGGATACCTAGTCAGTTGGAAAGGGAAAGGGGGATACCTAGTCAGTTGGAAAGGGGGATACCTAGTCAGTTGTAAAGGGAAAGGGGGATACCTAGTCAGTTGTAAAGGGGGATACCTAGTCAGTTGGAAAGGGAAAGGGGGATACCTAGTCAGTTGGAAAGGGGGATACCTAGTCAGTTGGAAAGGGAAAGGAGAATATCTCTAGCTTCAACAGAAGGATTCTGAAAGGCATTTTTTTTAATAAAAGCTCATTAGATTTCCACAGAGGCACAAACATCAACTACATGAAGTATTCCTCTAAATAGGAGCAGGGTGTCATTTGAAACTCAACAGTGTTCGAAACGAGATTATTCTAGAAGTCTCATAATAGCCTGTACAGGACCTCTAAAGTCTAAACCAACTATGTTTAACTTCTCTGGGAATGTTGGCCAAAATCCAGGGAAAATGCAGAACGCCAAATTCAAATAAAATGATGTAAAAATCAAACTTTCATTAAGTCACACAAGTAAGATACCAAATTTAAGATACACTCATGAATCCAGCCAATATGTCAGATTTCAAAAAGGCTTTTCGGCGAAAGCATAAGATACCATTATCTGATGATAGCACAATGTCAACAAGAGAGTGAAGCATATTTCAACCCTGCAGGCGCGACACAAAACGCAGATATAAAATATAAATCATGCCTTACCTTTGACGAGATTCTTTTTTTGGCACTCCAATATGTCCCATAAACATCACAAATGGTCCTTTTGTTCAATTAATTCCTTCCATATATATCCAAAATGTCAATTTATTTGGCGCGTTTGATCCAGAAATAAACATCTTCCAATTTGCGCAATGTCACTACAAAGCAACTCAAAAAGTACCTGTAAACTTTGCCAAAACATTTCAAACTACTTTTGTAATACAACTTAAGGTATTTTTAAACGTTAATAATCGATCAAATTGCAGAAGGGTCTATCTGTTTTCAATACAGGAGGACAACAAACTAACGCTACTTTTCTAGTCTTGCGCAACTCTCAAACAGTACACATAATGTTACTCTCATTCAAGATGGCCGTACTTCTTCATTGCACAAAGGAATAACCTCAACCAATTTCCAAAGACTGGTGACATCCAGTGGAAGCGGTAGGAACTGCAAACAAGTCCCTTAGAAATCTAGTATCCCACTGAAACCTCATTGAACAGACGGTGACCACAAAAAAAAAGAATCTGAATGGTTAGTCCTCGGGGTTTTGCCTGCTACATAAGTTCTGTTGTACTCACAGACATGATTCAAACCGTTTTAGAAACTTCAGAGTTTCTATCCAAATCTACTAATAATATGCATATCTTATATTCTGGGGATGAGTAGAAGGAAGTTGAAATTGGGCACGCTATTTATCCAAAAGTGAAAATGCTGCCCCCTATCCCGAAGAGGTTTTAACATAATCTTGCCCAATCTTATTGTCCTTGTCAATCACACTGGTGTGAACTCTACAATATGTCAAGCTTGCTGATTTTACGCCAGTGAACTAAAGATGCCTTCAATGCTTCAGATTGTTCTCCTTCAAACAGTATTAGGGAGAAGGATAGTCTGCAATGATGCCACATTGATTAATCAGCAACTATGTTCTTCCTCCAGAGCCGCAGATAAAAAGACACCCCACCAACATGACGCTACTGATTGAGTCCAAGGCCGTGTTGCCCTGTGTGACGCTAGGAAACCCCAAACCAGACATCTCCTGGATCAAAGATGATGCTCTTATGACGGTACCTCTTATTTTCAATCAGCAATGCCGGTTTGTTGTGAGGACGGTATACTATATGAGCAAACTACTCAAACATCGAATGTAGAATACTCTGCAGGAATTTCACATATTGACAATTGTGACAGAACACTAGAAGGTTCTAGACTACGCCACCCATTGAATTGATATCAAGTGGATCTTCCAAACAGAAGTCGTCAACTGAATAACGATAACAGCTTTGTTCTTAGACACTCAATTCACTTTCAGAATCAATACTCCCAACAGGTGAGTGATCGGATCACGATTCTGGATTATGGCGCTCTGAAGATCCATAACATCAAGAAGGAAGATGCGGGGCAGTACCGCTGTGTGGCCAAGAACAGCTTCGGGATCGCCTTCTCCAAACCAGTCACCATAGAAGTACAGGGTAAGTCCTAGAGCCTTCTCCAAACCAGTCACCATAGAAGTACAGGGTAAGTCCTAGAGCCTTCTCCAAACCAGTCACCATAGAAGTACAGGGTAAGTCCTAGAGCCTTCTCCAAACCAGTCACCATAGAAGTACAGGGTAAGTCCTAGAGCCTTCTCCAAACCAGTCACCATAGAAGTACAGGGTAAGTCCTAGAGCCTTCTCCAAACCAGTCACCATAGAAGTACAGGGTAAGTCCTAGAGCCTTCTCCAAACCAGTCACCATAGAAGTACAGGGTAAGTCCTAGAGCCTTCTCCAAACCAGTCACCATAGAAGTACAGGGTAAGTCCTAGAGCCTTCTCCAAACCAGTCACCATAGAAGTACAGGGTAAGTCCTAGAGTCTTCCTCAAACCAGTCTCCATAGAAGTACAGGGCAAGTCCTAGAGTTTTCTCCAAACCAGTCTCCATAGAAGTACAGAGTAAGTCTTATATCATTCCTCAAACCAGTCTCCATAGAAGTACAGGGTAAGTCCTAGAGTCTTCCTCAAACCAGTCTCCATAGAAGTACAGGGCAAGTCCTAGAGCCTTCTCCAAACCGGTCTCCATAGAAGTACAGGGCAAGTCCTAGTAAGGCTGGTGGACCCACAACAGAGGACTCTGAAATACCTCATGTTAATCAAAGCAGCCTAATATCAACATATAACTCATAATGTTTCTAACCGATATGTTTTGATGTTTCCTCCAGCCCCAGCCCGGATCCTCAGGGTCCCCAAGGATAAGAGAGTGACCTTTGGTAGCGAGGTCTCTCTGGAGTGTAACGCCACTGGAAACCCTATCCCCGCCATCACATGGTTGGAGAACGGAAATACCGTGAGTACTATTCTCCATGGTTGGAGAACGGAAATACTGTGAGTACTGCTCTCCATGGTTGGAGAACGGAAATACCGTGAGTACTGCTCTCCATGGTTGGAGAACAGAAATACTGTGAGTACTATTCTCCATGGTTGGAGAACGGAAATACCGTGAGTACTGCTCTCCATGGTTGGAGAACGGAAATACCGTGAGTACTGCTCTCCATGGTTGGAGAACGGGAATACCGTGAGTACTGCTCTCCGTGGTTGGAGAACGGGAATACCGTGAGTACTGCTCTCCATGGTTGGAGAACGGGAATACTGTGAGTACTATTCTCCATGGTTGGAGAACGGGAATACCGTGAGTACTGCTCTCCATGGTTGGAGAACGGTAGTACCGTGAGTACTGCTCTCCGTGGTTGGAGAACGGGAATACCGTGAGTACTGCTCTCCGGATATACTGCTCTTTCTACTTCTCATAAGCTTACTCTTCTTCCTCTTCTCTGTGTGTTGTGAATACATAAAAGCATAGGGTTTTGGGGGATATGAGCAGGCATAGCCTCAGCCAGCCCAAAGTCTAAGAGATCTGGCTTGTGTTCCTGAAGCATCTTAGAGAAAGGGTACTAACGAATTGCAAAAATCACTGAATCTGGAGTCTAATATCGCCCTCACTGACTTTAAGCACCAGTTGTCAGAGCAGCTTACCGATCATTGCACCTGTACATACCCCATCTGTAAATAGCCCACCCAACTACCTCATTCCCATATTGTTCTTTTTAATTTGTTTGCTATTTTTCACCCCATTATCTCTACTTATTTACTTTTCTGCTCTTAGGCACACCAGTATCTCTACTTGCACATCATCATCTGCACATCTATCACTCCAGTGTTAATCTGCTAAATTGTAATTACTTCGCTACTATGGCCTATGTATTGCCTTACCTCCCTAATCTTACTACATTAAATAAAGGTGAAATATAAAATAAAATAGGGGAGGTCAGGCTCATGGGAATAGATGGGAAGTTATCAACAACATCAAACACATGGTTTCCATGTGCTCCGTTCCAGACACTATGAGTCATCCTCCCCTCAGCAGCCTCCTCTGACACACACACACACACACACACACACACACACACACACACACACACACACACACACACACACACACACACACACACACACACACACAGTCCTCTAAAGTGTATCTTATCTTCTGTTATTCCATCAGGTTCCGGGTGGCTCTGTGGAGGAGACGTTAGTAGGAGAGGTGATTCTGTCTGTACTACACATCACGGTGACTAAACCTGCCCGCTACACCTGTCTAGCCTCCAACAGACACAGCGCTGGGGCTAAGTCCGCCAAATCTTCAGCCGGAGTCACTGTCCAAGGTAGGCCCTTGAATGCCACCCTACTGCCTATCAGCCTCTATATCTGGTATATCGGGTCCCGTGTGGCTCAGTTGGTAGAGCATGGCGCTGGCAACGCCAGGGTTGTGGGTTCATTTCCCACGGGGGGACCAGGGTTCAATTCCCATGGGGGGACCAGGGTTCAAATCCCACGGGGCGACCAGGATGAATATGTATGAACTTTCCAATTTGTAATTCGCTCTGGATAAGAGCGTCTGTTAAATGTAAATATCTACTGTTTTAGACCAGAGCGCTATGGGGTAGCATTAGCAACAGCACATATCTACATGTGTTTCAGAACAATGTGCTGTTTACCCAGTGTGTTGGTTTGAACTCTGCTGTTTTGCTAGCTGCTCTCAGTCTCTCTCTCTCTGTGTGTGTGTGTGTGTGTGTGTGTGTGTGTGTGTGTGTGTGTGTGTGTGTGTGTGTGTGTGTGTGTGCGTGTGCGTGTGCGTGTGCGTGTGCGTGTGCGTGTGCGTGTGCGTGTGCGTGTGCGTGTGTGTGTGTGTGTGTGTGGTGTGTGGTGTGTGTGTGTGTGGTCTCTCTGAGTCTATTCAGCTGTGTCTCCTCGTTAGCTCATGTTTTTCTACTCTCTCACTCCCCATTGTATCACTGTTTTACCTCAAATAGCCCCAACCGAACTCTAACCTCAATCAGCAACTTACAGGCTTGTAATAGAACACACATTGTTACCAAGCCATAGAAAACCAAGTTTAATCTGAAGAATAGCTGCAGAAAACCAGACAATGTTAACAAGCCATAGAGAAATAAGGTATAATCGGAAGAAAAGCTGCAGAAAAATGCATTTGTTTGATTTGAAATAAAATACTTTATGGCTCTTCAGACCAGACCCTCAGGCCCTCTGCATGGGGTCAACAATGTGAGGCTGTAACCACACACACACACACACCTGGCAATGGGTTACCCATCCCCTTTTCACACCCACTGCCACACAGACACACACACAGGACTCCCTGGTCTCCTCACTGCTATGATCTGGCCACGACAGCAGCATGTTCTCCCTGCTCAGTAAAAAACAATGTGTAGCTGTCTGCTCTCCTTACAGATCAATAACCTGTGTTTATCTGTTGCTCCTGGGTCCTGCTCTGCTGCTGGTCAATGGATCCTGTCCCTTCCCTGTAGAGTGGAGGTAAGACTGTTCTCTCCTATAGAGTGTTTGTTGTGTAAATACAGGTTGTCTAGGATACAGGTTGTCTAGGATACAGGTTGTCTAGGATACAGGTTGTATAGGATACGATACAGGTTGTCTAGGATACAGGTTGTCTAGGATACAGGTTGTATAGGATACAGGTTGTCTAGGATACAGGTTGTATAGCATACAGGTTGTCTAGGATACAGGTTGTCTAGGATACAGGTTGTCTAGGATACAGGTTGTACAGGATACAGGTTGTATAGGATACAGGTTGTCTAGGATACAGGTTGTCTAGGATACAGGTTGTCTAGGATACAGGTTGTATAGGATACAGGTTGTCTAGGATACAGGTTGTCTAGGATACAGGTTGTCTAGGATACAGGTTGTATAGGATACGATACAGGTTGTATAGGATACAGGTTGTCTAGGATACAGGTTGTCTAGGATACAGGTTGTCTAGGATACAGGTTGTCTAGGATACAGGTTGTATAGGATACAGGTTGTCTAGGATACAGGTTGTCTAGGATACAGGTTGTCTAGGATACAGGTTGTACAGGATACAGGTTGTCTAGGATACAGGTTGTCTAGGATACAGGTTGTATAGGATACAGGTTGTCTAGGATACAGGTTGTCTAGGATACAGGTTGTCTAGGATACAGGTTGTCTAGGATACAGTTTGTCTAGGATACAGGTTGTATAGGATACAGGTTGTATAGGATACAGGTTGTATAGGATACAGGTTGTCTAGGATACAGGTTGTCTAGGATACAGGTTGTCTAGGATACAGGTTGTATAGGATGCAGGTTGTCTAGGATACAGGTTGTATAGGATACAGGTTGTATAGGATACAGGTTGTCTAGGATACAGGTTGTCTAGGATACAGGTTGTATAGGATACAGGTTGTCTAGGATACAGGTTGTATAGGATACAGGTTGTCTAGGATACAGGTTGTATAGGATACAGGTTGTCTAGGATACAGGTTGTCTAGGATACAGGTTGTCTATGATACAGGTTGTCTAGGATACAGGTTGTCTAGGATACAGGTTGTCTAGGATACAGGTTGTCTAGGATACAGGTTGTCTGGGATACAGGTTGTATAGGATACAGGTTGAATAGGATACGATACAGGTTGTATAGGATACGATACAGGTTGTCTAGGATACAGGTTGTCTAGGATACAGGTTGTCTAGGATACAGGTTGTATAGGATACAGGTTGTCTAGGATACAGGTTGTCTAGGATACAGGTTGTATAGGATACAGGTTGTCTAGGATACAGGTTGTCTAGGATACAGGTTGTCTAGGATACAGGTTGTCTAGGATGTTATTTCAGCTGCTCTTTTCACATACCTGGTTTAAATGCATGAGAGTATATTTGAGTCATTGTATTTTAGGATTTAAAATATTTAACTACTTGCCTTTTCAAATGAATAATATCTAAAAAACAAAATGTTACAAATGTCTTTGTTGAAATACCCTAAATAGTAATTGTACCATGGTCTGATGTGGTACAGTAAATAATATGTTGTCTCGCTATTACAGGTTGTATAAGATGTCTCTAGGGTACTGTAGTATATAATATGTTACAGGCTGTATAAGAAGTCTCTGGGGTATAGTATAACATGTTGTCTCTATGTTACAGGCTGTATAAGAGGTCTCTGGGGTATTGTATAACATGTTGTCTCTATGTTACAGGCTGTATAAGAGGTCTCTGGGGTATTGTATAACATGTTGTCTCTATGTTACAGGCTGTATAAGAGGTCTCTGGGGTATTGTATAACATGTTGTCTCTATGTTACAGGCTGTATAAGAGGTCTCTGGGGTATTGTATAACATGTTGTCTCTATGTTACAGGCTGTATAAAGGCAGTGCGGGTTATTGTGGTGCGTACCGTGGTAACGTGTGTCGGGGCATGTTAAGGAGCGATGCCCTGGTCTTCTTTAACTCCTCCCTCAACGACCCCGAGGACACACAGGAGTTCATGGCTCAAAGCGCCTGGGCCGATCTCGACAGACTGGGCATGCTCTGTAGCCCTGCCGCCCACTCCCTGCTCTGTCATCTCTCCTTCCAGGACTGCATCCCTTCTGGCCTGGGTCCTGTCCCTAAACCAATCTGCAGGTAATCCTTCTGGCCTGAGACCTGTCCCTAAACCAATCTGCAGGTAATCCTTCTGGCCTGAGACCTGTTCCTAAACCAATCTGCAGGTAATCCCTCTGGCCTGAGACCTGTTCCTAGACCAATCTGTAGGCAACCGTACAGGAAGTGTACACAAATGTGTGTCATAGACAGCACGCTAATTCACTAACATTGCAGTAGAAATGCATCCCAATGTAACTGCCTCATGATCTAGGAAAGTCATCGTTGTGTATAGCACGTAGCCCACGTACTGCAGACAGATGTCTGTCGTCTTTGGGATCGTCTGTTCCACGTTGTCATGGTTGGATGCAGTGTGTTGTCTTCCATGTTTGATTACAGTGAATATTGGATGACGTTTCTCTAGCGCAGTAAGGTAAAGAAATGGTACAGTCCAAGGCCTACGTAAAAAAAACACATATGGGTTTTGGGTTTGGGATCTTCTGGCCACAGCCAACAACGACAGCATCAAAAGTGTTGGTTGTTTCTCTACTGTGTTACTCCAGGGAGCACTGTCTGGCAGTGAAGGAGCTCTACTGTCATAAGGAGTGGCCCCTGATGGTAGGGAACTCCCATAAAGGCCTGTACTCCTCTGGCTCCTCCGGCCTCTCTATCCCCGTGCCTGACTGTATGGCTCTGCCCTCACAACACACAACACCAGGAGCCTGCACACCCATCCCCTTTGTCCGTAAGAGATGCTGAAACATGTTGTGTCTCAAATGGAACCCTATTCCATTTAGTGCAATACATTTCCCAGAGCCCTGTGGGCCTAACCTTAGCCCTAACTTACTGTACCTCTAACCTTAGCCCAAACTTACTGTACCTCTAACCTTAGCCCTAACCTTAGCCCTAACCTTAGCCCTAACTTTATGTACCTCTGAACTTAGCCCTAACCTTAGCCCTAACTTTATGTACCTCTAACCTTACCCCTAACTTTATGTACCTCTAACCTTAGCCCTAACTTACTGTACCTCTAACCTTAGCCCTAACCTTAGCCCTAACTTTAGCCCTAACCTTAGCCCTAACTTTAGCCCTAACCTTAGCCCTAACTTTAGCCCTAACCTTAGCCCTAACCTTAGCCCTAACCTTAGCCCTAACTGTATGTACCTCTGAACTTAGCCCTAACCTTAGCTCTAACCTACTGAATCTCTAACCTTAGCCCTAACCTTATCCCTAACTTTATGTACCTCTGAACTTAGCCCTAACCTTAGCTCCAACCTACTGAATCTCTAACCTTAGCCCTAACCTTAGCCCTAACCTTAGCCCTAACCTTAGCCCTAACCTCAGCCCTAACTTTAGCTCTGTCCTTAGCTTTCTAATACGGATCTACTCTCTAATACTAGTATATTCTCTAATACTAATCTACTCTCTAATACTAGTATATTCTCTAATACTAATCTACTCTCTAATACTACTATATTATCTAATACTAATCTACTCTCTAATACTACTATATTATCTAATACTAATCTACTCTCTAATACTAACATATTATCTAATACTAGTATATTCTCTAATATTCATGATTTGTCTCAAACACTCTTTGTGTTTTAGATATAAAGAAAGATCAAGTCACAAGTAAGTTTAGTTTCATCTCTTTTATCTGAGTTCTAAGAATTGTACTTTGTAATTAGAATATGTATAAAAAAAAATAAAAAAATGTGTTAATGTATTTTTTTTCAAGCGTTATATACAATACTACATGTCTTACTTGCAGTCTAATAATGATGATTTGTCTAAACAGCAACGTGTTACAATGACAAAGGAAGGTTCTACCAAGGACCAGTCAACATCACCAGCTCCGGTATCCCCTGTCAGAGATGGAGCCAACAGGTAAATCACTTTAAATGTTAATAAATATAGGGATAGACCCCTTTTTTTAAATTTTCACCTAAAATGACACCCAAATCTAACTGCCTGTAGCTCAGGCCCTGAAGCAAGGATATGCATATTCATGGTACCATTTGAAAATAAACACTTTGAAGTTTGTGGAAATGTAAATTGAAAGTAGGATAATATAACACAATATATCTGGTAGAAGAAAATACAAAGTAAAACAAAAGTTTTTTTCTACCACCATTTTTGAAATGCAACAGAAAGGTCCCAGTTCTAGCCAGCACTCTGGTTGAAACTCCGATGGTGTCCACAAGATGGCAGCAGTGCATGTGCAAAGTTTCAGACGGATAGGTTGAAGTATGAGCAAACTACATGGCATTTAGTGTGAAGTCACCCAGGCACATTTGGTTAAATCGTGAAGGAGACATTTGCATTCACATTACATTTATCTGCAATAATATCATCAAATCTGTATACTTGGACTTTGATTTAGCTTTTCCATTATTAGTAGCCATATTATAAGTTCAACATTTGCAAAACAACCAAGTTTTTATAACTTCATAACACTGAATATTCGTATAATTTTTGTGCAAAAAAGGAAAAGGCATGCTGTCGAAGGTTAGCAGCTACATTTTGCGACAGATACAGGGTTTCCGGATATTCCCGTCATTCCCGTCTAGCTAGCTTTGTTTGACCCCGGTTGGTGCTTATTTTTATTCATTCGATCAAATGAAGACCGGCTGTGTAATCAGCGTGCCATGGAGTCGCTCTCGGTCCAAGTTTGGTGTCCTATAGGATATACTACACCCCTAATGATATAGTGAAGTCTGGTTACGTTCTAGGATCTCTGAGGAATACATAGGGACGTCATTTGACTGGTTTGAAAGAACGTTTAGGGTTAGATTTTCACAGATTCGTTTCTTTGCAAATTGAACGAGTGAGAAATACCAAATCGGACCTTTTAAGGATATGACATTTTTTTTTTATCTAACAAAATGACACTTCATGTTATCTCTGGGACCCTTTGGATGATAAATCATAGCAAGATTCCAGAATGTAAGTACACATTTCACCTTCAGAGGTGAATTTATCAAATCGCGGTGAAAAAAGTGTTTTGTTGTTAGGAGCTCTCCTCAAACAATAGCATGGCATTTTTTTGCAGGAATAGCTACTGTAAATTGGACAGTGCAGTTATATTAACAATAATTTAAGCTTTTAGACGATATAAGACACTTATATGTACTGACATTTGTTGTGTCTCTAAAATCTGCGATCGTGACACAGGGCGCTGCATGATTTACACCCATGACAAAATGGACACTACCGGTCAAAAGTTTGGACACACCAACTCATTCAAGGGTTTTTCTATATTTTTTACTATTTTCTACATTGTAGAATAATAGTGAAGACATCAAAACTATGATATAACACATATGGAATCATGTAATAACCAAAAACAGTCTTAAACAAAACAAAATATATTGTATTTTTGAGATTCTTCAAAGTAGCCACCCACTGCCTTGATGACAGCTTTGCACACTCTTGGCATTATCTCAACCAGGTTCACCTGAAATGCTATTCCAACAGTCTGGAAGGAGTTTCCACATATGCTGAGCACTTGTTGGCTGCTTTACCTTCACTCTGCAGTCCAACTCATTCCAAACCATCTCAAATGGAGTGGAGGCCAGGTCATCTGATGCGGCACTCCATCACCCACCTTCTTGGTCTAATAGCCCTTACACAGCCTGGAGGTGTGTGTTGGGTCATTATCCTGTTGAAAAACAAATGATAGTCCCACTAAGCGCAAACCAGAAGAGATGGTGTATCACAGTAGAATGCTGTGTGTAGCCATACTAGTTAAGTGGGCCTTGAATTCTAAATAAATCACTGCCAGTGTCACCAGCAAAGCATCCCCACACCATCACACCTCCTCCTCCATGCTTCACGGTAGGAACCACACATTCATAGATCATCCGTTCACCTACTCTGCATCTCAGAAAGACACTGTGGTTCTTTCTAAAGATCTGATTCAACTGTATATCTGAATATGTAGGTTTCTTCAATCTACCCAAACCAAAAACAGATTTAATGTATATATGAATAGTGTGGAAATAAATAATATTTTGCCTCCTGATGTCGTTCCTATATACAGTGCATTAACAAAAGTTTACAGACTCCTTGACTTTTTCCACATTTGCATCATTCTGGCAACAATGACTGAAACGTAAATAACGTGCCATAGAATTCAACTTGATCAGAGTCCACCTGTGGTAAACTCAATTGAAGGTTCGTAGTCAGGGAGGTGCCCAAGACCCCGATGGTCACTCTGACAGAGCTCCAGAGCTCATTTGTGGAGATGGGAGAACCTTCCAGAAGGACAAAAGGACAACCATCTCTGCAGCACTCCACCAATCAGGTCTTTATGGTAGAGTGGGCAGACAGAAGCCACTCTCCAGTAAAATGACATGACAGCTCACTTGGAGTTTGCCAAAAGGCACCTAAAGGACTCTCAGACCATAAGAAAAAATATTCTCTGGTCTGATGAAACCAAGATTGAACTCTTTGGCCTGAATGCCAAGCGTCACGTCTGGAGGAAATCTGGCACTATCCCTACGGTGAAGCATGTTGGTGGCATGCTGTAGGGATGTTTTCAGCAGCAGGGACTGGGAGACTAGTCAGGATCGAGGGAAAGATTAACAGAGCAAAATACAAAATACTGGGGCGAAGGTTCACCTTCCAACTGGACAATGACCATAAGCACACAGCCAAGACAACACAGGAGTGGCTTCGGAACAAGTCTCTGAATGTCCTTGAGTGGCCCAACCAGAGCCCAGACTTTGATCCCGATCTAACATTTCTGGAGAAACCTGAAAATAGCTGTGCAGCTATGCTCCCCATCCAACCTGATAAAGCTTGAGAGGATCTACAGAGAAGAATGTGAGAAACTACCCAATTCCAGGTGTGCCAAGCTTATAGCGTCATACCCAAGAAGACTCGAGGCTGTAATCGCTGCCAAAGGTGATTCAACAAAGTACTGAGTAAAGGGTCTGAATACTTATGTAAATGTGATCTTTTCCGGGTTTTATAAAAACCTGCTTTTGCTTTTTCATTCTGGGGTATTGTGTGAAGATGGATGAGGGGAAAAAACTATTGAAATCATTTTAGAATAAGGCTGTAATGTAACCAAATGTGTAAAAAATCAAGTGGTCTGAATACTTTCCGAATGTATAACTCTTATTAATGTAATGTTGTTGTTGTTGTCTATTACTGTTCTGTGCTCTTTCATGTATTTGGGGATCCTAATAAACTAAACCAACGTCTCTCTCTCAATTCATTTTAAGGGCTTTATTGGCATGGAAAATATATGTTAACATTGCCAAAGCAAGTGAAGGAGTTATAATAAACAAAAGTCAAATTAAACATTATACTCACAAAAGTTCAAAAAAGAATAAATACATTTTAAATGTCATAGTATGTGCAAACAGTTGAAGCACAAAAGAGACGATAAATAAACATAAATATGGGTTGTATTTACAATGGTGTTTGTTCTTCACTGGTTGACCTTTTCTTGTGGCAACAGGTCACAAATCTTGCTGCTGTGATGGACCACTGTGGTATTTCACCCAGTAGATATGGGAGTTTATCAAAATTGATTTTTTTGACTGAAATTGAGTTTGTTTTCCATTATTTTATGGGGGTCTGTATAATCTGAGGGAAAAATGTGATTCTAATATGATCATACATTTGGCAGGAGGTTAGGAAATTCAGCTCAGTTTGCAGCTCATTTTGTGGGCATTGTGTCTACTCTTGAGAGCCAGGTCTGCCTACAGTGGCCTTTCTCAATAGCAAGGCTATGCTCACTGAGTCTGTACATAGTCAAAGCTTTCCTTAAGTTTGGGTCAGTCACAGTGGTCAGGTATTCTGCCACTGTGTACTCTCTGTTTAGGGCCAAATAGCATTCTAGTTGGCTCAGTTTTTTTGTTACTTCTTTCTTTCCAATGTGTCAAGTAATTATATTTTTGTTTACTCATGATTTGGTTGGGTCTAATTGTGTTGATGTCCTTGTGATCTGTGGGTCTGATTGTGTTTGTGAACAGAGGCCCAGGACCAGCTTGCTTAGGGGACTCTTCTCCAGGTTCATCTCTCTGTAGGTGATGGCTTTGTTATGGAAGGATTGGAATCGATTCTTTTTAGGTGGTTTTAGAATTGAACGGCTCTTTTCTGGATATTGATAATTAGCAGGTATCTGTCAAATCCTGCTTTGCAATCATTATTTATTTATTTTATTTAACCTTTGTTTAACTAGGAAAGTCATTTAAAAACAAACTCTTTTCACAAAGGCAAAAGGCCTCCTGGGACAGGGACTGGGATTTAAAAAAATAATTATAAAATATAGGACAAAACACACATCACGACAAGAGAGACAACACAACATAAAGACAGATATAAGACAACACAGCATGGTAGCAACACATGACAACACAACATGGCAGCAACACAACATGGCAACGACATGGTAGCAACACAACATGGCAACAACATGGTAGCAACACAACATGGAAGCAACACAACATAACAACAACATGGCAGCAACACAACATGGAAGCAACACAACATAACAACAACATGGTAGCAGCACAACATAACAACAACATGGCAGCAACACAACATGACAACAACATGGCAGCAGCACAACATGGTAACAACATGGTAGCATTTATTGTTTACAGGAAACCCATTCAACAGTTTTAGATGAAGTTTTGTGGAAAAAGAACTGGGTGGGCAAAATATATTTCTCCCATGGGCAAAGAAATTCAAAAGGGGTGATGATCTTAATTAACAATAATTTTGATCCAAATGTGCAAATTGTCCAAACAGATCCTCAAGGTAGATGGATTATTTTAAATATGTTATTGGACAATAAACAAATATGGCTTGTTAACCTATACGGTCCGAATAATGATGATCCAAGCTTCTTTGAAAATATATATAAGAACTTATCAACTCTACAAGCAACACTAGACTCTATTATTATAATGGGAGATTTTAATACGGTCTTAAATAGCTCTATAGACCGGAAAGGAAATCACACTACAAATTATCACCCTCAGGCACTTAAGGAAATCATGAATGTCATGGATATATTGGAATTAGTGGATATATGGAGACTTAAATACCCTGATTTAGTGAGATATACATGGCGGAGGCTGAATCAAGCTAGTCGTCTTGACTACTTTCTTATTCCATTCTCTCTGGCACCAAAAGTTAAAAAGTGTTGATAGGGGATAGAATGCGGTCGGATCATCACATAATTGGCATATATATTTCTCTTACAGAATTTCCACGTGGGCGAGGATATTGGAAATTTAATCAAAGTCTACTACACAGGTGTCAAACTCATTCCACGGAGGGCCGAGTGTCTGCGGGTTTTCGCTCCTCCCTTGTACTTGATTGATGAATTAACATCACTAATTAGTTAGGAACTCCCCACACCTGGTTGTCTAGGGCTTTATTGAAAGGAAAAACCAAAAACCTGCAGACACTAGGCCCTCCGTGGAATGAGTTTGACACCCCTGGTCTACTAGATGATAAATTGTTTAGAACTAGGACAGAAGATTTTATAACTGACTTTTTCAGACATAACATAGGTACAGCAGATCCCCTTATTGTATGGGACACTTTTAAGTGTGCCTTTAGAGGCCATGCAATTCAGTACTCATCTATAAAACAAAAGCAATTTAGATCAAAAGAGTCCATATTAACAAAGGAAATTGAAGGACTAACAGTACAGTTAGATAGCAATAAAAACGGTACCATAGAGGCACAGAATAATTTAGAGGAAAAACAAAAAGAAATGGAGGAACTTATTCAAGAAAGATCCAGTGTAATATATTATAAAAATAAAGCGAACTGGATGGAATATGGGGAAAAATGCACCAAATTCTTTTTCAATCTTCAATATAGAAATGCTACCAAAAAAAATGTATTAAAACTTGTGACAAATGATGGAGTCACGCATGATTCACCAAATGATATTTTGAAAGAGGAAGTAAAGTACTTTAAGAATATGTTTTCGTTTCAGGCTCCTCCATCTCCACTAACTGAAACTAATTGTATGGATTTTTTTCCTATTAATAATGTAAAATTAACATCTGAACAGAAAGACTCATGTGAAGGCCAAATTACAGAGGAGGAACTGCTTGTTGCAATTGGGGCCTTTAAAGATGGGAAAACTCCAGGGCTGGATGGCATACCAGTGGAAGTATACAAAACGTTTTTTGATATACTCAAAGGACCATTATTAACTTGTTTTAACCACTCCTATATAAATGGTAGATTATCAGACACACAACAAGAAGGTCTGATATCGTTATTACTGAAACAGGACCCAAGTGGTATATATAAAGATCCAGTCCAATTAAAAAATTGGAGACCTCTTACACTTCAGTGTTGTGATGCAAAAATCCTAGCAAAATGCTTGGCGCATAGAATAAAAAAAGTTTTGTCAGATATTATTCATCCTAATCAGACAGGTTTTTTACATGGACGATACATTGGAGATAATATAAGGCAAGTACTGGAAACAATAGAACACTATGAGATATCGGGGACACCAGGCCAGGTTTTCATAGCTGATTTTGAAAAGGCTTTTGATAAAGTACGACTGGAGTTTATATATAAATGCCTAGAATATTTCAATTTTGGGGAATCTCTTATAAAATGGGTTAAAATTATGTATAGTAACCCTAGGTGTAAAATAGTAAATAATGGCTACATCTCAGAAAGTTTTAAACTATCTAGAGGAGTAAAACAAGGTTGTCCACTATCGGCATATCTATTTATTATTGCCATCGAAATGTTAGCTGTTAAAATTAGATCAAACATTAATATTAAAGGATTAGAAATCCATGGCTTAAAAACTAAGGTGTCATTGTACGCTGATGATTCATGTTTTCTTTTAAAACCACAACTAGAGTCTCTCCAGGGCCTCATAGAGGATCTAGATACCTTTGCTATCCTCTCTGGATTAAAACCAAATTATGATAAATGTACCATATTACGTATTGGATCACTAAAAAATACACATTTTATATTGCCATGTAGTTTACCAATTAAATGGTCTGACGGAGATGTGGACATACTCGGTATAAAAATCCCAAAAGAAAGAAATGATCTCACTCCAATAAATTTTTATAGAAAGTTAGCAAAAATAGATAAGATCTTGCTACCATGGAAAGGAAAATACCTGTCTATTTGTGGAAAAATCACCCTAATTAACTCTTTAGTCATATCACAGTTTACCTATTTGCTTATGGTTTTGCCTACACCTAGTGACCTGTTTTTTAAATTATATGAACAAAAAATATTCAATTTTATTTGGAACGGCAAGCCAGATAAAATTAAAAGGGCCTATTTATATAACGAATATGAATTCGGAGGGCAGAAATTATTAAATATTAAAGCATTAGACCTCTCACTAAAGGCATCGGTCATACAAAAGTTATACTTAAATCCAAACTGGTTCTCTAGTAAACTGGTACGAATGTCTCATCCTATGTTCAAGAAGGGCCTTTTTCCCTTTATTCAGATTACACCTGCTCATTTTCGGTTGTTTGAAAAGGAAATGATCTCCAAAATATCCTTATTCTTTAAACAAGCCTTAGAAAGTTGGTTGCAATTTCAGTTTAATCCACCTGAAAGGACGGAACAAATAGTACAACAAATATTGTGGTTAAATTCAAATATAATAATTGATAAAAAAACTGTATTTATCGAAGAAATGTTTAAAAAAGGTATAATTTTTGTGAATGATATCATAAATAGGACTGGTGGAGTTATGTCACACATGCAGCTAACACAGACATATGGAAAAGTCTGCTCTACCCAAAATTACAACCAATTAATTGCAGCATTACCACAAAAATGGAAGAGGCAGGTGGAAGGGGAAAAAAGTAAGGAACTTGTATGTCGGCCTTATATTAAAGAACATAAATGGTTAAAGAAAAGTGTGATAAATAAAAACATATACCAATTTCATTTAAGGACCAAAAAACTAACAGCTGTGCCATACAAATTGCAAAATAGTTGGGAAGAGATTTTCGATGTACCCATTCCATGGCACATGGTTTATGAATTGATACGCAAAACAACGCCGGATTCAAAACTTAGAATTTTTCAATTTAAATTATTGTACAAAATTCTTGCAACTAATAGAATGTTATATATATGGGGTATACAATCTTCCCAGCTCTGCAGATTCTGTTGTGAGGAGGCAGAGTCATTAGATCATTTATTATGGTATTGTCCATATGTAGCTCGTTTTTGGTCACAGGTCCAGGAATGGCTGAAGAATTGCAACATTTGCCTAAAACTAACGCTACAGATAGCAATACTGGGGGATTTGAAAAGCCATAGTCAATCAATCAATAATATAATAATTATTTTGGCAAAGATGTTTATTTTTAATTTACAATCTGTAGAAGCTATGAGAATAGGAAGGTTCAGGTCTTTTGTGAAGCATCACAGCACAGTTGAGAAATGTATGGCAAATAGAAATCCGAAATGGATGATGTTGGAAGATAGATGGGAGGGGTTGGGTGGAGCTGAAGGGTGGGACTAATAACAAGATAAACAATATAGGGCATACGGGATCTGTGAAATGTGTATAGGTGCGGAGCTTTTGTGAAATAGCACAGTTACAAGTGGAAATAAAATTGGATGGACAACAGAAATAGAGGAAGGACTAAGAACAAATAAGAGAGAACTGTTGTAAAGTGGACTGTGTCTGTAAGATAGGTATAAGATGTAGAAATTGAAGGTAAAAGCAGAAGTGTTTATAAGTTTACTCCAATTGGGGGATTGGTGGTAGGGTCGCGGGGAATAATAATAAAGGCATATTCTTTAAAAAAGTATGTATGTCTATATAGGTATGTGTATGTATATATGTGTATATGTATGCATACGTGTATGGATACATATATTTACCCAAAAAAATATGGGGGAATGGAAATGATGCAGACAATTACATTGGAAGCAACATTCTTTCCGCAATACTAAGCTGATCCTCCCCTAAGAAAAAAAAAAAAAAAAACAACAAAAAAAAACAACAACATGGTAGCAGCACAACATGGCAGCAACATGGTAGCAGCACAACATGGCAGCAACATGGTAGCAGCACAACATGGCAGCAACACAACTTAACAACAACATGGTAGCAACACAACATGGCAGCAACACAACATGGCAGCAACACAACATGGCAGCAACATGGTAGCAGCACAACATGGCAGCAACACAACATGGCAGCAGCACAACATGACAACAACATGGCAGCAACACAACATGGCAGCAACACAACATGGCAGCAACACAACATGGCAGCAACACAACATGGTAGCAGCACAACATGGCAGCAGCACAACATGACAGCAGCACAACATGGTAGCAGCACAACATGGTAGCAACACAACATGGCAGCAACACAACATGGCAGCAACACAACATGGCAGCAACACAGCATGACAACAGCACAACATGGCAGCAACACAGCATGACAACAGCACAACATGACAACAACATGGCAGCAACACAACATGGCAGCAACACAACATGGCAGCAACACAACATGGCAGCAACACAGCATGACAACAGCACAACATGGCAGCAACACAACATGGCAGCAACACAGCATGACAACAGCACAACATGGCAGCAACACAACATGGCAGCAACACAACATGGCAGCAACACAACATGGTAGCAACACAACATGGTAGCAACACAACATGGTAGCAACACAACATGGCAACAACATAGTAGCAGCACAACATGGTAGCAACACAACATGGCAGCAACACAGCATGACAACAGCACAACATGGCAGCAACACAACATGGCAGCAACACAGCATGACAACAGCACAACATGGTAGCAACACAACATGGTAGCAACACAACATGGCAACAACATAGTAGCAGCACAACATGGTAGCAACACAACATGGCAACAACATAGTAGCAGCACAACATGGCAGCAACACAACATGGCAGCAACACAACATGGCAGCAGCACAACATGGTAGCAACACAACATGGTAGCAACACAACATGGTAGCAACACAACATGGTAGCAGCACAACATGGCAGCAACACAACATGGTAGCAACACAACATGGCAGCAACACAACATGGCAGCAGCACAACATGGCAACAACATAGTAGCAGCACAACATGGCAGCAACACAACATGGCAGCAACACAACATGGCAGCAGCACAACATGGCAGCAGCACAACATGACAACAACATGGTAGCAACACAACATGGTAGCAACACAACATGGTAGCAACACAACATGGTAGCAACACAACATGGTAGCAACACAACATGGCAGCAACACAACATGGCAGCAACACAACATGGTAGCAACACAACATGATAGCAGCACAACATGGCAGCAACACAACATGGTAGCAACACAACATGACAGCAGCACAACATGGTAGCAGCACAACATGGCAGCAACACAACATGGTAGCAACACAACATGGTAACAACACAACATGGTAACAACACAACATGGTAGCAACACAACATGGTAGCAGCACAACATGATAGCAACACAACATGGTAGCAGCACAACATGGTAGAAACACAACATGGTAGCAACACAACATGGTAGCAACACAACATGGCAGCACCACAACATTGGAGCAACACAACATGGCAGCAACACAACATGGCAACAACATAGTAGCAGCACAACATGGTAGCAACACAACATGGCAACAACATAGTAGCAGCACAACATGGCAGCAACACAACATGGCAGCAACACAACATGGCAGCAGCACAACATGGTAGCAACACAACATGGTAGCAACACAACATGGTAGCAACACAACATGGTAGCAGCACAACATGGCAGCAACACAACATGGCAGCAACACAACATGGCAGCAACACAACATGGCAACAACATAGTAGCAGCACAACATGGTAGCAACACAACATGGCAACAACATAGTAGCAGCACAACATGGCAGCAACACAACATGGCAGCAACACAACATGGCAGCAGCACAACATGGTAGCAACACAACATGGTAGCAACACAACATGGTAGCAACACAACATGGTAGCAGCACAACATGGCAGCAACACAACATGGTAGCAACACAACATGGCAGCAACACAACATGGCAGCAGCACAACATGACAACAACATGGTAGCAACACAACATGGTAGCAACACAACATGGTAGCAACACAACATGGTAGCAACACAACATGGTAGCAGCACAACATGGTAGCAACACAACATGGTAGCAGCACAAAACATGGTACCAACATTATTGGGCACAGACAACAGCACAAATGTCAAGGAGGTAGAGACAATAAAGCAGCCACAACTGTCAGGAAGAGTGTCCATGATTGAGTCATTCAATGAATTTGGTGTTTTACGTTGCAGAGTCTCTCTGGTGTTTGTCCCATTTTGTGAATTCTTGGTTGGTGAGCGAACCCCGGACATCACAACCATGAAGGGCAATGGGTTCTATAACTGATTCAAGTATTTTTAGCCAGATCCTGATTGGTATGACAAATTTTGTGTTCCTTTTGATGGCATAGAACGCGCTTCTTGCCTTGACTCTCAGATCGTTCACAGCCTTATGGAAGTTACCTGTGGTGCTGATGTTTAGGCTGAGGACTGTATAGTTTGTGTGCTCTAGGGCAACGGTGTCTAGATGGAATTTGTTTCTGTGGTCCTGGCAACTGGACCTTTTTTGGAACACCATTAATTTCACTTTTACTGAGATTTACTGTCAGGGTCCATATCTGACAGAATCTGTGAAGAATATCTAGATGCTGCTGTAGGCCCTCCCTTGGTTGGTGACAGAAGCACCAGATCATCAGCAAACAGTAGACATTTGACTTCAGATTCTAGTCGGATGAGGCCGGGTGCTGCAGACTGTTCTAGTGATCTCGCTAATTTGTTGATATATACAGTTGAAGTCAGAAGTTTACATACACCTTAGCCAAATACATTTAAACTCAGTTTTTCACATTTCCTGACATTTAATCCTAGTAAATATTCCCTGTTTTAGGTCAGTTTGTAACGTTCCTGACCTGTTTTCTGTTGTTTTGGTTGTGTTTAGTTGGTCAGGGCGTGAGTTGGGGTGGGTATTCTATGTTGTGTGTCTAGTTCGTCTGTTTCTGTGTTCAGCCTAATATGGTTCTCAATCAGAGACAGCTGTCAATCGTTGTCCCTGATTGAGAATCATATAAAGGTGGCTTGTTTTGTGTTGGGGATTGTGGGTGGTTATTTCCTGTCTCTGTGTTTGTGGTCTGCACCAGCTAGGACTGTGACGGTATGTTCGTTTGTCATTTTGTATAGTGTATTGTTTTGTGTTGATTAAATTCATTATGGAAAATTACCACGCTGCGTATTGGTCCTCTGATCTTTATTTTAAGAATGTGAAATGTCAGAATAATAGTAGAGAATTATTTATTTCCGCTTTTATTTCATCACATTCCCAGTGGGTCAGAAGTTTACATATACTCAATCAGTATTTGGTAGCATTCCCTTTAAATTGTTTAATAACCTCTTGGCACATGGATCCCTTTAACTTCTCTGGGATAGTTGGGACGCTAGCGTCCCAACTGACAAGCACCCCCAACCCCCCCCCTCACTGATTAGCATCGCGTCACAATGAAAAGGAAAATCTAAATATCATAAAATCACAAGTCCAAGTCCAAGACACCAAATGAAAGATACAGATCTTGTGAATAAAGCCACCATTTCAGATTTTTAAAATGTTTTACAGGGAAGACAAAATATGTAAATCTATTAGCTAACCACGTTAGCAAAACACACCATTTTTCTTTGTCCACCATTTTCTCTCCACCAGTAGCTATTCACCAATTCGGCTAAACTAAGATATTGATAGCCACTAACCAAGAAAAAACCTCATCAGATGACAGTCTGATAACCTATCCTATACAATAAATATGTTTTGTTAGAAAAATGTGCATATTTCAGGTATAAATCATAGTTTACAATTGCACCCACCATCACAACTGACTAGAATAAATACACAGAGCAACGCGTATTACCTAATTACTAATCATAAAACATTTCTTAAAAATACACAGCTCACAGCAATGGAAAGACACAGATCTTGTGTATTCAGACAACATTTCAGATTTTCTAAGTGTCTTACAGCGAAAACACAATAAATCGTTATATTAGCATACCACATGTGCAAACGTTACCAGAGCATTGACTCTAGCCAAAGAGAGCGATAACGTAATCATCGCCAAAATGCATGAATTTTTTCACTAACCTTCTCAGAATTCTTCAGATGACACTCCTGTAACATCATATTACAACATACATATAGAGTTTGTTCGAAAATGTGCATGTTTAGCCACCAAAATCATGGTTAGACAATGATAAAAGTAGCCCAGCTGGTCAGAAAATGTTGTGCGCCATATTAGACAGTGATCTAGTCTTATACATAAATACTCAAACTTGACTAAAAAGTACAGGGTGGACAGCGATTGATAGACAATTTAATTCTTAATACAATCGCTGAATTACATTTTTTAAATTATCCTTACTTTTCAATACAGGTTGCGCCAAGCGAAGCTACACCTAACAAAATGGCGGCATAAGCGTTTCACATTTTTCGACAGAAACACGATTTATCATAATAAATTGTTCTTACTTTGAGCTGTTCTTCCATCAGAATCTTGGGCAATGAATCCTTTCTTGGGTCTAATCGTCTTTTGGTCGAAAGCTGTCCTCTTGCCATGTGGAAATGCCCACTAACGTCGGGCATGAACTGGAAACGTGCCCAGCGGTTCAAAGTGTCTCAGAAAGAAATGCCTCAAAATCGCACTAAACGGATATAAATTGCTATAAAACGGTTTAAATTAACTACCTTATGATGTTTTTAACACCTATAACGAGTAAAAACATGACCGGAGAAATATTACTGGCTAAACAACAGGTTGGAAGGAGGCGAGTCCGACGTCCTTCGTGCGTCAGGCGCAGGCAGCAAAAGGAAGCTACTTCCGGTATTTGCTGTTTTATACAGGCCCTGATTGCGCAATCAACTCCATTCAAAGCGTCACCACGTACTGACACCCAGGGGAAGACGTAAGCAGTGTCTGTTTCTCCATAGCCTTTACAGGGCCCTTAAACCGACCCCAGATCAGGGGCCAAGATGTCTGAAATCTGACTCCCTGTCATGAAAAGTGCTGTAGAAGGAGTTCTGTTTCACTCAGAGACAAAATTCCAACGGCTATAGAAACTAGAGAGTGTTTTCTATCCAATAATAACAATAATATGCATATTGTACGAGCAAGAATTGAGTACTAGGCAGTTTAATTTGGAGATCAATTTTCCCTAAGTCGAAACAGCACCCCCTATATCCCAGAGAGATAACGGGATCATTTTCGTACACAACCACTGAATTGCAGAGCGCCAAATTCCCAAAAAATTACTACAAATATTTATTTTCATGAAATCACAAGTGAAATATACCAAAACACAGTTTAGCTTGTTGTTAACTTCTTATGGCTGCAAGGGGTAGTATTGAGTAGCCTGATAAAATGTGTCCATTTCAAACGGCCTCGTACTCAATTCTTGCTCGTACAATATGCATATTATTATTACTATTGGATAGAAAACACTCTCTAGTTTCTAAAACCGTTTGTGACTCTGAGTGAAACAGAACTCATTCTGCAGCACTTTTCCTGACCCAGAAGTTCAAAGTCTGAAATCGATGCTCTCTTCCTCTTCCTGCCTATGAATGGGCACAAGAGCTATTAGTATACATGCACGTCATACACCTTCCTCTGGGTGTCAAGAAGGCTGTGAGAGAAGAAATGAGGTGATTATCTCGATCTGGGATGGAATAAATCCTCTTGGAATGACAAGTACCCCATTTCCGGTACTCTGAAGAACGCGATTTGGACAGTTGGGTTGCCTTTTATTTTGTTGAGGTATTAGGCGAATTATTTCCGGCTTTGATTTTATTTGATACATGTCACCATTTCATCATAAAGTACGTTTTTTCAATATAGTTTCACCAGATTATTGAAATTTTTTCGGGAGTTTTGCCGTGTTCCGTTCTCTTCCGTTTGTTTACATGGAGAGATCCGTGCAACCCGGCTAGCGCGCTTGCTAAAATGGAGAGAGAAAGTTGCCATTCTGAATCCAAACAACGACTCATCTGGACAAAGGACACCTTGTTCAACATTCTGATGAAAGATCAGCAAAAGTAAGACCCAATTTATGATGTTATTTCATATATCTGTCGTAGTCGCCAGCGCCCAAGTGTTTCTGGCTATTGTGGTAAGCTAATATAACGCTACATTTTGTTTTCGCTGTAAAACACTTAATAAATCGGAAATATTGTCTGTTATCACAAGATGCCTGTCTTTCATTTGCTGTACACTATGTATTTTTCAGAAATGTTTTATGATGAGTAATTAGGTATTTGACGTTGGTGTCTGTAAATATTATGGCTGCTTTCGGTGCAATTTCTGAATGTAGCTGCAATGTAAACTATGATTTATACCTGAAATATGCAAATTTTTTCGAAAAAAACATATGCTATACAATAAATATGTTATCAGACTGTCATCTGATGAGGTTGTTTCTTGGTTAGTGGCTATTTATATCTTTATTTGGTCGAATTTGTGATAGCTACTGATGGAGTCAAAAACTGATGGAGTAATAAAAGTGGAGTCTTTTGCTAACGTGGTTAGCTAATAGATTTACATATTTTGTCTTCCCTGTAAAACATTTTAAAAATCGGACATGTTGGCTGGATTCACAAGATGTGTACCTTTCATATGCTGTATTGGACTTGTTAATGTGTGAAAGTTAAATATATAAAAAAAAAAAAATCTTTTGAATTTCGCGCCCTGCACTTGAAGTGGCTGTTGTCATAAGTGTACCGACATCGGGCTTGCACGCCAAACAGGTTAATCCACCTATCGTGTCAGATTTTGAAAATATGCTTTACAGCGAAAGCGATCCAAACGTTTGTGAGTTTATCGACCATTAGACAAAACATTACGAACAGCTAGCAGCAATGTAGATTGGTCACGAAAGTCAGAAAGCAATAAAATTTATCGCTTACCTTTGATGATCTTCGGATGTTTGCACTCATGAGACTCCCAGTTACACAATACATTTTCCTTTTGTTCGATAAATATTATTTTTATATCCAAAAACCTCAAAAACCTGGTGCGTTATGTTCAGAAATCAATAGGCTCGAGCGGTCATGAAGGGCAGATGGAAATTCCAAATAATAACCGTAAAGTTCGTAGAAACATGTCAAACGTTTTTTATAATCAATCCTCAGGTTGTTTTTAACATAAATAATCAATAATATTTCAACCTGACGGTAAACTATTCAACAAAAGAGAAAGAAAATGTCGAGCTACAACTTTCGCGCGCATAAACTAATCGATCCACTGGCGCGTTTTGATAAATCTCGCTCATTTTTCAGAATAAAAGCTTGAAACTATGTCTAAAGACTGTTCACACCCTGTGGAAGCCATTGCAAAAGGAATCTGGTTGATATCGCTTTAAATGGACGAAAGGCAGGCAATTGAACAGGGGGTTTTCAAAATAAGAGGCACTTCCGGGTTGGATTTCCTCAGGTCTCGCCTGCAAAATCAGTTCTGTTATACTCACAGACAATATTTTGACAGTTTTGGAAACTTTAGAGTGTTTTCTATCCTAATCTGTCATTTATATGCATATTATAGCATCTGAGCCTGAGAAATAGGCAGCTTACATTGGGAACATTGTTTTTTCCAAACATAACAATTCTGCCCCCTAGCTTCAAGAGGTTTTAACTTGGGTCAAACATTTCAGGTAGCCTTCCACAAGCTTCCCACAATAAGTTGGGTGAATTCTTGCCCACTCTTCCTGACAGAACTGGTGTAACTGAGTCAGGTTTGTAGGCCTCCTTGCTCGCACACACTTTTTCAGTTCTGCCGACAAATGTTCTGTATGATTGAGGTCAGGGCTTTGTGATGGCCACTCCAACACCTTGACTGTGTTGTCTTTAAGCCATTTTGCCACAACTTTGGAAGAAGAAGTATGCTTGGGGTTGTTGTCCATTTGGAAGACCCATTTGCGACCAAGCTTTAACTTACTGACTGATGTCTTGAGATGTTGCTCCAATATATCCACATAATTTTCTGCCTCATGATGCCATCTATTTTGTGAAGTACACCAGTCCCCCCTGCAGCAAAGCACCCCCACAACATGATGCTGCCACCCCCGTGCTTCACGGTTGGGATGGTGTTATTCGGCTTGCAAGCCTCCCCCTTTTTTCCTCCAAACATAGCGATGGGCATATGTGTGACTTTCATGTTGAGGCCATCTTTGCGGGAGTGGGCGGCATGGGGTGGGCAGGAGTGGCATAGGTCTGATCTGAGGGGGCCTAAATGGGGTGTGGATTGGGTGTGGATGTGGCTGGTGGGGCTGTGGTCTAGATGTAGGTCCTCTCGGCTTGGGTCCTCTATGTGTAGGTCCGGGGGGTCTGGGCGGGTGTCTGTGGCTCCCTTTAGGGTCCGGGCGAAGTTGGGCACTGCTGCTTTGTATAGGTGGACCTGGTGGTAAAGGCTGTTCAAGTCCAGGGTGGAGCGGTGGGCCAGGTACACACTTGGCTTTGAGTCACAGTCACGGGAAATACTTGCATTTAACTTATCATTCAGTCCTTATAAATTAAAATATATAATTGTAATATTTTTTTATCTTAGCTTTAAAAGTAGCTTCTGACTAAACATGACTCACTCAGTTCCAGATTGGATGGTGTTTTCAGGTTTCTGTTGTTTGTTAGCCAGAGCATTTGCTGTATATCTTAGAAATAATCAACTTTGGTAGTAGGAATCCTTCCCGGTGATTTTGTCCAAAATCAGGTTGTAGGTTGAGAATTTTGATTTGGAGTGAAGATTGTTGAAAAATGCAGGAAATCATCTGCTCATCTCTCCCTGTCTCTCTCTCTGTCTGTCTCTGTCTCTCTCTCTGTCTGTCTCTGTCTCAGGGTCCCCACCTGCACCGTCTCAGTGTGGATGTATTATCAGAGCTGAGGAACGCACAGAGCTCATGCCGGAACCCCGGAGGAGAGAATGAGAAGCCCTGGTGTTATACAACCAACCCCAACATCCGCTGGGAATACTGCAACATTCCCAAATGTGGAGAAGGTACACTCTTAGAAAAAAAAGGTGCTATCTAGAACCTCAAAGGGTTCTTCGGTTGTCCCCAGAGGAGAACCCTTGGAAGAACCCTTTTGGTTCCAGGTAGAACCCTATTGGGTTCCATGTAGAACCCTTTCCCCAGACGGGTCTACATGGAACCCAAAATATTTATACCTGGAACCAAAAAGGGTTCTGCCTCTAATTAAAAAAGGGTTCTCCTATGGGGACAGCCGAAGAACAATTTTTGGAACCATTTTTTAAAAATATTTCCAAATTTGACTTCCATAAGACTTGGAGACCTGATCAGGAACAATATGGGCCCTAGCTACAATGTATGGCTAGGGCCAAGGTGTTTTTCCTGTTCAGGTCTTGAGAAAAAGGGCAATTATTGAGCTACTGATTGAGGTAAGATCCATCTTGTGATGACAATCTTGACTCTCTGTCCCCTCAGTAGTAGTGAAGACTGTTGACTCTCTGTCCCCCCAGTGGTAGTGAAGACGGAGTCATCGTTCCCTCGCCAGAATCCTCCCCTCCTCCCTCCCTCCGTCTCTCCGGCCTACTCTATGATCATCATCATCTGTCTACTAGCAGCCTTCGCAGCCATAGCCTTCCTCACCATCATCATCATCATGTGCAAGAGGAGGAGGAAGACATGGAAGAACCACAAGACGTACGCTGGGTTATGTCAGCCAATATAGTAGCAGACATTCACCAGACATTTCTTCAACACTTAGTAACACACTTAGTAACACTTAGTAATATGTTAGTAATATGGTTAGTAACACAGTTAGTAATATGTTAGTAACACACTTAGTAACACACTTAGTAACACACTTAGTAACACACTTAGTAACACACTTAGTAACACACTTAGTAACACACTTAGTAACACACTTAGTAACACACTTAGTAACACACTTAGTAACACGGTTAGTAACACGGTTAGTGATATGGTTAGTAACACGGTTAGTAACATGGTTAGTAATATGGTTAGTAACACGGTAAGTAATACGGTTAGCAATATGGTTAGTAACATGGTTAGTAATATTGTTAGTAATATGGTTAGTAACATGGTTAGTAATATTGTTAGTAACATAGTTAGTAACACAGTTAGTAATATGGTTAGTAACATGGTTAGTAACATGGTTAGTAATATTGTTAGTAACACGGTTAGTAACACAGTTAGTAATATGGTTAGTAATATGGTTAGTAACATGGTTAGTAACATGGTTAGTAACATGGTTAGTAACATGGTTAGTAACATGGTTAGTAACATGGTTAGTAACATGGTTAGTAATATTGGTAGTAACATGGTTAGTAACACGGTTAGTAATACGGTTAGTAATACGGTTAGTAATGTGGTTAGTAATATGGTTAGTAATATGGTTAGTAACATGGTTAGTAACATGGTTAGTAACATGGTTAGTAACATGGTTAGTAACATGGTTAGTAACGCGGTTAGTAACGCGGTTAGTAACGCGGTTAGTAACGCGGTTAGTAACGCGGTTAGTAACGCGGTTAGTAACGCGGTTGGTAACGCGGTTGGTAACGCGGTTGGTAACGCGGTTGGTAACGCGGTTGGTAACGCGGTTGGTAACGCGGTTGGTAACGCGGTTAGTAATATGGTTAGTAATATGGTTAGTAATGTGGTTAGTAACGTGGTTGGTAACGTGGTTGGTAACGTGGTTGGTAACGTGGTTGGTAACGTGGTTGGTAACGTGGTTAGTAACATGGTTAGTAATATGGTTAGTAATATGGTTAGTAATATGGTTAGTAACACGGTTAGTAATATGGTTAGTAACATGGTTAGTAACATGGTTAGTAATATGGTTAGTAATATTGTTAGTAACACGGTAACTAACACAGTTAGTAATATGGTTAGTAACATGGTTAGTAATATGGTTAGTAATATGGTTAGTAATATGGTTAGTAATATGGTTAGTAATATGGTTAGTAACACAGTTAGTAATATGGTTAGTAATATGGTTAGTAACACAGTTAGTAATACGGTTAGTAATATGGTTAGTAATGTGGTTAGTAATGTGGTTAGTAATGTGGTTAGTAACATGGTTAGTAACATGGTTAGTAACATGGTTAGTAATATGGTTAGTCATATAGTTAGTCATATAGTTAGTCATATAGTTATTAATGTGGTTAGTAACATGTTTAGTAACATGGTTAGTAATATTGTTAGTAATATGGTTAGTAACATGGTTAGTAATATTGTTAGTAATATGGTTAGTAACATGCTTAGTAACATGGTTAGTAACATGGTTAGTAACATGGTTAGTAACATGGTTAGTAACATGGTTAGCAATATGGTTAGTAACATGGTTAGTAACATGGTTAGTAACATGGTTAGTAACATGGTTAGTAACATGGTTAGTAACATGGTTAGTAACATGGTTAGTAACATGGTTAGTAATATGGTTAGTAATATGGTTAGTAATATGGTTAGTAACTTGGTTAGTAACATGGTTAGTAACATGGTTAGTAATATTGTTAGTAATATGGTTAGTAATATGGTTAGTAATGTGGTTAGTAATATTGTTAGTAACACGGTAAGTAACACAGTTAGTAACACGGTTAGTAATATGGTTAGTAATATGGTTAGTAACATGGTTAGTAATATGGTTAGTAATGTGGTTAGTAATGTGGTTAGTAATGTGGTTAGTAATGTGGTTAGTAATGTGGTTAGTAATGTGGTTAGTAATGTGGTTAGTAATATGGTTAGTAACATGGTTGGTAATGTGGTTAGTAATGTGGTTAGTAATGTGGTTAGTAATATGGTTAGTAACATGGTTGGTAACATGGTTGGTAACGTGGTTAGGAATTTGGTTAGGAATATGTTTAGGAATATGGTTAGTAATATGGTTAGTAATATGGTTAGTAATATGGTTAGTAACACGGTTAGTAATACGGTTAGTAATATGGTTAGTAACATGGTTAGTAATATGGTTAGTAACATGATTAGTAATATAGTTAGTATAGTAATATGGTTAGTAATATGGTTAGTAATATAGTTAGTAATATAGTTAGTAATATGGTTAGTAACATGGTTAGCAACATGGTTAGCAACATGGTTAGCAACATGGTTAGCAACATGGTTAGCAACATGGTTAGCAACATGGTTAGCAACATGGTTAGCAACATGGTTAGTAACATGGTTAGTAACATGGTTAGTAATATGGTTAGTAATGTGGTTAGTAATATTGTTAGTAACACGGTAAGTAACACGGTTAGTAACACGGTTAGTAATATGGTTAGTAATATGGTTAGTAACATGGTTAGTAACATGGTTAGTAACATGGTTAGTAATATGGTTAGTAACATGGTTAGTAACATGGTTAGTAACATGGTTAGTAACATGGTTAGTAACATGGTTAGTAACATGGTTAGTAACATGGTTAGTAACATGGTTAGTAACATGGTTAGTAACATGGTTAGTAACATGGTTAGTAACACAGTTAGTAATATGGTTAGTAACATGGTTAGTAACATGGTTAGTAATATGGTTAGTAATATGGTTAGTAACATGGTTAGTAATATTGTTAGTAACATGGTTAGTAACACGGTTAGTAATATGGTTAGTAACATGGTTAGTAACGTGGTTAGTAACGTGGTTAGTAACGTGGTTAGTAACGTGGTTAGTAACGTGGTTAGTAACGTGGTTAGTAACGTGGTTAGTAACGTGGTTAGTAACGTGGTTAGTAACGTGGTTAGTAACGTGGTTAGTAATATTGTTAGTAATGTGGATAGTAATGTGGTTAGTAATATGGTTAGTAATGTGGTTATTAACGTGGTTGGTAACGTGGTTGGTAACGTGGTTAGTAATATGGTTAGTAATATGGTTAGTAATATTTTTAGTAATGTGGTTAGTAATATGGTTGGTAATGTGGTTAGGAATATGGTTAGGAATATGGTTAGGAATATGGTTAGTAATATGGTTAGGAATATGGTTAGTAATATGGTTAGTAATATTGTTAGTAACACAGTTAGTAATATGGTTAGTAATATGGTTAGTAACATGGTTAGTAATATGGTTAGTAACACAGTTAGTAATATGGTTAGTAACATGGTTAGTAATATGGTTAGTAATATTTTTAGTAATGTGGTTAGTAATATGGTTAGTAACATGGTTGGTAATGTGGTTAGTAATATGGTTAGGAATATGGTTAGTAATATGGTTGGTAATGTGGTTAGTAATATGGTTAGGAATATGGTTAGGAATATGGTTAGGAATATGGTTAGGAATATGGTTAGGAATATGGTTAGTCATATAGTTAGTCATATAGTTAGTAATATGGTTAGTAACATGGTTAGTAACATGGTTAGTAACATGGTTAGTAACATGGTTAGTAACATGGTTAGTAACATGGTTAGTAATATGGTTAGTAATATGGTTAGTAACATGGTTAGTAACATGGTTAGTAACATGGTTAGTAACATGGTTAGTAACATGGTTAGTAACATGGTTAGTAACATGGTTAGTAACATGGTTAGTAACATGGTTAGTAATATGGTTAGTAACATGGTTAGTAACATGATTAGTAATATAGTTAGTAATATGGTTAGTAATATAGTTAGTAATATAGTTAGTAATATGGTTAGTAATATGGTTAGTAACATGGTTAGTAACATGGTTAGCAACATGGTTAGCAACATGGTTAGCAACATGGTTAGCAACATGGTTAGTAACATGGTTAGTAATATTGTTAGTAATATATCTAGTAATATGGTTAGTAATATGGTTAGTAATGAGGTTAGTAATATTGTTAGTAACACGGTAAGTAACACGGTTAGTAACACGGTTAGTAACGTGGTTAGTAACGTGGTTAGTAGCGTGGTTAGTAACGTGGTTAGTAACGTGGTTAGTAACGTGGTTAGTAACGTGGTTAGTAACGTGGTTAGTAACGTGGTTAGTAATGTGGTTGGTAATGTGGTTAGTAATATGGTTAGTAATATTGTTAGTAATGTGGTTAGTAATATGGTTAGTAACATGGTTGGTAATGTGGTTAGTAATGTGGTTAGTAATGTGGTTAGTAATATGGTTGGTAATGTGGTTAGGAATATGGTTAGTAATATGGTTAGTAATATGGTTAGTAATATGGTTAGTAACACGGTAAGTAACACGGTAAGTAACACGGTAAGTAACACGGTTAGTAACACGGTTAGTAACACGGTTAGTAACACGGTTAGTAACACGGTTAGTAACACGGTTAGTAACACGGTTAGTAACACGGTTAGTAATGTGGTTAGTAATGTGGTTAGTAATGTGGTTAGTAATGTGGTTAGTAATGTGGTTAGTAATGTGGTTAGTAACGTGGTTAGTAACGTGGTTAGTAACATGGTTAGTAATATTGTTAGTAATGTGGTTAGTAACGTGGTTGGTAATGTGGTTAGGAATATGGTTAGGAATATGGTTAGTAATATGGTTAGTAATATGGTTAGTAATATGGTTAGTAACACGGTTAGTAATATGGTTAGTAATATGGTTAGTAACACGGTTAGTAATATGGTTAGTAATATGGTTAGTAATATTGTTAGTAACACGGTAAGTAACACGGTTAGTAATATGGTTAGTAACATGGTTAGTAACATGGTTAGTAACATGGTTAGTAATATGGTTAGTAATATGGTTAGTAACATGGTTAGTAACATGGTTAGTAACATGGTTAGTAACATGGTTAGTAACATGGTTAGTAACATGGTTAGTAACATGGTTAGTAACATGGTTAGTAACATGGTTAGTAACATGGTTAGTAACATGGTTAGTAACATGGTTAGTAACATGGTTAGTAACATGGTTAGTAACACGGTTAGTAACACGGTTAGTAACACGGTTAGTAACACGGTTAGTAATACGGTTAGTAACGTGGTTAGTAACGTGGTTAGTAACGTGGTTGGTAACGTGGTTGGTAATGTGGTTAGTAATATGGTTAGTAATGTGGTTAGTAATGTGGTTAGTAATATGGTTAGTAACATGGTTAGTAACGTGGTTGGTAACGTGGTTGGTAATGTGGTTAGGAATATGGTTAGTAATATGGTTAGTAATATGGTTAGTAATATGGTTAGTAATATTGTTAGTAACACGGTAAGTAGCACAGTTAGTAGCACGGTTAGTAATATGGTTAGTAATATGGTTAGTAATATGGTTAGTAACATGGTTAGTAATATGGTTAGTAATATTGTTAGTAACACGGTAAGTAACACAGTTAGTAACACGGTTAGTAACACGGTTAGTAATATGGTTAGTAACACAGTTAGTAATATGGTTAGTAATATGGTTAGTAACACAGTTAGTAATATGGTTAGTAATATGGTTAGTAATATGGTTAGTAATATGGTTAGTAATATGGTTAGTAATATGGTTAGTAATATGGTTAGTAACACAGTTAGTAATATGGTTAGTAATATGGTTAGTAACCATGTTAGTAATATGGTTAGTAATATGGTTAGTAATGTGGTTAGTAATGTGGTTAGTAATGTGGTTAGTAACATGGTTAGTAACATGGTTAGTAACATGGTTAGTAACATGGTTAGTAATATGGTTAGTTATACGGTTTGTAATATAGTTAGAATGTTACTTTTGTTATTTTCTCACCCATCTGCACACAATACCTCATAAGGATAAAGTGAAAACATGTTTTTGGACATTTTTCAATTTTTTTGAAAATGAAAGACAGGAAAAATATTTACATAAGTATTCACTCCCCTGAGGCAATACTTTGTAGAAGGACCTTTGGCGTTGATTACAGCTGTGAGTCTTTCTGGGTGAGCCTCTAAGAGCTTTCCACACCTGGATTGTGCAACATTTGGCATTTATTCTTTAAAAAGTTATTCTAGCTCTGTCAAATTGGTTGTTGATCATTACTAGACAAACATTTTTTAAGTCTTGCCATAGATTTTCAAGTAGATTTAAGTCAGGAACATTCACTGTCTTCTTGGTAAGCAACTAGACTGTAGATGTGGCAATGTGTTTTAGGTTATTATCCTGCTGAAAGGTGAACTCATTTCCCAGTGTCTGGTGAAAAGCAGACTGAACCAGGTTTTCCTCTATGATTTTCCCTGTGCTTAGCTCCATTCTGGGTTTTTTTTATCCTAAAAAACTCCCCAGATTACAATAATACCCATAACATGATGCAGCCACGTCCATGCTTGAAGATATGGAGAGTGGTACTCATCTACATGTGTTGAATTTTATTTGCCCCAAACAAAAGTGAATTGCTTTGCCACATTTTTTGCAGTATTACTTTAGTGCCTTGTTGCAAACAGGATGCATGTTTTGGAATATTTGTATTCTGTACAGGCCTCCTTCTTTTCACTCTGTCAGTATTGTGGAGTAACTACAATGTTGTTGATCCATTTTCATTTTTCTATCAAAGCTACTAAACTTTTGAAGTCACTATTGGCTTTATGGTGAAATCACTAAGCGGTTTCCTTCCTGTCTGTGATGGACTGTCTTTGTAGTGACTGGGTGTATTGATACACCATCCAAAGTGTAATTAATAACTTCACCATGCTCAAAGGGATATTCAATGTCTACTTTTTTTATTTTTTACCCATCTAACAATATGTTCCCTTCTTTGGCATTGTGCATTGGAAAACCTCCCTGGTCTTTGTGGTTTCATCTGTGTTTGAAATTCACAACCAGGACAACAACTATCCCAACAGACATCCAGGACAACAACTATCCCAACAGACATCCAGGACAACAACTATCCCAACAGACATCCAGGACAACAACTATCCCAACAGACATCCAGGACAACAACAACAACAACAGACATCCAGGACAACAACTATCCCAACAGACATCCAGGACAACAACTATCCCAACAGACATCCAGGACAACAACTATCCCAACAGACATCCAGGACAACAACCACAACAGACATCCAGGACAACAACTATCCCAACAGACATCCAGGACAACAACTACCCCAACAGACATCCAGGACAACAACTATCCCAACAGACATCCAGGACAACAACTATCCCAACAGACATCCAGGACAACAACTATCCCAACAGACATCCAGGACAACAACAACAGACATCCAGGACAACAACAACAGACATCCAGGACAACAACTATCACAACAGACATCTAGGACAACAACAGACATCCAGGACAACAACAACACCAGACATCCAGGACAACAACAACAACAGACATCTAGGACAACAACAACAACAGACATCTAGGACAACAACTATCCTAACAGACATCCAGGACAATGACAACAACAACAGACATCCAGGACAACAACTATCACAACAGACATCCAGGACAACAACGATCCCAACAGACATCCAGGACAACAACTATCCCAACAGACATCCAGGACAATGACAACAACAACAGACATCCAGGACAACAACAACAACAGACATCCAGGACAACAACTATCACAACAGACATCCAGGACAACAACTATCACAACAGACATCCAGGACAACAACAACAGACATCCAGGACAACAACAACAACAGACATCTAGGACAACAACAACAACAGACATCCAGGACAACAACTATCACAACAGACATCTAGGACAACAACAACAACAGACATCTAGGACAACAACAACACCAGACATCCAGGACAACAACAACAACAGACATCTAGGACAACAACTATCACAACAGACATCCAGGACAACAACAACAACAGACATCTAGGACAACAACTATCACAACAGACATCCAGGACAACAACAACAGACATCCAGGACAACAACAACAACAGACATCTAGGACAACAACAACAACAGACATCTAGGACAACAACAACAACAACAGACATCCAGGACAACAACTATCACAACAGACATCCAGGACAACAACTATCACAACAGACATCCAGGACAACAACTATCACAACAGACATCCAGGACAACAACTATCCCAACAGACATCCAGGACAACAACAACAACAACAGACATCCAGGACAACAACTATCCCAACAGACATCCAGGACAACAACTATCCCAACAGACATCCAGGACAACAACTATCCCAACAGACATCCAGGACAACAACTATCCCAACAGACATCCAGGACAACAACTATCCCAACAGACATCCAGGACAACAACTATCCCAACAGACATCCAGGACAACAACTATCACTACAGACAACCAGGACAACTGTATACGTTTGAGTGCATCTGTGGCACTATATAAATGTGTTTGTGTGTTTGAGTGCGAGTGTGTGTACATGCGTACAAGCAGCTGCACGGCATCAACCTCAGGCCAACAGGCATTGGATGTTACAGCGTTGCCCCTCAGCCGTATTCAAACATACTTTGGTTTTGTTTATTTTGATTTATTATTTGACTTGTTAAGCAAATTTTTACTTCTGAACTTAAGACTCGCCATGACAACGGGGTTGAATACTTATTGATTCAAGGCATTTCAGCTTTTAATTTTTGATTAATTTGTAAATATTTCTATAAACACAATTGCAGGTGTCCAAAAATTGCTCAGAGAAAGAGTTTGAGTTTAATAAATTATAAAATAAAGAAATTCTAAAAGATGGGGGTCAAAATTATTAGAACCCCTGTTTCCAACCCCCCAGAACCCTCCCCAAGCTTACAATTGGCTCATTCATCCCCTTATCTCTCTCCTTTAACTATTCCCCAGGTCGTTGCTGTAAATGAGAATGTGTTCTCAGTCAACTTACCTGGTAAAATAAGGGTTAAAAAAAATTATACATTTTTTTTTAAAGTTATTGCATTCATCTTCAGATAGCTAGATGTAACAACCAGATATTGCAGGCATAGTTAGTACATTTTTCCTCAATAACGTAGCTCAGTAGAGTCCGAGCTAGAAAGGGGGGTGTCGAGGTGAGGAGGAGGATTATTTAATATACTGTTTGAAGAGGTAGAATTTCAGATGTTAATGAAAGATGGGCAGGGACTCTGCTGTCCGAGCTTCAGGGGGCAGGGACTCTGCTGTCCGAGCTTCAGGGGGCAGGGACTCTGCTGTCTGAGCTTCAGGGGGCAGGGACTCTGCTGTCCGAGCTTCAGGGGGCAGGGACTCTGCTGTCCGAGCTTCAGGGGGCAGGGACTCTGCTGTCCGAGCTTCAGGGGGCAGGGACTCTGCTGTCCGAGCTTCAGGGGGCAGGGACTCTGATGTCCGAGCTTCAGGGGGCAGGGACTCTGCTGTCCGAGCTTCAGGGGGCTTTTTTCTCAAATGTTTTATGAGATTAGAGAACACAGTGGGAGGGATCTTAGACCATTCCTCCATACAGAATCTGATTGGAGAACACAGTGGGAGGGATCTTAGACCATTCCTCCATACAGAATCTGATTGGAGAACACAGTGGGAGGGACCTTAGACCATTCCTCCATACAGAATCTGATTGGAGAACACAGTGGGAGGGACCTTAGACCATTCCTCCATGCAGAATCTGATTGGAGAACACAGTGGGAGGGATCTTAGACCATTCCTCCATACAGAATCTGATTGGAGAACACAGTGGGAGGGATCTTAGACCATTCCTCCATACAGAATCTGATTGGAGAACACAGTGGGAGGGATCTTAGACCATTCCTCCATGCAGAATCTGATTGGAGAACACAGTGGGAGGGACCTTAGACCATTCCTCCATACAGAATCTGATTAGAGAACACAGTGGGAGGGACCTTAGACCATTCCTCCATACAGAATCTGATTGGAGAAAACATTGGGAGGGATCTTAGACCATTCCTCCATCCAGAATCTGATTAGAGAATACAGTGGGAGGGATCTTAGACCATTCCTCCATACAGAATCCACTTGCTGCCAAGTTTCAGCATACTGGCAGAGGCAACCAGGTTTTTGGGGAAAAATGTCCTGATGCTATGAAAGTTCATGATGCCGTTGACAACAAAATAAACCTTTTACCATCTTAGTCCCTGGACCCCATTGAAAACCTGTGGTTTGAATTGAAGAGGGCCGTCCACAAGAGCAGGAGAGGGTGTATTGAAAACAGGGAAAACAATAATTTTGACCTCCCATCTTTTTTAAAATTTTATTTCATTACTTGATAAACAAAATCATAATTTCCCAATTTTTTGAGCATGCAATATCGTTGTATTTTTTATGTTTAATTTAGACAGCCTCCCCCCCCCTCATCTTTATCAAAGGTGCCAACAATTCTGGACCTGACTGTATATGGTGTTGTCAAACATAGGAGACCATTGGTCAGAGTTGACACTGGGTGCATCCCAAACGCTACCCTGTTCCCTATATGGTGCACTATTTTTGACCAGAGCCCTGTGGGTAGCCCTGTGGGTAGCCCTGGGGGTAGCGGTAGCCCCGTGGGTAGCCCTGTGGGTAGCCCTGTGGGTAGCCCTGTGGGTAGCCCTGTGGGTAGCCCCGTGGGTAGCCCCGTGGGTAGCCCTGGTCTAAATGATTGCACTATAAAGAGAATACAGTGTAATTTGGGAAGCAGTCACTATAATAACCTCCCTCTCTCTCTTTCCCTGTCCATCAGAGTCATGGAGACCCCCACCCTGACTGCCTTACCCTCTGAGAGTCTGCTGCTGGACCGCCTTCACCCCAACCCCATGTACCAACGCCTGCCCCTACTGCTGAACTCCAAGCTGATGGCTCTAGAGTACCCCAGGAACAACATCGAGTACGTCAGGGACATCGGAGAGGGGGCCTTCGGACGGGTCTTCCAGGCCAGGTGAGACTCTCATTAGATTATATTGTATTACACGTACCAAGCAATTCTCTGACTCTCTGTGGACTCCCAGTTAACTCTGTGGACTACCGCAAATCAAATTGTATTGGTCACATACACATGTTTAGCCGTTGTCATTGCGGGTGTAGCGAAATGCTTGTGTTTCTAGCTCCATCAGTGCAGAAATATCTAACAATTCACAACAATACACACAATACACAAACCTAAAAGAATGGAATTAAAGAACATATACATATTTGAAAGATAAATGTTGGAGTGGCTAAAATACAGTAGAATAGAATACAGTATATACATAGATGAGTAAGGCAGTATGTAAACATTATTAAAGTGACTAGTGTTCCATTATTAAAGTGGCCAGTGATTCTATGTATGTAGGGCAGCAGCCTCTAAGGTGCAGGGTTGCGTAACCGGGTGAAAGCCAGCAATTGACGGCTGTTTAACAGTCTGATGGCCTTGAGATAGAAGCTGTTTTTCAGTCTCTTGGTCCCAGCTTTGATGCAACTGCACTGACCTCGCCTTCTGGATGATAGCGGGGTGAGCAGGGCAGTGGCTTGGGTGGTTGTTGTCCTTGATGATCTTTATGGCCTTCCTGTGACATCGGGGGCTGTAGGTGTCCTGGAGGGCAGGTAGTTTGCCCCCGGTGATGTGTTGGGCAGACCGCACCAGCTTCTGGAGAGCCTTGCGGTTGCGGGCAGTGCAGTTGCCGTACAAGGCCCAACAGGACGCTCTTCAATTGTGCATCTGTAAAAGTGTGTGAGGGTTTGAGGTGCCAAGCTGTTCTGCCTTCTTTACCACACTGTCTGTGTGGGTGGAGCATTTAAGATCATCGGTGATGTGTACACCGAAGAGCTTGGAGCTTTTCACCTGCTCCACTGCGGTCGATGTGGATAGGGGCGTGCTCCCTCTGCTGTTTCCTGAAGTCCATGATCGGCCCTCACCTCCTTCCTGTAGGTTGTCCCGGCATTGTTGATAATCAGGCCTACTACTGTTGTTTCTTCTGCAAACTTGATGATTGAGTTGGAGGCGTGCGTGGCCACGCAGTCGTGGGTGAACAGGGAGTACAGGGGGGTACATGGGAGCTGAGCACACATCCTTGTGGGGCCCCTGTGTTGAGAATCGGCGAAGTTGATTCCTACCTTCAACACCTGGGGGCGGCCTATCATGAAGTCCAGGACCCAGTTGCACAGGGCGGGGTTCAGACCCAGGACCCCGAGTTTAATGATGAGCTATAGTCAATGAACAGCATTCTTATATCGGTATTCATCTTGTCCAGATGGGATAGGGCAGTGTGAAGTGCATTGTCTGTGGATCTATTGTGGCGGTAAGCAAATGTAAGTGGGTCTAATGTGTTAGGTAAGGTAGAGGTGATATAATCCTTATCTAGTCTCTCAAAACACTTTATGATGACAGAAGTGAGTGTTACTGGGGCGATTTATTTTGTTAGTTCAGTTATATTTGCTTTCTCGGGTACTTGAACAATGGTGCACATCTTGAAGAAAGTGGGGACAGCAGATTGGGATAGGAAGAGATTGAATATGTCCGTAAACACTCCAGCCAGCTGGTCTGCGCATGCTCTGAGGACGCGGCTAAGGATGCCATCTGGGCCGGCAGCCTTGGAAGGGTTAACACGCTTAAAATGTCTTACGTTGGCCACGGATAAGGAGATCCTCAGTCCTTGGTAGCGGGCTGCGTCGGTGGCACTGTGTTATCCTCAAGGTGGGCGAATAAGGTGTTTAGCTTGTCCGGAAGCAAGACCTCGGTGTCTGCGAGGTGTCTGGTTTTGCCTTTGTAGTCCGTGATTGTCTGTAGACCCTGCCACCGACATCTCTCGTGTCTGAGCCGTTGAATTGCGACTCCACTTTGTCTCTATGCTGACATTTTGCCTGTTTCATTGCCTTACGGAGGGAATAACTACACTGTTTTGTATTCTGCCATATTCTCAGTTACCTTGCCATGGTTCAATGCGATGGTTCGCGCTTTCACTTTTGCACGAATAAACCTTGGTATGACCTTCTTAAAACAATTCCATATGTTAGCTTAGTAGAACCTGTACACCAAGTCAGAACCATAAGATAAATAAAGGGGGCGTACTGTATAAGCAGACAATGAAAGCTCTTAAAATATTAAATGATTACATCTGTCTAAAACAGGCATTTCCCCGGCGTAGATAGGGCTTACACTGGAGTTAAGTCTTATTCGAGCATTCAGTGAAAGTGTAGTAGTAGGGAGTAATGAAAAACAAAATAAACTACAATTTCCATTCTCAGAGCGTTAATAAAACGTTAAATAAACGTTGAATAAACTGATAAAACTCGGTTGAAAAAAACCTAAACTTAAAAAAAAACTAAAACCTAACTCTAGAAGGAGAGTTTACAGTCTAGCCAGACACCTAGGTATTTGTAGTTGTCCACGTATTCTAGGTCAGAACCGTCCAGAGTAGGGATGCTAGTCGGGCGGGCAGGTGCGCGCAGCGATCAGTTGAAGAGCATGCATTTAGTTTTACTTGTATTTAAGAGCAATTGGAGGCCACGGAAGGAGAGTTGTATGGCATTATAGCTCCTCTGTAGGGTTGTTAACACAGTGTCCAAAGAAGGTTCAGAAGTAAACAGAATGGTGCCGTCTGCGTAGAGGTGGATCAGAGACTCACCAGCAGCAAGAGCGACATCAGTGATATATACAGAGAAGAGAGTCGGTCCAAGAATTGAACCCTGTGGCACCCCCATAGAGACTGCCAAAGGCCCGGACAATAGGCCCTCCGATTTGACACACTGAACTCTATCAGAAAAGTAGTTGGTGAACCAGGCAAGGCAATCATTTGAGAAACCAAGGCTGTCGAGTCTGCCGATGAGGATGTGGTGATTGACAGAGTCGAAAGCCTTGGCAAGGTCAATGAATATGGCTGCACAGTAATGTCTCTTATCGATGGAGGTTAGAATATCGTTTAGGATTTTGAGCGTGGCTGAGGTGCACCCATGACCAGCTCTGAAACCAGATTGCATAGCAGAGAAGGTGTGGTGCGATTCGAAATGGTCGGTAATCTGTTTGTTGACTTGGCTTTCGATGACCTTAAAAAGACAGGGTAGGATAGATATCGGTCTGTAGCAGTTTGGGTCTAGAGTGTCACCCCCTTTGAAGAGGGGGATGACTGCAGCTGCTTTCCAATCTTTGGGAATCTCAAACGACACGAAATAGAGGTTGGACAGGCTAGTAATAGGGGTTGCAACAATTTCGGCAGATAATTTTAGAAAGAAAGGGTCCAGATTGTCCAGTCCGGCTGATTTGTAGGGGTCCAGATTTTGCAGCTCTTTCAGAACATCAGTTGACTGGATTTGGGAGAAGGAGAAATGGGGAAGGCTAGATAGCTCCTTTTTTCCCAAGAGGCTAGCTACTTATCTCATTAATCCCCTGGACAGCATATAGCATTCCTCCTGTATATGGAGACTCCTGGGAACAACAGCTAGCCAACAACTAGCCTAGTGTAGCGTGGGACAGAAGTATAAATAAATATATAAACCCTCTCACACCCTCATGATGACACCTCCTTCCAAAACCCCTTTACAATCCCCAGAACCCCCCCCATCCCCCCTCCCCTCCTAACCCGGCCCAAAATAGTGCAGACAGGGACTGGGACTGGATATCAGCTGCATCAGATCATGGGTCTGATGTGACGCTTCCCTCCCTTTAGCCTCCTCAGTGGGTCAGCAGAGACTGTCAGCAGAGACTGTCAGCAGAGACTGTCAGCAGAGACTGTCAGCAGAGAGAGACTGGTAAAGCAGATATTCATAAACCCTTCAAAGAGATCCTGTGTCCCAAATGACAACCTATTTCTATAGGGCACTACTTTTGACCAAAGACCTATGGGTGCAATTTGGGACACAGCCAGAAAGAGTGCTGTTGACTGTACCCAGGAAGACAACACAGGAAATGGTGCTGAAATTAAATGGCACGAAGACCAACTACGGCCCAGCTGATTTCTTTGGTCTAGCTCCCTGAATGGCAGCCATTACGGGTCAACTGGACACATGCACCCATACTATAAAGTAATTCCTAAAGCAGATCCATCATGGCAGGCTGATTCGGCTGACTCCCATGTTAAACCATGCTACTGATGCCAGGTCAGCACCTCAGACCCCCAGAGGATCCATCATGGCAGGCTGATTAGGCTGACTCCCATGTTAAACCATGCTACTGATCCCAGGTCAGCACCTCAGACCCCCAGAGGATCCATCATGGCAGGCTGATTAGGCTGACTCCCATGTTAAACCATGCTACTGATCCCAGGTCAGCGCCTCAGACCCCCAGAGGATCCATCATGACAGGCTAATTAGGCTGACTCCCATGGTAAACCATGCTACTGATCCCAGGTCAGCACCTCAGACCCCCAGAGGATCCATCATGGCAGGCTGATTAGGCTGACTCCCATGTTAAACCATGCTACTGATCCCAGGTCAGCACCTCAGACCCCCAGAGGATCCATCATGGCAGGCTAATTAGGCTGACTCCCATGTTAAACCATGCTACTGATCCCAGGTCAGCACCTCAGACCCCCAGAGGATCCATCATGGCAGGCTGATTAGGCTGACTCCCATGTTAAACCATGCTACTGATCCCAGGTCAGCGCCTCAGACCCCCAGAGGATCCATCATGACAGGCTAATTAGGCTGACTCCCATGGTAAACCATGCTACTGATCCCAGGTCAGCACCTCAGACCCCCAGAGGATCCATCATGGCAGGCTGATTAGGCTGACTCCCATGTTAAACCATGCTACTGATCCCAGGTCAGCACCTCAGACCCCCAGAGGATCCATCATGGCAGGCTAATTAGGCTGACTCCCATGTTAAACCATGCTACTGATCCCAGGTCAGCACCTCAGACCCCCAGAGGATCCATCATGGCAGGCTGATTAGGCTGACTCCCATGTTAAACCATGCTACTGATCCCAGGTCAGCACCTCAAACAGATGGATGATAGGTCAGCACATGGGTGGTTCAGTATCCCAGACACCCAGAGCATAACAAGTCCTTCACCACGTAGCAGTGATGGATTAGGTTCAGGAGTCTTTCACCACGTAGCAGTGATGGATTAGGTTCAGGGGTCCTTCACCACGTAGCAGTGATGGATTAGGTTCAGGAGTCCTTCACCACGTAGCAGTGATGGATTAGGTTCAGGTGTCCTTCACCACGTAGCAGTGATGGATTAGGTTCAGGAGTGTCACAATACAGAGGCGGATGCAAGATGCAAGCAACGATGGTTTAATGAAATAGTTTACAGCATCAACAGGACAGACAGAATATACTCAGACAGAATCCAACCCAGGGCCTAGGGCACATCCTCTGATGATAGCGCGCTGAGAAATCCAAGGGAGTGAGTCCGGCTGGGTAGGAAGGAGCACAGCAGATAATCCCCACAAGGGCTGCGAGAGAAAGAGCACTGACACACGACACAACCTCAGGGAAGAAACAACGATCTGACAACAAGAAACACAGGTTACAGAACATATAAAGGGGAAGATAATTAATTCCAGCTGGCGCAGACAATCAGGCCAAGATTGGAAACCACGCCCACACAAACACAGGAGAGAGAGAGAGAGAGGCAGTGGATTCATGAACCGTGACACTACCCCCCCCCCTAGGAACGCCTCTTGGCGTTCCCAGACAAATTTACCTGTCGATTGAAATCATCGATAAGGGAGTGATCCAGAATGTCCCTAGCGGGTACCCAACTTCTCTCCTCCGGACCGTAACCCTCCCAGTCTACCAGGTACTGGAATCCGCGTCCCCTCCTTCTCGAGTTCAAAATCCGATTGACAGAAAAGGTGGTCTCCCCATCAACAAGTCGTGGCGGCGGGGGAACCGGGACCGGCGGGTTAATGCGTGCCTGAAACACCGGTTTTATCTTGGACACATGGAAGGTAGGATGAACTCTCCTATACGCCGGAGGAAGCTTGAGCCGGACCGCCACCGGACTAATGATCCTGGTGACCTTGAACGGCCCGATAAATTTGGGGGCAAGCTTGTTAGAAACGGATCGGAGTGGAATGTTCTTCGTGGAAAGCCACACTCTTTGTCCAACGACGTATACCGGAGGCTTCGACCGGTGGCGATCGACCTTAGCCTTGGTGCGCGCCCCCACCCGGAGGAGAGTTTCACGGGCTCTGCTCCACACGTGACGGCACCTCTGGATGAAAGCGTGAGCGGAGGGAACAGTGACCTCGGACTCAGTACTGGGAAAGATAGGTGGCTGGTAACCTAAACTACACTCAAACGGAGAGAGACCCGTGGCTGCCACTGGCACCGAATTGTGAGCGTACTCAACCATAGAGAGTTGTTGACTCCAGGAAGAGGGGTTCTTAGAAACCAAACATCGCAACACTCTCTCCAAATCTTGGTTGGCCCTCTCCGTTTGACCGTTGCTCTGGGGATGAAACCCTGAAGAAAGACTTACACTTGCTCCCAGTAACCTACAAAACTCCTGCCAAAACTTGGACACAAATTGGGGCCCCCGGTCAGAAACTACGTCCATCGGCAGGCCATGTAAGCGAAAGACATGATCCACGACCGTTACCGCTGTTTCCTTGGCAGATGGTAATTTAGGCAAGGGAATAAAATGAGCCGCCTTCGAGAACCGGTCCACCACGGTCAAAACAACCGTCTTGCCCTGGGAGGGCGGGAGACCGGTAACAAAATCTAGCGCGATGTGGGACCAGGGTCTCGAAGGGACCGACAGCGGTTGGAGTAACCCATCTGGGGGTCGATTAGAACTCTTCCCAGTGGCACAAACCGAGCAAGCCAAGACAAAACTGTGAATGTCACGAGCCATCAGCGGCCACCAAAAGCGTTGCTTCACTAAAAAGCTAGTACGGCTGACTCCTTGATGACACGCTGTGTTGGAGCAATGCCCCCACCGAATAACATCGGACCGACACCCCTCCGGCACAAACAACCGATTAGGCGGACAACCGGGCGGAGGCTCTACTCCTTCTAAGGCCGTTTTGACCCTCGATTCCACCTCCCATGTGAGAGTGGAGACCACTAGGGTCCCGGGTAGGATGCACTCGGGAGTGGATGGACGTTCGGAATGGTCAAAAATACGAGAAAGGGAATCGGGTTTGACATTCTTGGAGCCCGGCCGATACGAGAGAGAAAAGTCAAAACGTCCGAAAAAGAGTGCCCACCGCGCCTGCCTGGAATTGAGTCGCTTGGCGGTTCTGATATATTCCAAATTTTTGTGATCGGTCCAAACTATAAAAGGTACCCCCGAACCCTCTAACCAATGGCGCCACTCCTCCAGTGCTAACTTCACTGCCAACAACTCTCTGTTGCCAATGTCGTAGTTGCGTTCCGCAGGTGATAACCGATGGGAAAGGAACGCGCAAGGGTGCATCTTGTCGTCAGAAGAGGAACGTTGGGAAAGTACCGCACCTACCCCCACCTCTGAAGCGTCTACCTCCACCACGAACTGACGCGAGGGATCGGGAGCTATGAGGATGGGAGCCGAAACAAAGCGGCTCTTGAGTTTGGTGAATGCAGCCTCGGCTGCATCGGACCACCTGAACGTCACTCTGGGGGAGGTTAACCTGTTGGGGATGGGGGCGCTGTTTAGACTATTTATGCTAATTTGGCTAATTTTTTAAACGGCTTCCCACAAAATCCTTGATCGTACAATATGCATATTATTATTATTATTGGATAGAAAACAGTCTATAGTTTCTATAGGAGTTGAAATTTTGTCTCTAAGTGGAACAGAGCCCATTCTACAGCAATTTCCCTGACATGGAGTCAGATTTGAGAAATGTTGGCCACTCTTCTGAAGTCAGTTAAAAGGGCACTGTCGTTGCTATGACTATACGGACACTTCTTACGTCTTCCCTGGATGCCTTTACGTGATGACGATTCCAACGGGGTCGATTGCGCGTTCACAGGCCCTACAAATGAAAAAACCCTGAAGCTAGTCATTCTTTGGGAGCTGCGTCATGAGCCTAGAGGACACCGGCGCGCACCTGTTCCAAGCGTTAGTTTAGCCTGTTATATTTCTCCGGTCATCTTTTCACTCGTTATAGGAGTTAAAAACATCATAAGGTAGTTAATTTAAAGCGTTTTATAGCAATTTATATCCGTTTAGTGCGATTTTGGGACATTTATTTTTGCAACGATGTGAAAAGTTGGGCACGCTTTTCAGTTCATCCCGAACGCAGTTGACATTTCCACATGGCAAGAGGACAGCTTTCCACCAAAAGACGATTTCTCCCAAGAAAGGATCCTTTGCCCAAGATACTGATGGAAGAACAGCTCAAGGTAGGACATTTTTATTATGATAAATCGTGTTTCTGTCGAAACATTTTAGTGGCTTAGGACGCCATGTTTTTTGACGTAGCTTCGCTTGGCGCAAACTGTATTGAAAAGTAAGGATAAATTAAAAAATGTAATAACGCAATTGTATTAAGAATTAAATTGTCTATCAATCCCTGTCCACCCTATATTTTTTAGTCACGTTTATGAGTATTTATGTATAAGAGTAGATCACTGTCTAAGTGGCGCAAGGACTTTTTCTTTACCAGCTTGTCTACATTTCACATTGTCTAACCATGATTTTGGTGGCTAAATATAAACATTTTCGATCAAACTGTATATGCATGTTGTAATGTGATGTTACAGGAGTGTCATCGGAAGAATTCTGAGAAGGTTAGTGAAAAAATTAATATCTTTTGGCGATGTTGACTTTTATCGCTCACTTTGGCTAGAATCAATGCTGGGCTGCTAATTGCTATGTGCTAAGCTAATATAACGATTTATTGTGTTTTCGCTGTAAGACACTTAGAAAATCTGAAATATTGTCTGTATTCACAGGATCTGTGTCTTTCGATTCGTGTATGCTGTGTATTTTTACGAAATGTTTGATGATTAGTAGTTAGGTAAACACGTTGCTCATTGTAATTATTCTAGTCCATTTGTGATGGTGGGTGCAATTGTAAACTATGCCATCTACCTGAAATATGCACTTTTTTCTAACAAAACCTATCCCATACCATAAATATGTTATCAGACTGTCATCTAATGAGTTTTTTTGTTGGTTAGGGGCTATAAATATCTTAGTTTAGCCGAATTGGTGATGGCTACTGGTGTTGGTGGACAAATAAAAGATGGTGGATTATGCTAATGTGTTTTTAGGTAATAGATGTACATCTTTACATATTGTTTCTTCCCTGTAAAACATTTTAAAAATCGGAAATGTTGACTGGATTCACAAGATCTGTGTCTTTCATTAGCTGTATTGGACTTTAATGTGTGAAAGTTAAATATTTAAAAAAAATATTTTTTTTGAATTTCGCGGCACTGGTTTTTCAGTGGGGGGGGGGGGGGTGTGCCGCTAGCGCCACGCTGATCCTAGACAGGTTAAGGCGGTAAGAGAAGCGACTATCTGGCTAAAGTTGCGAACGAAACGCCGGTAGAAATTGGCGAATCCCAGAAACCTCTGTAGGGCCTTACGGGAATCTGGGCTTGGCCAATCCACCACAGCCTTAACCTTGTCAGGATCCATGCGAATACCTTTCAGTCGAGACGATGTAACCTAGGAATGGAACGGATTGTGCATGGAAAATACATTTTTCCGCCTTGACAAAAAGTCCATTCTCCAACAACCTCTGAAGCACTCGTCTGACGTGCTGAACGTGTTCCTGGAGAGAAGAAGAAAAAATCAGTATGTCATCCAGGTAAACATATATGAACTGATCAATCATATCTCTCAGCACGTCATTGACGAGTGCCTGGAAAACCGCTGGGGAGTTGGATAACCCAAAAGGCATGACCAAATACTCGAAGTGCCCTCTGGGGGTGTTAAACGCGGTCTTCCATTCGTCCCCCCTCCTTATGCGAACCAAATGATAAGCATTACGTAAATCCAACTTAGTGAACACGGATGCTCCCTGTAACCTTTCAAAGGCTGAGGACATCAACGGTAAGGGATAGGTATTCTTCACTGTGATGTTATTCAACCCACGGTAATCAATGCAAGGACGCAGAGATCCGTCCTTCTTCCCCACAAAGAAGAACCCCGCCCCCGCTGGAGAAGAGGAAGGACGAATGAATCCAGATGCCAGAGAATCAGAGATGTATCTCTCCATAGCCTCTCTCTCAGGAACAGAGAGTGAATATAACTTGCCTTTAGGCGGAGACTCACCTGGCAATAACTCTATTGCACAGTCATAGGGACGATGCGGAGGAAGAGAAGCAGCACGGGACTTACTGAACACCTCCTTCAGGTCGAGGTATTCAACGGGCACGTTAGACAAATCCACTGCCTCCTCTAGAAACACAGAATCAGACACAGATGAACAAGCAGACACTAAACAGGACTCAAGACACTTGTTACTCCACATCGATATAGAGTTATGACCCCAGTCAACTCTGGGGTTGTGTTGGGTGAGCCAAGGGTGGCCGAGAACTAATGGTGCAAGGGGTGAGTCCATGAGTAGAAATGATAGTGTCTCAGTGTGATTGCCAGAAGTGATGAGTGTGATAGGTTCAGTGGTGTGAGAAATGTTGGGGAGTTCTTGACCATTGAGAGCGTTGACGGATATCTTGTGCGTGAGTGAGGTGATAGGAATCTGGAGCTTGTGAGCGAGCTTGAAGTCCATGAAATTACCCTCTGCTCCTGAGTCCAGTAAAGCTTGGGTGTCGTGCGTGTGGGTGGCCCATCTTAGTCTTACCGGGAGGAGAGTAGATGATGAGGTCTTCTCTGTGATGACACCACCCGATAGTAGCCTCATACTTACTACCGGGCCTGATCTTTTACCGGACAGGAGTGGATAAAGTGGCCCGCTCTACCACAGTAGAGACAAAGTCCTTGGGATCTCCGCCTCTCCCTCTCCTCCCGGGAGAGGCGAGCTCTCCCCACCTGCATGGGTTCGTGAGCGGAGGCTGAACTGGCCGTGTTCCCGCTGCTGGCATGCCAACCCTCCGTGTCGTTATACGGTCTGTTAGGGTATGCTCGGCGGCCAATACGACTCAGACGAGCGTCGACCCTCAATGCTAGTTCCACTAGTCCATTTAAACTCCTGGGAAGGTCCAGAACATAAATCTCCTTCTGGATCCGGTCCTCCAGCCCATGCAGGAACATGTCCCACTGCGCCTCCTCGTTCCACTGACATTCTACGGCCAGAGTGCGGAATTGAATGGAGTATTCCGATACTGAACGGTCTCCTTGGCGAAGGTCAGCGAGTAGTCTGGCCGCCTCCCTACCCGCCACGGCCCGATCGAAGACCCTTCTCATCTCCTCGGAGAGTGTCTGGAAGGAGGTGCAGCATGGGTCCTGGTTCGCCCACACCGCCGATCCCCAAAGGGCCGCTTTGCCTGATAGCAGTGTGAGTACGAATGCTACCTTAGACTGTTCACGGTTGAAGGTCCGTGGCTGCAACGAGAAATGCATGGAACATCTCGTCAGAAAAGCTCTGCAATAGTCAGGATCACCTGAATAACCCTCTGGTGTCGGTAGCCGTGGCTCTAGCTGGGAATCCGGCTCTGGCGGGGCGTGTTGAACTGCCGGTGTAGGTGGTGCAGCGAGACCCTTCAGATGTTGTAATTGTTGGGTCAGCTGGGATACCTGCGTCGCAATAGCTTGTACTGCCCGACCTGTGCTAGAGATGTTCTCCTCTTGTTGGTCCATTCTCGTGATACTGCGGGAAATGACTTCGGTCAGACTCGTTGAACTCGCTGCATCCATGATGTGGTCAGATCGTTCTGTCACAATACAGAGGCGGATGCAAGATGCAAGCAACGATGGTTTAATGAAATAGTTTACAGCATCAACAGGACAGACAGAATATACTCAGACAGAATCCAACCCAGGGCCTAGGGCACATCCTCTGATGATAGCGCACTGAGAAATCCAAGGGAGTGAGTCCGGCTGGGTAGGAAGGAGCACAGCAGATAATCCCCACAAGGGCTGTGAGAGAAAGAGCAATGACACACGACACAACCTCAGGGAAGAAACAACGATCTGACAACAAGAAACACAGGTTACAGAACATATAAAGGGGAAGATAATTAATTCCAGCTGGCGCAGACAATCAGGCCAAGATTGGAAACCACGCCCACACAAACACAGGAGAGAGAGAGAGAGAGAGGCAGTGGATTCATGAACCGTGACAAGGAGTCCTTCACCATGTAGCAGTGATGGATTAGGTTCAGGAGTCTTTCACCACGTAGCAGTGATGGATTAGGTTCAGGAGTCCTTCACCACGTAGCAGTGATGGATTAGGTTCAGGAGTCCTTCACCATGTAGCAGTGATGGATTAGGTTCAGGAGTCCTTCACCATGTAGCAGTGATGGATTAGGTTCAGGAGTCCTTCACCACGTAGCAGTGATGGATTAGGTTCAGGAGTCCTTCACCATGTAGCAGTGATGGATTAGGTTCAGGAGTCCTTCACCATGTAGCAGTGATGGATTAGGTTCAGGAGTCCTTCACCACGTAGCAGTGATGGATTAGGTTCAGGGGTCCTTCACCACGTAGTAGTGATGGATTAGGTTCAGGAGTCCTTCACCACGTAGCAGTGATGGATTAGGTTCAGGAGTCCTTCACCACGTAGCAGTGATGGATTAGGTTTAGGGTCTGTATGAGGTGATTACATTGTATATCTGTTATTACTGTGTTGTCCTATTCCTCAGAGCCCCAGGTCTCCAGCCCATCAAGCCCTTCACCATGGTAGCAGTCAAGATGCTGAAGGAGGAAGCATCCGCTGACATGCAGAACGACTTCCAGAGAGAAGCCGCTCTCATGGCTGAATTTGACCACCCCAACATCGTCAGGCTGCTAGGTGAGTTAGTTTGACCACGCCAACATAGTCAGGCTGCTAGGTGAGTTAGTTTGACCCCCCCCCAACATAGTCAGGCTACTAGGTGAGTTAGTTTGACCCCCCCCCCCAACATAGTCAGGCTACTAGGTGAGTTAGTTTGATCACCCCAACATAGTCAGGCTGCTAAGTGAGTTAGTTTGATCACCCCAACATCGTCAGGCTGCTAGGTGAGTTAGTTAGTTTGACCCCCCCAACATAGTCAGGCTGCTAGGTGAGTTAGTTAGTTTGACCACCCCAACAGTGTCAGGCTGCTAGGTGAGTTAGTTAGTTTGACCACCCCAACAGTGTCAGGCTGCTAGGTGAGTTAGTTTGAACATCCCAACATTGTCAGGCTGCTAGGTGAGTTAGTTAGTTTGATCACCCCAACATAGTCAGGCTACTAGGTGAGTTAGTTTGACCACCCCAACATAGTTAGGCTGCTAGGTGAGTTAGTTTGACCACCCCAACATAGTCAGGCTGCTAGGTGAGTTAGTTTGACCACCCCAACATAGTCAGGCTACTTGGTGAGTTAGTTAGTTTGACCACCCCAACATAGTCAGGCTGCTAGGTGAGTTAGTTTGATCACCCCAACATAGTCAGGCTGCTAGGTGAGTTAGTTTGACCACCCCAACATAGTCAGGCTGCTAGGTGAGTTAGTTTGACCATCCCAACATAGTCAGGCTGCTGAGTGAGTAGTTAGTTTGACCACCCCAACATAGTCAGGCTGCTAGGTGAGTTAGTTAGTTTGACCACCCCAACATAGTCAGGCTGCTAGGTGAGTTAGTTTTACCACCCCAACATAGTCAGGCTGCTAGGTGAGTTAGTTTTACCACCCCAACATAGTCAGGCTGATAGGTGAGTTAGTTTGACCACCCCAACATAGTCAGGCTGCTAGGTGAGTTAGTTTGACCATCCCAACATAGTCAGGCTACTAGGTGAGTTAGTTTGACCACCCCAACATAGTCAGGTTGCCAGGTGAGTTAGTTTGACCACCCCAACATCGTCAGGTTGCTAGGTGAGTTAGTTAGTTAGACCACCCCAACATCGTCAGGCTACTAGGTGAGTTAATTTGATCACCCCAACATTGTCAGGCTGCTAGGTGAGTTAGTTTGATCACCCCAACATTGTCAGGCTGCTAGGTGAGTTAGTTAGTTAGACCACCCCAACATCGTCAGGCTACTAGGTGAGTTAATTTGATCACCCCAACATCGTCAGGCTACTAGGTGAGTTAGTTTGATCACCCCAACATTGTCAGGCTACTAGGTGAGTTAGTTTGACCACCCCAACATAGTCAGGCTGCTAGGTGAGTTAGTTTGATCACCCCAACATCGTCAGGCTACTAGGTGAGTTAGTTTGATCACCCCAACATTGTCAGGCTGCTAGGTGAGTTAGTTTGACCACCCCAACATCGTCAGGCTGCTAGGTGAGTTAGTTTGATCACCCCAACATTGTCAGGCTGCTAGGTGAGTTAGTTTGACCACCCCAACATTGTCAGGCTGCTGGGTGAGTTAGTTAGTTTGACCACCCCAACATAGTCAGGCTGCTGGGTGAGTTAGTTAGTTTGACCACCCCAACATAGTCAGGCTGCTAGTTGAGTTAGTTTGACCATCCCAACATAGTCAGGCTGCTGGGTGAGTTAGTTAGTTTGACCATCCCAACATAGTCAGGCTGCTAGGTGAGTTAGTTAGTTTGACCACCCCAACATCGTCAGGCTACTAGGTGAGTTAGTTAGTTTGACCACCCCAACAGTCAAGCTGCTAGGATTTAGGTTGGGGGTGACCCTTAGTGTGCGCTGTAAGTCATGCATGTCATCCTGGTCCCCAGAAACCAGTGTCACCAGAATAATTCCTTAGTCACAGTGACACTGTAGTTATTCTGGTAACACACTATGTTTACACCAGAAAGGTCAGAGGTTACAAAGCATTTGGTTTGTATGCTATGAGGCAACACTAGCGTGTGTGTGTGCGTGTCCTCTCCTCCAGGTGTGTGTGCGGTGGGGAAGCCTATGTGTCTGATGTTTGAGTACATGTCTTACGGAGACCTGAACGAGTACCTGCGCCGCCGTAGCCCCACCCAGCAACACAGCCTGAGCCAGGCCAGCCTATCAGGACGCAGCTTCTCCTCCGAACTGGAGTTGGGGCCGCTGTGCTGCGAAGAACAGCTGTTCATATCCAAGCAGGTGCAACAAAACGTTAATACACATAAGTTTGGACACACCTACTCATTCAAGGGTTTTTCACAATTTTTACAATTTTCTACATTGTCGAATAATAGTGAAGACATCAAAACTATGAAATAACTCATATGGAATCATGTAGTAACCAAAAAAGTTTTAAACAAATCAAAATATATTTTAGATTCTAAGTAGCCACCCTTTGCCTTGATGACAGCTTTTCACACTCTTGGCATTCTCTCAACCAGCTTAACCTGGAATGCTATTCCAACGGTCTTGAAGGAGTTCCCACATATGCTGAGCACTTCTTGGCTGCTTTTACTTCACTCTGCAGTTCAACTCATCATAAACCAGCTCAATTGATTTGAGGTTGGGGGGTTGTGGAGGCCAGTTCATCTGATGGTTAAGTGTGCCTTGAATTCTAAATAAATCACTGACAATGTCACTAGCAAAGCGCCATCACACCTCCTCCTCCATGCTTCACGGTGGGAACCACACATGCTGAGATCATCTGTTTACCTACTCTGCATCTCACAAAGACACAGCGGTTGGAACCAAAAATCTCAAATTTGGACTCACCCGACCAAAGGACAGATTTCCACTGGTCTAATGTCCATTGTTCATGTTTCTTGGCCTAATCAAGTCTCTTCTTCTTATTGGTGTCCTTTAGGAGTGGTTTCTTTGCAGCAATTCAACCATGAAGTCCTGATTCATACGGTCTCTTCTGAACAGTTGATGTTGAGATGTTGCTGTTACTTGAACTCGAATTTGGGCTGCAATTTCTGAGGCTGGTAACTCAAATGAATTTATTCTCTGCAGCAGAGGTAACTCTGGGTCTTCCTTACCTGTAACAGTCCTCATGACATCCAGTTTCATCATAGCACTTGATGGTTTTTGCGACTGCACTTGAAGAAACTTCATGTGATAATGATGGACTGTCGTTTCTCTTTGCTTATTTGAGTTGTTCTTGCGATAATATGGACTTGGTATTTTACCAAATTGGGCTGTTTTCTGTATACCACCTCTACCTTGTCACAACACACCTGATTGGCTCAAACACATTAAGAAGGAAAGATATTCCACAATTTAACTTTTAACAAGGCACACCTGTTAATTGAAATGTATTCCAGGTGACTACCTCATGAAGCTGGTTGAGAGAATGCCAAGAGTGTGCAAAGCTGTCATCAGGGCACAGGGTGGCTACTTTGAAGAATCTCAAATATAAAATATATTTTGAGTTATTTCCTAGTTGTGATGTCTTCACTGTTATTCTACAATATAGAAAATAGTAAAAATAAAGAAAAACCCTTGAATGAGTAGGTGTGTGCAAACTTTTGACTGGTACTGAAAATATAACATTTTTCTTCAATACAACATTACAATACAGACAATACAAATGTTAATATTGTTAGCATTTCCCATAGAAAAACATGAATCACTTAGCCGCCATGCTAACAGACAGTGTTAGGCTAATAGTAGGGAACTGTTAGCATTTCCCATGTAAAAACATGTCAAACTGAGCCGCAATGCTTATACTAGATTACCACCAAAAACAGTTATTACTAAGACAGGAAACTTTTAGGATTTCCCATAGGAAAACAAGAGACATTTAGCCATCAAGCTAACACTAGCTGGGCATGTACAGTTGTATATTTTCATGATGGCTAATGCTACCAAGCTAACCCTTGGTTTCCCATCCTCTTCGCCAGGTGGCGGCGGGCATGGCGTACCTGTCAGAGCGTAAGTTCGTCCACCGCGACCTGGCCACCCGGAACTGCCTCGTAGGAGAGGAGATGGTGGTTAAGATCGCCGACTTCGGTTTATCCAGAAACATCTACTCTGCTGACTACTACAAGGCCAATGAGAACGATGCTATCCCCATCCGCTGGATGCCCCCAGAGTCCATCTTCTACAACCGTTACACCACGGAGTCGGACGTGTGGGCCTACGGGGTCCTTCTCTGGGAGATCTTCTCCCACGGCATGCAGCCGTACTACGGCATGGCCCACGAAGAGGTCATCTACTACGTTAGAGACGGCCACATCTTGGCCTGCCCTGAGAACTGTCCTGTAGAGCTGTTCAATCTGATGAGACTGTGTTGGAGCGGACACCCCACAGACAGACCCAGCTTCAGTAGTATCCACCGCATCCTGGAACGTATTCATGAGCAGACGTTGAGACCGGCCATGCCGACACCAGAGTTAAGGCCATCTTTATCCACTCTACCAACCCCAGAGTTAAGACCCACTCTATCCACCCTGCCAACCTTGCCTGCCCTGCCTAACCTATCTCCTTTTTCCCCCCACCCTGCCCTGTGCCCTGTGCCCGGGGCCGTAGCCAATTGATTGATACGGCAAGCTGCCAGGCATTTACTCAAATGTACAGTCATTAGTGATTTTAATAGATCCTGTCCCTCCCCAGAGCTAAGATCTCTGGATCCTGTCTCGTCTCGGACTCAAATAATGTTGGTCAGGACAGGGGGCGCCATTGTTCAACTGATTCATGGTGAAGAAGACCAGCGATGGTAGACATTAATGTTGTTGGCCAGGACAGGGGCAGCAGACTGATGAAATGACATGAACTAAGTCTAGTGCCAAGACAACTGGATATTTAGGAGAGGCTGATATCGGAGAGGAAATCGTGATTACGAGCTGTTAATCCTCCACTGCTTTCCCTCACACTGACATCTGATTCGCTGCTTCAAACTGGTTCACCTCTCCCCTGCCTGGAAACTATATTTTAGAAACGACCACCTGAGAAAGAGCTGCAGCTGAACGGAGAACGTGTTAATCCACATTGCCCATACTCTATATACATTTACATTTAAGTCACTTAGCAGACGCTCTTATCCAGAGCGACTTACAAATTGGTGCATTCACCTTATGATATCCAGTGGAACAGCCTCTTTACAATAGTGCATCTAACTCTTTTAAGGGTGGGGGGGGGGGGGGGGGGGGTCAGAAGGAATGCTTTATCCTATCCTGGGTATTCCTTAAAGAGGTGGGGTTTCAGGTGTCTCCGGAAGGTGGTGATTGACTCCGCTGTCCTGGTGTCGTGAGGGAGTTTGTTACACCATTGGGGTGCCAGAGCAGCGAACAGTTTTGACTGGGCTGAGCGGGAACTGTACTTCCTCAGAGGTAGGGAGGCGAGCAGGCCAGAGGTGGATGAACGTGAATGTTTCTATTGGGAAGCAAACCATGGGGATATTCATCCTTTCATCTGCCATATCTGTGAGCTCAAAGCTGACTAGAAGGGTATTTTACAGGCAGATTACAGAGGTTAGAGAGGTAATGTACAGTTAGTACAGTCAATTCATTCAGTACTTAACTAGTACATCATTTATTAAGCATACTGACAATATGTCATCAAATAGGCTCAGCATATTCCAGCATCCACACATATTAACTGTCATGTTTTTGCTTGTTTTTAGACAAATTGCTATTCCACTTTTGGGCATTCTCATTATGTTGTACTATTGGTACTTTTTTAAAATCTTGTATACTTTATCGACATAGCACATTTAGATACAATTATTCTCATAGACTTGAGCACAGCTTTCTGTGGGAGAGTGGTGACTGGGTAGTGGTCATTCTAGGTTAACAACGGTCAGTTTTGAAATGCATTGCAACAGATGTCTACTAATAAGCTGTTTGAATTCTAATGTGAATTTCTGGAGATTTGTTGGGTGTGGTGTTGAGTTGAATATTGGTTTGTGAAGAGCGTCAATTGTTATTTTAAGTTAAATTAAACTTGTGTGATCATCGGCACCACATTCATTTAAACGATCGATTAACTAAAATGTTTTAAACTACTTGTGACCTCTCTAAAATGTGTGCTTCGATACTGATTGTTTAAATAGAACTGGTTTTGCTCATCTCACATAAACAATGATCCATAAGCCCATGTAGTGTAGACACATCAACCCTTTACTAGCAGTATAAAGAACCCTTATTTCTGAGACGGTGTCCCAAATGGCATGGTATTCCCTACATAGTGCACTGAATAGGGGATGAGGTGTAATTTGATTCCCTACATAGTGCACTGAATAGGGAATAAGGTCTAATTTAATTCCCTACATAGTGCACTGAATAGGGAATAAGGTCTAATTTAATTCCCTACATAGTGCACTGAATAGGGTACGAGGTGTAATTTGATTCCCTAAATAGTGCACTGAATAGGGTACGAGGTGTAATTTGATTCCCTACATAGTGCACTGAATAGGGAATAAGGTCTAATTTAATTCCCTACATAGTGCACTGAATAGGGAATAAGGTCTAATTTAATTCCCTACATAGTGCACTGAATAGGGTACGAGGTGTAATTTGATTCCCTACATAGTGCACTGAATAGGGAATAAGGTCTAATTTGATTCCCTACATAGTGCACTGAATAGGGAATAAGGTCTAATTTGATTCCCTACATAGTGCACTGAATAGGGAATGAGGTGTAATTTGATTCTGTACTAAATCATAATTGTTGTATCAGTCAACATGTTTGTTACAGATCTTGTAAGATAGATGGCACTGTTTCACCACAATCACCCTCAGTTCAATAAACGTTTGGTCCATAAAGAAAGTCTAGGGCACATAATTGTTCCAGCATGTGCTCTTTCTCTGAAGGGAATGTAGTGGACACAATAGAACACTTTAACAAACTGACACACAGGATTCACCTCCTCCACCAGACAGACAGACAGGATTCACCTCTTCCACCAGACAGGATTCACCACCTCCACCAGACAGACAGACAGGATTCACCTCTTCCACCAGACAGGATTCACCACCTCCACCAGACAGACAGACAGGATTCACCTCTTCCACCAGACAGACAGACAGGATTCACCACCTCCCCCAGACAGACAGACAGGATTCACCTCCTCCACCAGACAGACAGGATTCACCACCTCCTCCACCAGACAGACAGGATTCACCTCCTCCACCAGACAGGATTCACCACCTCCACCAGACAGACGGACAGGATTCACCTCTTCCACCAGACAGACAGACAGGATTCACCACCTCCCCCAGACAGACAGACAGGATTCACCACCTCCCCCAGACAGACAGACAGGATTCACCTCCTCCACCAGACAGACAGGATTCACCTCCTCCACCAGACAGACAGGATTCACCACCTCCTCCACCAGACAGACAGGATTCACCTCCTCCACCAGACAGACAGGATTCACCTCCTCCACCAGACAGACAGGATTCACCACCTCCACCAGACAGACAGGATTCACCTCCTCCACCAGACACACCAACATTAATGTTTCTCTAATGATTTTGTCAGTAAGTAAACAAAAGTGAAATAAACAATAAAACATTAAACTTCCAAAATAATAAAGTCATGACAAAGGTCATTATGTGCAAATAGTTAAAGTACTAGATAAAGTACCCCCCCCCCCCCCCCCCCCTCCCCCCCCTTCTCCTGGAAACATCAGTCACGTACTGGATGTGTCTTCTCAGGCAATGTGTGTGTTGTACAAGTGTCCCATAGTAAGATGTCGAACCGGGTGGACTGAAAGAGAACTTGGGTTATGGTGTGTAACCCCGGTTCTCTGAAGGAGTTCAGGGAGACATCTCATCAGATCTCTTGTAAGACTCATGTAAGAGGTAGTTCTTAGAAAGAGGAAACCAGAGCATTGCAGGGTGTTATATCGACAAGAGGGGCATACACCCACAAAACTCTGATTGGCCTGTTAAACATTCCCTTTCCATGTTGATTAACTTTGTAAACACACTACCAGTCAAGTTTGAACACCTACTGATACAAGTTTTTCTTTTTACTATTTTCTACATTGTAGAATAGTAGTGAATACATCAAAACTGTGAAATAACACATTTGGAATCATGTAGTAACCAAAGAAAGTGTCATCCTTTGCCTTGATGACAGCTTTGCACAGGCTTGGCATTCTCTGAACCAGCTTCATGAGGTAGTCACCTGGAATGCATTTTAATTAACAGGTGGGCCTTGTTAAAAGTTCATTTGTGGAATTGCTTTCCTTCTTAATGCGTTTGAGCCAATCAGTTGTGTCGTGCAAGGTAGTGGTGGTATACAGAAGATAGCCCTGTTTGGTAAAAGACCAAGTCCATATTACGGCAAGAACAGCTCAAATAAGCAAAGAGAAACGACAGTCCATCATTACTTCAAGACATGAAGGTCAGTTAATACGGAACATTTCAAGAACTTTGAAAGTTTCAAGTTCAGTCTCAAAAACAATCAATCGCTGATGAAACTGGCTCTCATGAGGACCACCACAGGAAAGGAAGACCCAGAGTTACCTCTGCTGCAGAGGATACGTTCATTAGAGTTACCAGCCTCAAATTTCAGCCCAAATAAATGCTTCACAGAGTTCAAGTAACAGACCCATTTCCACATCAACTATTCAGAGGTCGAATTGCTGCAAAGAAACCCCTACTTAAGGCAAATGTATAAAAAAATATATATATATTACATTTACATAAATATTCAGTCCCTTTACTCAGTACTTTTTTGAAGCACCTTTGGCGTCATTTATAGCCTCAAGTCTTCTTGGGTATGACGCTACAAGCTTGGCACACCTGTATTTGGGGAGTTTCTCCCATTATTCTCTGCAGATCCTGTCAAGCTCTGTCAGGTTGGATGGGGAGTGTATCTGCACAGCTATTTTCAGGTCTCTCCAGAGATGTTCGATTGGGTTCAAGTCCGGGCTCTGGCTTGGCCACTCAAGGATATTTAGAGACTTGTCCCGAAGCCGCTCTTGCGTTGTCTTGGCTGTATGCTTAGGGTCGTTGTCCTGTTGGAAGGTGAACCTTTGCCCCAGTCTGAAATCCTGCGTGCTCCGGAGAAGATTTCCTCAAGGATCTCTCTTGTACTTTGCTCCATTCATCTTTCCCTCAATCCTAACTAGTTTCAATCCCTGCAGCTGAAAAACATCCCCACATTATGATGCTTCCATCACCGTGCTTCACTGTATTTGTATTTTGTTCCTGCCAAGGCAGCAGCTACTCTTCCTGGGGTTTATTATGGATCCCCATTAGTTCCTGCCAAGGCAACAGCTACTCTTCCTGGGGTTTATTATGGATCCCCATTAGTTCCTGCCAAAGCAACAGCTACTCATCCTAGGGTTTATTATGGATCCCCATTAGTTCCTGCCAAAGCAGCAGCTACTCTTCCTGGGGTTTATTATGGATCCCCATTAGTTCCTGCCAAAGCACCAGCTACTCTTCCTGGGGTTTATTATGGATCCCCATTAGTTCCTGCCAAAGCAGCAGCTACTCTTCCTAGGGTTTATTATGGATCCCCATTAGTTCCTGCCAAAGCAGCAGCTACTCTTCCTGGGGTTTATTATGGATCCCCATTAGTTCCTGCCAAGGCAGCATCTACTCTTCCTGGGGTTTATTTTGGATCCCCATTAGTTCCTGCCGAGGCAGCAGCTACTCTTCCTGGGGGTTATTATGGATCCCCATTAGTTCCTGCCAAAGCAGCAGCTACTCGTCCTGGGGTTTATTATGGATCCCCATTAGTTCCTGCTATAGCAGCAGCTACTCGTCCTGGGGTTTATTATGGATCCCCATTAGTTCCTGCTATAGCAGCAGCTACTCGTCCTGGGGTTTATTATGGATCCCCATTAGTTCCTGCTATAGCAGCAGGTACTCGTCCTGGGGTCCATTAAAATTAAAGCAGTTTATACTATTTTAAAACATTACGATACATTTACATGTTTCACAAAACTCCACCACTGCCACATATCTACAGTACTAAATCCATGTGTATGTATAGTGCGTATGTTATCGTGTGTGTGTGTGTATAGTGCGTATGTTAACGTGTGTGTGTGTGTGTGTATGCATGTGTCTGTCCCAATGTGTGTGTTTCTTCACAGTCCCCGCTGTTCCATAAGGTGTATTTTGATCTGTTTTTTAAATCTGATTTTCCTAAGTCCCTCTTTGTAGCACCTGACCACATGACTGAACAGTAGTCCAGGTGCGACAAATCTAGGGCCTGTAGGACCTGCCTTGTTGATAGTGTTGATAAGAAAGCAGGGCATAGCTTTATTATAGACAGACAGACTTCTCCCCATCTTAGCTACTAGTGCATCAATATGTTTTGACCATGACAGTTTACAATCTAGGGTTACTCCAAGCAGTTTAGTCATATCAACTTGCTCAATTTCCACATTATTTATTACAAGATTTAGTTGAGGTTTAGTGAGTGTTTTGTTCCAAATACAATGATTTAATTTTTTGAATTATTTAGGACTAACTTATTCCTTGCCACCCATTCTGAAACTAACTGCATCTCTTTGTTGAGTGTTGCAGTCATTTTAGTCGCTGTAGTAGCTGACGTGTATAGTGTTGAGTCATCCACATACAGACACTCTGGCTTTACTCAAAGTCAGTGGCATGTTGTTAGTAAAGATTGAAAAAAGTAAGGGGCCTAAACAGCTGCCCTGGGGAACTCCTGATTCTATCTGCAAGGGGCCTAAACAGCTGCCCTGGGGAATTCCTGATTCTACCTGGATTATATTTGAGAGGCTTCCATTAAAGAACACCCTCTGTGTTCTGTTAGACAGGTAACTCTTTATCCACATTATAGCAGGGGGTGTAAAGCCATAACACATTATAGCAGGGGGTGTTAAGCCATAACACATTATAGCAGGGGGTGTTAAGCCATAACACATTATAGCAGGGGGTGTAAAGCCATAACACCTACATTTTTCCAGCAGCAGACTATGATCGATAATGTCAAAAGCTGCACTGAAGTCTAACAACACAGGCCCCCACAATCATTTTATCATCAATTTCTCTCAGTCAATCATCAGTCATTTGTGTAAGTGCTGTGCTTGTTGAATGTCCTTCCCTATAAACAAGCTTAAAGTCTGTTGTCAAATTGTTTACCTTGAAATAGCATTGTATCTTGTCAAACACATCTTTTTCCAGAAGTTTACTAAGGGTTTGGGTACAGGCTGATTGGTCAGATATTTGAGCCAGTAAAGGGGGCTTTACTATTCTTAGGTAGCGGAATGACCTTAGCTTCCCTCCAGGCCTGAGGGCACACACTTTCTAGTAGGCTTAAATTGAAGATGTGGCAGATAGGAGTGGCAATATCGTCCACTATGATCCTCAGTAACTTTCTATCCAAGTTGTCAGACCCCGGTGGCTTGTCATTGTTGATTGACAACAATACATTTTTTCCCTCTTCCACAATGACTTTACGGAAATCAAAAGTACAATTATTGTCTTTCATAATTTGGTCCGATATACTTGGATGTGTAGTGTCAGCGTTTGTTGATGGCATGTCATCCCAAAGTTTGCTTATCTTGCCAATGAAAAAGTCATTAACCTGTCTAGGATCAGCGTGGCGCTAGCGGCACCCCCCCCCCCCCCCCCACTGAAAAACCAGTGCCGCGAAATTCAAAAAAAATATTTTTTTAAAATATTTAACTTTCACACATTAAAGTCCAATACAGCTAATGAAAGACACAGATCTTATGAATCCAGTCAACATTTCCGATTTTTAAAATGTTTTACAGGGAAGACACAATATGTAAAGATGTACATCTATTACCTAAAAACACATTAGCATAATCCACCATCTTTTATTTGTCCACCAACACCAGTAGCCATCACCAATTCGGCTAAACTAAGATATTTATAGCCCCTAACCAACAAAAAAACTCATTAGATGACAGTCTGATAACATATTTATGGTATGGGATAGGTTTTGTTAGAAAAAAGTGCATATTTCAGGTAGATGGCATAGTTTACAATTGCACCCACCGTCACAAATGGACTAGAATAATTACAATGAGCAACGTGTTTACCTAACTACTAATCATCAAACATTTCGTAAAAATACACAGCATACACGAATCGAAAGACACAGATCCTGTGAATACAGACAATATTTCAGATTTTCTAAGTGTCTTACAGCGAAAACACAATAAATCGTTATATTAGCTTAGCACATAGCAATTAGCAGCCCAGCATTGATTCTAGCCAAAGTGAGCGATAAAAGTCAACATCGCCAAAAGATATTAATTTTTTCACTAACCTTCTCAGAATTCTTCCGATGACACTCCTGTAACATCACATTACAACATGCATATACAGTTTGATCGAAAATGTTTATATTTAGCCACCAAAATCATGGTTAGACAATGTGAAATGTAACTCAGCTGGTCAGAATTTGTCCTTGCGCCACTTAGACAGTGATCTACTCTTATACATAAATACTCATAAACGTGACTAAAAAATATAGGGTGGACAGGGATTGATAGACAATTTAATTCTTAATACAATTGCGTTATTACATTTTTTAATTTATCCTTACTTTTCAATACAGTTTGCGCCAAGCGAAGCTACGTCAAAAAACATGGCGTCCTAAGCCACTAAAATGTTTCGACAGAAACACGATTTATCATAATAAAAATGTCCTACCTTGAGCTGTTCTTCCATCAGTATCTTGGGCAAAGGATCCTTTCTTGGGAGAAATCGTCTTTTGGTGGAAAGCTGTCCTCTTGCCATGTGGAAATGTCAACTACGTTCGGGATGAACTGAAAAGCGTGCCCAACTTTTCACATCGTTGCAAAAATAAATGTCCCAAAATCGCACTAAACGGATATAAATTGCTATAAAACGCTTTAAATTAACTACTTTGTGATGTTTGTAACTCCTATAACGAGTGAAAAGATGACCGGAGAAATATAACAGGCTAAACTAACGCTTGGAACAGGAGAGGGTCGGTGTCTTCCACGCGCGTTACGCAGCTCCCAAAGAATGACTAGCTTCAGAGTTTTTTCATTTGTAGGGCCTGTGAACGCGCAATCGAGCCCGTTGGAATCGTCATCACGTAAAGGCATCCAGGGGAAGACGTAAGAAGTGTCCGTATAGTCATAGCAACGACAGTGCCCTTTTAACTGACTTCAGAAAAGTGGCCAACATTTCTCAAATCTGACTCCATGTCAGGGAAATTGCTGTAGAATGGGCTCTGTTCCACTTAGAGACAAAATTTCAACTCCTATAGAAACTATAGACTGTTTTCCATCCAATAATAATAATAATATGCATATTGTACGATCAAGGATTTTGTGGGAAGCCGTTTAAAAAATTAGCCACATTAGCATAAATAGTCTAAACAGCGCCCCCATCCCCAACAGGTTAAAGTAGTTTGCAATATCAGTGGGTTTTGTGATGAATGACCCATCTGATTCAATGAGCCATCTGATTCAATGAGCCATCTGATTCAATGAGCCATCTGATTCAATGAGCCATCTGATTCAATGAGCCATCTGATTCAATGAATGGAGCCGAGTTCGCTTTTTTTCCCAAAATGTCATTTACATTTTTACATTTTAGTCATTTAGCAGATGCTCTTATCCAGAGCGACTTACAAATTGGAAAGTTCATACATATTCATCCTGGTCCCCCCCGTGGGAATTGAACCCTGGTCCCCCTGTGGGAAATGAACCCACAACCCTGGCGTTGCAAGCGTCATGCTCTACCAACTGAGCCACAAGGTACCATTTAAGGTGCCCCAAAGCTTTTTACTATCATTCTTAATATACTTTATCTTTGGTTCATAGTGTCGTTTATTTTTCTTTTAATTTATTTTAGTCACATGATTTCTTAATTTGCAGTACGGTTGCCAATCAGTTGGGCTGCCAGACTTAATTGCCATACCTTTTGCCTCATCCCTCTCAACCATACAATTTTCCTCTTCAATCAAAGGGGATTCAACAGTTTTTACTCTTTAATTAATGGGTGCATGCCTGGTTGCTCCTCATTACACAACACAGACCAGCAAATATTCTTCACATCATCAACATATAAATCACTACGAAACTTCTTGTATGACCTCTTATACACTATATTAGGCCCAGCCTTTGGAACTTTGGTTTTCCTAGATATGGCTACTATATTGTGATCACTACACCCTATGGATTTGGATACTGCTTGAAAGCAAATATCTGTAGCGTTAGTAAAGATGTGATCAATACACGTTGATTTTATTCCTGTGCTGTTTGTAACTACCCTGGTAGGTTGACTGACAACCTGAACCAGGTTGCAGGCTCTGGTTACAGTTTAAAGTTTTTCCTGAGAGGGCAGCTTTATGATAGCCAGTCAATATTTAAATCACACAGAAAATATACTTCTCTGTTGATATCACATACATTATCAAGCATTTTACACATATTATCCAGACACTGACTGTTAGCACTTGGTGGTAGCAGCTTCTCACAAAAATGGGCTTTGTTGGCAAATGTTTCTCACCATAGAGCTGCCTATGATGACAGCTGGTGATGTTGAATAGGCAGGTCTCTCAGGCAGCCTCACGGTCTGGTGAGGGTGGGAGCTCCGAGGATCTGAACCCGAGGTAGAATCCACCGGAGAGGGGGACGGAGACGGAGCCGAGGACGAAGACACAGGTACCTCCGGATCCGATCTTGATTGAGAAGCGACCAAGGACGAAGGCACCGAAACCTCTGCATCCAGGGAGGCAAAGTTGTTTCTGGTCAGTTCCGGGCTCAACATCTAGATGGAGACCCCCGTTGCCAGAAGACGTCTTCTACGACTTCCGCTGGGAGTGACGTACCTCAATGTGACGTACCTCAATGTGACGTACCTCAATGTGACGTATCTCCATGTGACGTATCTCCATGTGACGTACCTCCATGTGACGTACCTCCATGTGACGTACCTCCATGTGACGTACCTCCATGTGACGTACCTCAATGTGACATATCTCCATGGCTGGTTGGTTGGGTCGAGATCAGCTCCGTTCTCCCTGGCTCTTGGGGTACACTCCATTCTGGATTTACGGCACCTCAACAAGCATCTGAGAGTCTACACATTTCAAATGCCAAAGCATTGCATGCTGTCAGATTGGAACACGTGGTTCACCACAGTAAAGCTTAAGGAGTTCATCCTGCAGGAGATATCTAACGTTTCCCTTCAGGGGCATAGCCTACGGATATCTCACCTTACCATTCGATCTGCCCCTTGACCCACGGACATTCACCAAGTGTGCCGAAGCCACCCTAGGAGACCCCTTCGGGGATGGAACCCTGCCGAGCACCGGCCAGTCGGCTGTGGAGAGCACCAGCCAGTCGGCTGCGGAGAGCACCAGCCAGTCGGCTGCGGAGAGCACCGGCCAGTCGGCTGCGGAGAGCACCGGCCAGTCGGCTGTGGAGAGCCAACATGGCGCCTAAACTTTCTCCAGACCAGAGCGGCGTCCGGCTACTTGCGTGGAAGAAGAAAAAAAAGTAGGTGGACGTGGGTTCTCCAGTAGCTTGTGAAGGTTTGCTACCTGCTTGCTAAGAGTAGCCACTTCGCTCCTGTAGTTCTCCGCAAGCAAGTAGTTGCTACATTGAAAATCAGCGCGGCCCACATTGTCCCGGAACAAAGCAAAGTAAACACAGCTCCTGCAGTGTCTAGCTGGGCTTTCGCGTCTCTCCCCCTATACAGAATCTGGCAGGATCCCGGGAACAGATAGCAGCGCTCACAGCAATATGACTAGGTCAAAGGTCAAAACAGTTTTGAGTTTTGTCCCCATTCACCTTCATAACATAGCCTGGTGGAACCAGCCTGATGGCTGCGTTTACCATTCTATTTCACATGTCATGATATCTGAAGGAAAGTGAAAAGCAGCGATCAGGTTGGTTCCATCATGCAAATCATAACCACCATTGAGAAGGTAATCAGTGCTGTGTGTGTGTGTGTGTGATCGACCAGTATATTTGATGAGGGTTCAACTGATCTATGCTGCTATGCCCATCAATAACCTCACCTCTCTCACATCTGTCTGACCTGTTCAAATTAAACATAGTACTTGTTTGTGCGTCAGATATGACCTATCCTAACTGCCATTGGTAATAGAACGGCAGCTACGTGTGTATGTGTTCACAGGAACATGGTCCCGTGTGGCTCAGTTGGTAGAGCATGGCGCTTGCAACGCCAGGGTTGTGGGTTCAATTCCCACGGGGGGACCAGGGTTCAATTCCCACGGGGGGACCAGGATGAATATGTATGAACTTTCCAATTTGTAAGTCGCTCTGGATAAGAGCGTCTGCTAAATGACTTAAATGTAAATGTAAAAATGTAACATGTATGGAGCCAGAACATGGAGACTAGCAAGATAATGTGATGGAGATCAGACCAGCAGATGGGCTTGATACGTATGTCTCCGCATGGACAGAGATCTGGCACTGCGAATGGACAGAGATCTGGCACTACGAATGGACAGAGACCTGGCACTATGAATGGACAGAGATCTGGCACTACGAATGGACAGAGACCTGGCACTCCGAATGGACAGAGACCTGGCACTCCGAATGGACAGAGACCTGGCACTCCACATGGACAGAGACCTGGCACTATGAATGGACAGAGACCTGGCACTCCGAATGGACAGAGACCTGGCACTCTGAATGGACAGAGACCTGGCACTCCACATGGACAGAGACCTGGCACTATGAATGGACAGAGACCTGGCACTACGAATGGACAGAGACCTGGCACTATGAATGGACAGAGACCTGGCACTCCGAATGGACAGAGACCTGGCACTCCGAATGGACAGAGACCTGGCACTACGAATGGACAGAGACCTGGCACTCCGCATGGACAGAGACCTGGCACTCCGCATGGACAGAGACCTGGCACTCCGCATGGACAGAGACCTGGCACTACGACTGGACAGAGACCTGGCACTACGAATGGACAGAGACCTGGCACTCCGAATGGACAGAGACCTGGCACTACGAATGGACAGAGACCTGGCACTACGAATGGACAGAGACCTGGCACTCCACATGGACAGAGACCTGGCACTCCACATGGACAGAGACCTGGCACTACGTATGGACAGAGACCTGGCACTCCGAATGGACAGAGACCTGGCACTCCACATGGACAGAGACCTGGCACTACGTATGGTCAGAGACCTGGCACTCCGAATGGACAGAGACCTGGCACTTCACATGGACAGAGACCTGGCACTCCGAATGGACAGAGACCTAGCACTACGAATGGACAGAGACCTGGCACTCCGAATGGACAGAGACCTGGCACTACGAATGGACAGAGACCTGGCACTACGTATGGACAGAGACCTGGCACTCCGAATGGACAGAGACCTGGCACTCCACATGGACAGAGACCTGGCACTACGTATGGTCAGAGACCTGGCACTCCGAATGGACAGAGACCTGGCACTTCACATGGACAGAGACCTGGCACTCCGAATGGACAGAGACCTAGCACTACGAATGGACAGAGACCTGGCACTCCGCAAGGACAGAGACCTGGCACTTTGCATGGACAGAGACCTGGCACTTCGCATGGACAGAGACCTGGCACTACGAATGGACAGAGACCTGGCACTACGAATGGACAGAGACCTGGCACTACGAATGGACAGAGACCTGGCACTACGAATGGACAGAGACCTGGCACTCTGAATGGACAGAGACCTGGCACTCTGAATGGACAGAGACCTGGCACTCTGAATGGACAGAGACCTGGCACTCTGAATGGACAGAGACCTGGCACTCTGAATGGACAGAGATCTGGCACTCTGAATGGACAGAGACCTGGCACTCTGAATGGACAGAGACCTGGCACTCTGAATGGACAGAGACCTGGCACTCTGAATGGACAGAGACCTGGCACTCTGAATGGACAGAGACCTGGCACTCTGAATGGACAGAGACCTGGCACTCTGAATGGACAGAGACCTGGCACTCTGAATGGACAGAGACCTGGCACTCTGAATGGACAGAGACCTGGCACTACGAATGGACAGAGACCTGGCACTACGAATGGACAGAGACCTGGCACTACGAATGGACAGAGACCTGGCACTCCGCATGGACACCCAAACAAGGGCACTGCGTTCATCCACCTCTGGCCTGCTCGCCTCCCTACCACTGAGGAAGTACAGTTCCCGCTCAGCCCAGTCAAAACTGTTCGCTGCTCTGGCACCCCAATGGTGGAACAAACTCCCTCACGACGCCAGGACAGCGGAGTCAATCACCACCTTCCGGAGACACCTGAAACCCCACCTCTTCAAGGAATACCTAGGATAGGATAAAGCAATCCTTCTGCCCCCCCCCCCCCCCTTAAAAGATTTAGATGCACTATTGTAAAGTGGCTGTTCCACTGGATGTCATTAGGTGAATGCACCAATTTGTAAGTCGCTCTGGATAAGAGCGTCTGCTAAATGACTTAAATGTAATGTAAATGACAGAGACCTGGCACTACGTATGGACAGAGACCTGGCACTCCGAATGGACAGAGACCTGGCACTCCACATGGACAGAGACCTGGCACTACGTATGGTCAGAGACCTGGCACTCCGAATGGACAGAGACCTGGCACTTCACATGGACAGAGACCTGGCACTCCGAATGGACAGAGACCTAGCACTACGAATGGACAGAGACCTGGCACTCCGAATGGACAGAGACCTGGCACTACGAATGGACAGAGACCTGGCACTACGTATGGACAGAGACCTGGCACTCCGAATGGACAGAGACCTGGCACTCCACATGGACAGAGACCTGGCACTACGTATGGTCAGAGACCTGGCACTCCGAATGGACAGAGACCTGGCACTTCACATGGACAGAGACCTGGCACTCCGAATGGACAGAGACCTAGCACTACGAATGGACAGAGACCTGGCACTCCGCAAGGACAGAGACCTGGCACTTTGCATGGACAGAGACCTGGCACTTCGCATGGACAGAGACCTGGCACTACGAATGGACAGAGACCTGGCACTACGAATGGACAGAGACCTGGCACTACGAATGGACAGAGACCTGGCACTACGAATGGACAGAGACCTGGCACTCTGAATGGACAGAGACCTGGCACTCTGAATGGACAGAGACCTGGCACTCTGAATGGACAGAGACCTGGCACTCTGAATGGACAGAGACCTGGCACTCTGAATGGACAGAGATCTGGCACTCTGAATGGACAGAGACCTGGCACTCTGAATGGACAGAGACCTGGCACTCTGAATGGACAGAGACCTGGCACTCTGAATGGACAGAGACCTGGCACTCTGAATGGACAGAGACCTGGCACTCTGAATGGACAGAGACCTGGCACTCTGAATGGACAGAGACCTGGCACTCTGAATGGACAGAGACCTGGCACTCTGAATGGACAGAGACCTGGCACTACGAATGGACAGAGACCTGGCACTACGAATGGACAGAGACCTGGCACTACGAATGGACAGAGACCTGGCACTCCGCATGGACAGAGACCTGGCACTATGAATGGACAGAGACCTGGCACTCCACATGGACAGAGACCTGGCACTACGAAGGGACAGAAACCTGGCACTCCGCATGGACAGAGACCTGGCACTCCGCATGGACAGAGACCTGGCACTACGAATGGTCAGAGACCTGGCACTACGAATGGACAGAGACCTGGCACTACGAATGGACAGAGACCTGGCACTCCACATGGACAGAGACCTGGCACTCCACATGGACAGAGACCTGGCACTACCAATGGACAGAGACCTGGCACTACGAATGGACAGAGACCTGGCACTCCACATGGACAGAGACCTGGCACTACGAATGGACAGAGACCTGGCACTCCGCATGGACAGAGACATGGCACTACGAATGGACAGAGACCTGGCACTACGAATGGACAGAGACCTGGCACTACGAATGGACAGAGACCTGGCACTATGAATGGACAGAGACCTGGCACTCCGCATGGACAGAGACCTGGCACTATGAATGGACAGAGACCTGGCACTCCGCATGGACAGAGACCTGGCACTATGAATGGACAGAGACCTGGCACTACGAATGGACAGAGACCTGGCACTACGAATGGACAGAGACCTGGCACTCCACATGGACAGAGACCTGGCACTCCACATGGACAGAGACCTGGCACTACGAATGGACAGAGACCTGGCACTACGAATGGACAGAGACCTGGCACTCCACATGGACAGAGACCTGGCACTACGAATGGACAGAGACCTGGCACTACGCATGGACAGAGACATGGCACTACGAATGGACAGAGACCTGGCACTACGAATGGACAGAGACCTGGCACTACGAATGGACAGAGACCTGGCACTATGAATGGACAGAGACCTGGCACTACGAATGGTCAGAGACCTGGCACTACGAATGGACAGAGACCTGGCACTACGAATGGACAGAGACCTGGCACTCCACATGGACAGAGACCTGGCACTCCACATGGACAGAGACCTGGCACTACGAATGGACAGAGACCTGGCACTACGAATGGACAGAGACCTGGCACTCCACATGGACAGAGACCTGGCACTACGAATGGACAGAGACCTGGCACTCCGCATGGACAGAGACATGGCACTACGAATGGACAGAGATCTGGCACTACGAATGGACAGAGACCTGGCACTACGAATGGACAGAGACCTGGCACTATGAATGGACAGAGACCTGGCACTCCGCATGGACAGAGACCTGGCACTATGAATGGACAGAGACCTGTCACTCCGCATGGACAGAGACCTGGCACTATGAATGGACAGAGACCTGGCACTACGAATGGACAGAGACCTGGCACTACGAATGGACAGAGACCTGGCACTCCACATGGACAGAGACCTGGCACTCCACATGGACAGAGACCTGGCACTACGAATGGACAGAGACCTGGCACTACGAATGGACAGAGACCTGGCACTCCACATGGACAGAGACCTGGCACTACGAATGGACAGAGACCTGGCACTCCGCATGGACAGAGACATGGCACTACGAATGGACAGAGACCTGGCACTACGAATGGACAGAGACCTGGCACTACGAATGGACAGAGACCTGGCACTATGAATGGACAGAGACCTGGCACTCCGCATGGACAGAGACCTGGCACTATGAATGGACAGAGACCTGGCACTCCGCATGGACAGAGACCTGGCACTATGAATGGACAGAGACCTGGCACTACGAATGGACAGAGACCTGGCACTACAAATGGACAGAGACCTGGCACTACGAATGGACATTTTACTAGACACAACATTTACTTGTGTTGTATTTTTTAATGATTGAAATAAATGGTATCAGTCAATATGAGGAGGAAGAAACCCTGTGTATTCTGGACCAGGATCAGTCAATATGAGGAGGAAGAACCCCTGTGTATTCTGGACCAGGATCAGTCAATATGGGGAGGGAGAAACCCTGTGTATTCTGGACCAGGATCAGTCAATATGAGGAGGGAGAAACCCTGTGTATTCTGGACCAGGATTAGTCAATATGAGGGGGAAGAAACCCTGTGTATTCTGGACCAGGATCAGTCAATATGGGGAGGGAGAAACCCTGTGTATTCTGGACCAGGATCAGTCAATATGAGGAGGGAGAAACCCTGTGTATTCTGGACCAGGATCAGGTATCACTCAATATGGGGAGGGAGAAACCCTGTGTATTCTGGACCAGGATCAGTCAATATGAGGAGGGAGAAACCATGTGTATTCTGGACCAGGATCAGTCAATATGAGGAGGGAGAAACCCTGTGTATTCTGGACCAGGATCAGGTATCAGTCTATGGGGAGGGAGAAACCCTGTGTATTCTGGACCAGGATCAGTCAATATGGGGAGGGAGAAACCCTGTGTATTCTGGACCAGGATCAGGTATCAGTCAATATGAGGAGGGAGAAACCCTGTGTATTCTGGACCAGGATCAGTCAATATGAGGAGGGAGAAACCCTGTGTATTCTGGACCAGGATCAGTCAATATGGGAAGGGAGAAACCCTGTCTATTCTGGACCAGGATCAGTCAATATGGGGAGGGAGAAACCCTGTGTATTCTGGACCAGGATCAGGTATCAGTCAATATGGGGAGGGAGAAACCCTGTGTATTCTGGACCAGGATCAGTCAATATGTGGAGGGAGAAACCCAGTGTATTCTGGACCAGGATCAGTCAATATGATGAGGGAGAAACCCTGTGTATTCTGGACCAGGATCAGTCAATATGAGGAGGGAGAAACCCTGTGTATTCTGGACCAGGATCAGTCAATATGGGGAGGGAGAAACCATATGTATTTTGGACCAGGATCAGTAATATGGGGAGGGAGAAACCCTGTGTATTCTGAACCAGGATCAGGTATCAGTCAATATGGGGAAGGAGAAACCCTGTGTATTCTGGACCAGGATCAGTCAATATGAGGAGGGAGAAACCCTGTGTATTCTGAATCAGGATCAGTCAATATGAGGAGGGAGAAACCCTGTGTATTCTGGACCAGGATCAGGTATCAGTCAATATGGGGAGGGAGAAACCCTGTGTATTCTGGACCAGGATCAGGTATCAGTCAATATGGGGAGGGAGAAACCCTGTGTATTCTGGACCAGGATCAGGTATCAGTCAATATGAGGAGAGAGAAACCCTGTGTATTCTGGACCAGGATCAGTCAATATGAGGAGGGAGAAACCCTGTGTATTCTGGACCAGGATCAGTCAATATGGGGAGGGAGAAACCCTGTGTATTCTGGACCAGGATCAGGTATCAGTCAATATGGGGAGGGAGAAACCCTGTGTATTCTGGACCAGGATCAGTCAATATGGGGAGGGAGAAACCCTGTGTATTCTGGACCAGGATCAGTCAATATGGGGAGGGAGAAACCCTGTGTATTCTGGACAAGGATCAGTCAATATGGGGAGGGAGAAATCCTGTGTATTCTGAACCAGGATCAGGTATCAGTCAATATGGGGAGGGAGTAACCCTGTGTATTCTGGACCAGGATCAGTAAATATGGGGAGGGAGAAACCCTGTGTATTCTGGACCAGGATCAGTCAATATGGGGAGGGAGAAACCCTGTGTATTCTGGACCAGGATCAGTCAATATGAGGAGGGAGAAACCCTGTGTATTCTGGACCAGGATCAGTCAATATGGGGAGGGAGTAACCCTGTGTATTCTGGACCAGGATCAGGTATCAGTCAAAATGAGGAGGGAGAAATCCTGTGTATTCTGAACCAGGATCAGGTATCAGTCAATATGAGGAGGGAGAAACCCTGTGTATTCTGGACCAGGATCAGGTATCAGTCAATATGAGGAGGGAGAAACCCTGTGTATTCTGGACCAGGATCAGGTATCAGTCAATATGGGGAAGGAGAAACCCTGTGTATTCTGGACCAGGATCAGTTAATATGAGGAGGGAGAAACCCTGTGTATTCTGGACCAGGATCAGTCAATATGGGGAGGGAGAAACCCTGTGTATTCTGGACCAGGATCAGTCAATATGGGGAGGGAGAAACCCTGTGTATTCTGGACCAGGATCAGGTATCAGTCAATATGGGGAGGGAGAAACCCTGTGTATTCTGGACCAGGATCAGTCAATATGGGGAGGGAGAAACCCTGTGTAGTCTGGACCAGGATCAGTCAATATGGGGAGGGAGAAACCCTGTGTATTCTGGACCAGGATCAGTCAATATGGGGAGGGAGAATCCCTGTGTATTCTGGACCAGGATCAGTCAATATGGGGAGGGAGAAACCCTGTGTATTCTGGACCAGGATCAGTCAATATGGGGAGGGAGAAACCCTGTGTATTCTGGACAAGGATCAGTCAATATGGGGAGGGAGAAATCCTGTGTATTCTGAACCAGGATCAGGTATCAGTCAATATGGGGAGGGAGTAACCCTGTGTATTCTGGACCAGGATCAGTAAATATGGGAAGGGAGAAACCCTGTGTATTCTGGACCAGGATCAGTCAATATGGGGAGGGAGAAACCCTGTGTATTCTGGACCAGGATCAGTCAATATGAGGAGGGAGAAACCCTGTGTATTCTGGACCAGGATCAGGTATCAGTCAATATAGGGAGGGAGTAACCCTGTGTATTCTGGACCAGGATCAGTCAATATGGGGAGGGAGAAACCCTGTGTATTCTGGACCAGGATCAGTCAATATGAGGAGGGAGAAATCCTGTGTATTCTGAACCAGGATCAGGTATCAGTCAATATGAGGAGGGAGAAACCCTGTGTATTCTGGACCAGGATCAGGTATCAGTCAATATGAGGAGGGAGAAACCCTGTGTATTCTGGACCAGGATCAGGTATCAGTCAATATGGGGAAGGAGAAACCCTGTGTATTCTGGACCAGGATCAGTCAATATGAGGAGGGAGAAACCCTGTGTATTCTGGACCAGGATCAGTCAATATGGGGAGGGAGAAACCCTGTGTATTCTGGACCAGGACCAGGATCAGTCAATATGAGGAGGGAGAAACCCTGTGTATTCTGGACCAGGATCAGTCAATATGGGGAGGGAGAAACCCTGTCTATTCTGGACCAGGATCAGGTATCAGTCAATATGGGGAGGGAGAAACCCTGTGTATTCTGGACCAGGATCAGTCAATATGTGGAGGGAGAAACCCAGTGTATTCTGGACCAGGATCAGTCAATATGAGGAGGGAGAAACCCTGTGTATTCTGGACCAGGATCAGTCAATATGAGGAGGAAGAAACCCTGTGTATTCTGGACCAGGATCAGTCAATATGAGGAGGGAGAAACCCTGTGTATTCTGGACCAGGATCAGTCAATATGAGGAGGGAGAAACCCTGTGTATTCTGGACCAGGATCAGTCAATATGAGGAGGAAGAAACCCTGTGTAATCTGGACCAGGATCAGTCAATATGAGGAGGGAGAAACCCTGTGTATTCTGGACCAGGATCAGTCAATATGGGGAGGGAGAAACACTGTGTATTCTGGACCAGGATCAGTCAATGTAAGGAGGGAGAAACCCTGTGTATTCTGGACCAGGATCAGGTATCAGTCAATATGGGGAGGGAGAAACCCTGTGTATTCTGGACCAGGATCAGTCAATATGAGGAGGGAGAAACCCTGTGTATTCTGGACCAGGATCAGTCAATATGGGGAGGGAGAGACCCTGTGTATTCTGGACCAGGATCAGTCAATATGGGGAGGGAGAAACCCTGTGTATTCTGGACCAGGATCAGGTATCAGTCAATATGGGGAGGGAGAAACCCTGTGTATTCTGGACCAGGATCAGTCAATATGTGGAGGGAGAAACCCAGTGTATTCTGGACCAGGATCAGTCAATATGAGGAGGGAGAAACCCTGTGTATTCTGGACCAGGATCAGTCAATATGAGGAGGGAGAAACCCTGTGTATTCTGGACCAGGATCAGTCAATATGAGGAGGAAGAAACCCTGTGTATTCTGGACCAGGATCAGTCAATATGAGGAGGGAGAAACCCTGTGTATTCTGGACCAGGATCAGTCAATATGAGGAGGAAGAAACCCTGTGTATTCTGGACCAGGATCTGTCAATATGAGGAGGGAGAAACCCTGTGTATTCTGGACCAGGATCAGTCAATATGGGGAGGGAGAAACCCTATGTATTCTGGACCAGGATCAGGTATCAGTCAATATGAGGAGGGAGAAACCCTGTGTATTCTGGACCAGGATCAGGTATCAGTCAATATGGGGAGGGAGAAACCCTGTGTATTCTGGACCAGGATCAGGTATCAGTCAATATGGGGAGGGAGAAACCCTGTGTCTTCTGGACCAGGATCAGTCAATATGGGGAGGGAGAAACCCTGTGTATTCTGGACCAGGATCAGGTATCAGTCAATATGAGGAGGGAGAAACCCTGTGTATTCTGGACCAGGATCAGTCAATATGGGGAGGGAGAAACCCTGTGTATTCTGGACCAGGATCAGTCAATATGGGGAGGGAGAAACCCTGTGTATTCTGGACCAGGATCAGGTATCAGTCAATATGGGGAGGGAGAAACCCTGTGTATTCTGGACCAGGATAAGTCAATATGTGGAGGGAGAAACCCAGTGTATTCTGGACCAGGATCAGTCAATATGAGGAGGGAGAAACCCTGTGTATTCTGGACCAGGATCAGTCAATATGAGGAGGGAGAAACCCTGTGTATTCTGGACCAGGATCAGTCAATATGGGGAGGGAGAAACCCTGTGTATTCTGGACCAGGATCAGTCAGTATGGGGAGGGAGAAACCCTGTGTATTCTGAACCAGGATCAGGTATCAGTCAATATGGGGAGGGAGAAACCCTGTGTATTCTGGACCAGGATCAGTCAATATGAGGAGGGAGAAACCCTGTGTATTCTGGACCAGGATCAGTCAATATGGGGAAGGAGAAACCCTGTGTATTCTGGACCAGGATCAGTCAATATGAGGAGGGAGAAACCCTGTGTATTCTGAATCAGGATCAGTCAATATGAGGAGGGAGAAACCCTGTGTATTCTGGACCAGGATGAGGTATCAGTCAATATGGGGAGGGAGAAACCCTGTGTATTCTGGACCAGGATCAGGTATCAGTCAATATGGGGAGGGAGAAACCCTGTGTATTCTGAACCAGGATCAGGTATCAGTCAATATGATGAGGGAGAAACCCTGTGTATTCTGGACCAGGATCAGTCAATATGGGGAGGGAGAAACCCCGTGTATTCTGGACCAGGATCAGTCAATATGGGGAGGGAGAAATCCTGTGTATTCTGGAAAGGATCAGTCAATATGGGGAGGGAGAAACCCTGTGTATTCTGGACCAGGATCAGTCAATATGGGGAAGGAGAAACCCTGTGTATTCTGGACCAGGATCAGTCAATATGAGGAGGGAGAAACCCTGTGTATTCTGGACCAGGATCAGTCAATATGGGGAGGGAGAAACCCTGTGTATTCTGGACCAGGATCAGTCAGTATGGGGAGGGAGAAACCCTGTGTATTCTGGACCAGGATCAGGTATCAGTCAATATGAGGAGGGAGAAACCCTGTGTATTCTGGACCAGGATCAGTCAATATGAGGAGGGAGAAACCCTGTGTATTCTGGACCAGGATCAGTCAATATGGGGAGGGAGAAACCCTGTGTATTCTGGACCAGGATCAGGTATCAGTCAATATGGGGAGGGAGTAACCCTGTGTATTCTGGACCAGGATCAGTCAATATGAGGAGGGAGAAATCCTGTGTATTCTGAACAAGGATCAGGTATCAGTCAATATGAGGAGGGAGAAACCCTGTGTATTCTGGACCAGGATCAGTCAATATGGGGAGGGAGAAACCCTGTGTATTCTGGACCAGGATCAGGTATCAGTCAATATGGGGAGGGAGAAACCCTGTGTATTCTGGACCAGGATCAGTAATATGTGGAGGGAGAAACCCAGTGTATTCTGGACCAGGATCAGTCAATATGAGGAGGGAGAAACCCTGTGTATTCTGGACCAGAATCAGTCAATATGAGGAGGGAGAAACCCTGTGTATTCTGGACCAGGATCAGGTATCAGTCAATATGGGGAGGGAGAAACCCTGTGTATTCTGGACCAGGATCAGTCAATATGAGCAGGTAGAAACCCTGTGTATTCTGGACCAGGATCAGTCAATATGGGGAGGGAGAAACCCTGTGTATTCTGGACCAGGATCAGTCAATATGAGGAGGGAGAAACCCTGTGTATTCTGAATCAGGATCAGTCAATATGAGGAGGGAGAAACCCTGTGTATTCTGGACCAGGATCAGGTATCAGTCAATATGGGGAGGTAGAAACCCTGTGTATTCTGGACCAGGATCAGGTATCAGTCAATATGGGGAGGGAGAAACCCTGTGTATTCTGGACCAGGATCAGTCAATATGGGGAGGGAGAAACCCCGTGTATTCTGGACCAGGATCAGTCAATATGGGGAGGGAGAAATCCTGTGTATTCTGGACCAGGATCAGTCAATATGGGGAGGGAGAAACCCTGTGTATTCTGGACCAGGATCAGTCAATATGGGGAGGGAGAAACCCTGTGTTTTCTGGACCAGGATCAGTCAATATGGGGAGGGAGAAAGCCCTGTGTATTCTGAACCAGGATCAGGTATCAGTCAATATGGGGAGGGAGAAACCCTGTGTATTCTGGACCAGGATCAGTCAATATGGGGAGGGAGAAACCCTGTGTATTCTGGACCAGGATCAGTCAATATGGGGAGGGAGAAACCCTGTGTATTCTGGACCAGGATCAGGTATCAGTCAATATGAGGAGGGAGAAACCCTGTGTATTCTGGACCAGGATCAGTCAATATGAGGAGGGAGAAACCCTGTGTATTCTGGACCAGGATCAGTCAATATGGGGAGGGAGAAACCCTGTGTATTCTGGACCAGGATCAGGTATCAGTCAATATGGGGAGGGAGTAACCCTGTGTATTCTGGACCAGGATCAGTCAATATGGGGAGGGAGAAATCCTGTGTATTCTGAACAAGGATCAGGTATCAGTCAATATGAGGAGGGAGAAACCCTGTGTATTCTGGACCAGGATCAGTCAATATGGGGAGGGAGAAACCCTGTGTATTCTGGACCAGGATCAGGTATCAGTCAATATGGGGAGGGAGAAACCCTGTGTATTCTGGACCAGGATCAGTAATATGTGGAGGGAGAAACCCAGTGTATTCTGGACCAGGATCAGTCAATATGAGGAGGGAGAAACCCTGTGTATTCTGGACCAGGATCAGTCAATATGGGGAGGGAGAAACCCTGTGTATTCTGGACCAGGATCAGTCAATATGGGGAGGGAGAAACCCTGTGTATTCTGGACCAGGATCAGTCAATATGGGGAGGGAGAAATCCTGTGTATTCTGAACCAGGATCAGGTATCGGTCAATATGAGGAGGGAGAAACCCTGTGTATTCTGGACCAGGATTAGTCAATATGGGGAGGGAGAAACCCTGTGTATTCTGGACCAGGATCAGTCAATATGAGGAGGGAGAAACCCTGTGTATTCTGAACCAGGATCAGTCAATATGAGGAGGGAGAAACCCTGTGTATTCTGGACCAGGATCAGTCAATATGGGGAGGGAGAAACCCTGTGTATTCTGGACCAGGATCAGTCAATATGGGGAGGGAGAAACCCTGTGTATTCTGGACCAGGATCAGGGATCAGTCAATATGGGGAGGGAGAAACCCTGTGTATTCTGGACCAGGATCAGTCAATATGAGGAGGGAGAAACCCTGTGTATTCTGGACCAGGATCAGTCAATATGGGGAGGGAGAAACCCTGTGTATTCTGGACCAGGATCAGTCAATATGGGGAGGGAGAAACCCTGTGTATTCTGGACCAGGATCAGGGATCAGTCAATATGGGGAGGGAGAAACCCTGTGTATTCTGGACCAGGATCAGTCAATATGGGGAGGGAGAAACCCTGTGTATTCTGGACCAGGATCAGTCAATATGGGGAGGGAGAAACCCTGTGTATTCTGGACCAGGATCAGTCAATATGAGGAGGGAGAAACCCTGTGTATTCTGGACCAGGATCAGTCAATATGAGGAGGGAGAAACCCTGTGTATTCTGAACCAGGATCAGGTATCAGTCAATATGGGGAGGGAGTAACCCTGTGTATTCTGGACCAGGATCAGTCAAAATGAGGAGGGAGAAACCCTGTGTATTCTGAACCAGGATCAGGTATCAGTCAATATGAGGAGGGAGAAACCCTGTGTGTTCTGGACCAGGATCAGGTATCAGTAGATATGAGGAGGGAGAAACCCTGTGTATTCTGGACCAGGATCAGGTATCAGTCAATATGGGGAGGGAGAAACCCTGTGTATTCTGGACCAGGATCAGGTATCAGTCAATATGAGGAGGGAGAAACCCTGTGTATTCTGGACCAGGATCAGTCAATATGAGGAGGGAGAAACCCTGTGTATTCTGGACCAGGATCAGTCAATATGGGGAGGGAGAAACCCTGTGTATTCTGGACCAGGATCAGTTAATATGGGGAGGGAGAAACCCTGTGTATTCTGGACCAGGATCAGTCAATATGAGGAGGGAGAAACCCTGTGTATTCTGGACCAGGATCAGTCAATATGAGGAGGGAGAAACCCTGTGTATTCTGGACCAGGATCAGGTATCAGTCAATATGGGGAGGGAGTAACCCTGTGTATTCTGGACCAGGATCAGTTAATATGAGGAGGGAGAAACCCTGTGTATTCTGAACCAGGATCAGGTATCAGTCAATATGAGGAGGGAGAAACCCTGTGTATTCTGGACCAGGATCAGGTATCAGTCAATATGAGGAGGGAGAAACCCTGTGTATTCTGGACCAGGATCAGGTATCAGTCAATATGGGGAGGGAGAAACCCTGTGTATTCTGGACCAGGATCAGGTATCAGTCAATATGAGGAGGGAGAAACCCTGTGTATTCTGGACCAGGATCAGTCAATATGAGGAGGGAGAAACCCTGTGTATTCTGGACCAGGATCAGTCAATATGGGGAGGGAGAAACCCTGTGTATTCTGGACCAGGATCAGTCAATATGGGGAGGGAGAAACCCTGTGTATTCTGGACCAGGATCAGTCAATATGGGGAGGGAGAAACCCTGTGTATTCTGGACCAGGATCAGTCAATATGGGGAGGGAGAAACCCTGTGTATTCTGGACCAGGATCAGTCAATATGGGGAGGGAGAAAGCCTGTGTATTGTGGACCAGGATCAGTCAATATGTGGAGGGAGAAACCCAGTGTTTTCTGGACCAGGATCAGTCAATATGAGGAGGGAGAAACCCTGTGTATTCTGGACCAGGATCAGTCAACATGGGGAGGGAGAAACCCTGTGTATTCTGGACCAGGATCAGTCAATATGGGGAGGGAGAAACCCTGTGTATTCTGAACCAGGATCAGGTATCAGTCAATATGGGGAGGGAGAAACCCTGTGTATTCTGGACCAGGACCAGGATCAGTCAATATGGGGAGGGAGAAACCCTGTGTATTCTGGACCAGGATCAGTCAATATGGGGAGGGAGAAACCCTGTGTATTCTGGACCAGGATCAGTCAATATGGGGAGGGAGAAACCCTGTGTATTCTGGACCAGGATCAGGTATCAGTCAATATGGGGAGGGAGAACCCTGTGTATTCTGGACCAGGATCAGTCAATATGAGGAGGGAGAAACCCTGTGTATTCTGGACCAGGATCAGTCAATATGGTGAGGGAGAAACCCTGTGTATTCTGTACCAGGATCAGTCAATATGGGGAGGGAGAAACCATGTGTATTCTGGACCAGGATCAGTCAATATGGGGAGGGAGAAACCCTTTGTATTCTGGACCAGGATCAGCAAATATGAGGAGGGAGAAACCCTGTGTATTCTGGACCAGGATCAGTCAATATGAGGAGGGAGAAACCCTGTGTATTCTGGACCAGGATCAGGTATCAGTCAATATGGGGAGGGAGTAACCCTGTGTATTCTGGACCAGGATCAGTCAATATGAGGAGGGAGAAACCCAGTGTATTCTGGACCAGGATCAGTCAATATGAGGAGGGAGAAACCCTGTGTATTCTGGACCAGAATCAGTCAATATGAGGAGGGAGAAACCCTGTGTATTCTGGACCAGGATCAGTCAAAATGAGGAGGGAGAAACCCTGTGTATTCTGAACCAGGATCAGGTATCAGTCAATATGAGGAGGGAGAAACCCTGTGTGTTCTGGACCAGGATCAGGTATCAGTAGATATGAGGAGGGAGAAACCCTGTGTATTCTGGACCAGGATCAGGTATCAGTCAATATGGGGAGGGAGAAACCCTGTGTATTCTGGACCAGGATCAGGTATCAGTCAATATGAGGAGGGAGAAACCCTGTGTATTCTGGACCAGGATCAGTCAATATGAGGAGGGAGAAACCCTGTGTATTCTGGACCAGGATCAGTCAATATGGGGAGGGAGAAACCCTGTGTATTCTGGACCAGGATCAGTTAATATGGGGAGGGAGAAACCCTGTGTATTCTGGACCAGGATCAGTCAATATGAGGAGGGAGAAACCCTGTATATTCTGGACCAGGATCAGTCAATATGAGGAGGGAGAAACCCTGTGTATTCTGGACCAGGATCAGGTATCAGTCAATATGGGGAGGGAGTAACCCTGTGTATTCTGGACCAGGATCAGTCAATATGAGGAGGGAGAAACCCTGTGTATTCTGAACCAGGACCAGGTATCAGTCAATATGAGGAGGGAGAAACCCTGTGTATTCTGGACCAGGATCAGTCAATATGAGGAGGGAGAAACCCTGTGTATTCTGGACCAGGATCAGTCAATATGGGGAGGGAGAAACCCTGTGTATTCTGGACCAGGATCAGGTATCAGTCAATATGAGGAGGGAGAAACCCTGTGTATTCTGGACCAGGATCACGTATCAGTCAATATGGGGAGGGAGAAACCCTGTGTATTCTGGACCAGGATCAGGTATCAGTCAATATGAGGAGGGAGAAACCCTGTGTATTCTGGACCAGGATCAGTCAATATGAGGAGGGAGAAACCCTGTGTATTCTGGACCAGGATCAGTCAATATGGGGAGGGAGAAACCCTGTGTATTCTGGACCAGGATCAGTCAATATGGGGAGGGAGAAACCCTGTGTATTCTGGACCAGGATCAGTCAATATGGGGAGGGAGAAACCCTGTGTATTCTGGACCAGGATCAGTCAATATGGGGAGGGAGAAAGCCTGTGTGTTGTGGACCAGGATCAGTCAATATGTGGAGGGAGAAACCCAGTGTTTTCTGGACCAGGATCAGTCAATATGAGGAGGGAGAAACCCTGTGTATTCTGGACCAGGATCAGTCAATATGAGGAGGGAGAAACCCTGTGTATTCTGGACCAGGATCAGTCAACATGGGGAGGGAGAAACCCTGTGTATTCTGGACCAGGATCAGTCAATATGGGGAGGGAGAAACCCTGTGTATTCTGAACCAGGATCAGGTATCAGTCAATATGGGGAGGGAGAAACCCTGTGTATTCTGGACCAGGATCAGTCAATATGGGGAGGGAGAAACCCTGTGTATTCTGGACCAGGATCAGGTATCAGTCAATATGGGGAGGGAGAAACCCTGTGTATTCTGGACCAGGATCAGTCAATATGAGGAGGGAGAAACCCTGTGTATTCTGGACCAGGATCAGTCAATATGGTGAGGGAGAAACCCTGTGTATTCTGTACCAGGATCAGTCAATATGGGGAGGGAGAAACCCTGTGTATTCTGGACCAGGATCAAAAATATGGGGAGGGAGAAACTCTGTGTATTCTGGACCAGGATCAGTCAATATGGGGAGGGAGAAACCCTGTGTATTCTGGACCAGGATCAGTCAATATGAGGAGGGAGAAACCCTGTGTATTCTGGACCAGGATCAGTCAATATGAGGAGGGAGAAACCCTGTGTATTCTGGATCAGGTATCAGTCAATATGGGGAGGGAGAAACCCTGTGTATTCTGGACCAGGATCAGTCAATATGGGGAGGGAGAAACCCTGTGTATTCTGGACCAGGATCAGTCAATATGAGGAGGGAGAAACCCTGTGTATTCTGGACCAGGATCAGTCAATATGAGGAGGGAGAAACCCTGTGTATTCTGGACCAGGATCAGTCTATATGGGGAGGGAGAAACCCTGTGTATTCTGGATCAGGATCAGTCAATATGAGGAGGGAGAAATCCTGTGTATTCTGGACCAGGATCAGTCAATATGAGGAGGGAGAAACCCTGTGTATTCTGGACCAGGATCAGGTATCAGTCAATATGAGGAGGGAGAAACCCTGTGTATTCTGGACCAGGATCAGTCAATATGGGGAGGGAGAAACCCTGTGTATTCTGGACCAGGATCAGGTATCAGTCAATATGAGGAGGGAGAAACCCTGTGTATTCTGGACCAGGACCAGGATCAGTCAATATGGGGAGGGAGAAACCCTGTGTATTCTGGACCAGGATCAGGTATTAGTCAATATGAGGAGGGAGAAACCCTGTGTATTCATGACCAGGATCAGTCAATATGAGGAGGGAGAAACCCTGTGTATTCTGGACCAGGATCAGTCAATATGGGGAGGGAGAAACCCTGTGTACTCTGGACCAGGATCAGTCAATATGGGGAGGGAGAAACCCTGTGTATTCAGGACCAGGATCAGGTATCAGTCAACATGGGGAGAGAGAAACCCTGTGTATTCCGGACCAGGATCAGGGATCAGTCAATATGAGGAGGGACAAACCCTGTGTATTCTGGACCAGGATCAGTCAATATGAGGAGGGAGAAACCCTGTGTATTCTGGACCAGGATCAGTCAATATGGGGAGGGAGAAACCCTGTGTATTCTGGACCAGGATCAGTCAATATGGGGAGGGAGAAACCCTGTGTATTCTGGACCAGGATCAGTCAATATGGGGAGGGAGAAACCCTGTGTATTCTGGACCAGGATCAGGTATCAGTAATATGAGGAGGGAGAAACCCTGTGTATTCTGGACCAGGATCAGTCAATATGGGGAGGGAGAAACCCTGTGTATTCTGGACCAGGATCAGTCAATATGGGGAGGGAGAAACCCTGTGTATTCTGGACCAGGATCAGTCAATATGAGGAGGGAGAAACCCTGTGTATTCTGGACCAGGATCAGTCAATATGAGGAGGGAGAAACCCTGTGTATTCTGGACCAGGATCAGTCAATATGGGGAGGGAGAAACCCTGTGTATTCTGGACCAGGATCAGTCAATATGAGGAGGGAGAAACCCTGTGTATTCTGGACCAGGATCAGTAAATATGGGGAGGGAGAAACCCTGTGTATTCTGGACCAGGATCAGTCAATATGAGGAGGGAGAAACCCTGTGTATTCTGGACCAGGATCAGTCAATATGAGGAGGGAGAAACCCTGTGTATTCTGGACCAGGATCAGTCAATATGGGGAGGGAGAAACCCTGTGTATTCTGGACCAGGATCAGGTATCAGTCAATATGAGGAGGGAGAAACCCTGTGTATTCTGGACCAGGATCAGTCAATATGGGGAGGGAGAAACCCTGTGTATTCTGGACCAGGATCAGTCAATATGGGGAGGGAGAAACCCTGTGTATTCTGGACCAGGATCAGTCAATATGAGGAGGGAGAAACCCTGTGTATTCTGGACCAGGATCAGTCAATATGAGGAGGGAGAAACCCTGTGTATTCTGGACCAGGATCAGTCAATATGGGGAGGGAGAAACCCTGTGTATTCTGGACCAGGATCAGTCAATATGAGGAGGGAGAAACCCTGTGTATTCTGGACCAGGATCAGTCAATATGGGGAGGGAGAAACCCTGTGTATTCTGGACCAGGATCAGTCAATATGAGGAGGGAGAAACCTTGTGTATTCTGGACCAGGATCAGATATCAGTCAATATGGGGAGAAAGAAACCCTCTGTATTCTGGACCAGGATCAGTCAATATGGGGAGGGAGAAACCCTCTGTATTCTGGACCAGGATCAGTCAATATGGGGAGGGAGAAACCCTGTGTATTCTGGACCAGGATCAGTCAATATGGGGAGGGAGAAACCCTGTGTATTCTGGACCAGGATCAGTCAATATGGGGAGGGAGAAACCCTGTGTATTCTGGACCAGGATCAGGTATCAGTCAATATGAGGAGGGAGAAACCCTGTGTATTCTGGACCAGGATCAGTCAATATGGGGAGGGAGAAACCCTGTGTATTCTGGACCAGGATCAGTCAATATGAGGAGGGAGAAACCCTGTGTATTCTGGATCAGGTATCAGTCAATATGGGGAGGGAGAAACCCTGTGTATTCTGGACCAGGATCAGTCAATATGGGGAGGGAGAAACCCTGTGTATTCTGGACCAGGATCAGTCAATATGGGGAGGGAGAAACCCTGTGTATTCTGGACCAGGATCAGGTATCAGTCAATATGAGGAGGGAGAAACCCTGTGTATTCTGGACCAGGATCAGTCAATATGAGGAGGGAGAAACCCTGTGTATTCTGAACCAGGATCAGGTATCAGTCAATATGGGGAGGGAGAAACCCTGTGTATTCTGGATCAGGTATCAGTCAATATGGGGAGGGAGAAACCCTGTGTATTCTGGACCAGGATCAGTCAATATGGGGAGGGAGAAACCCTGTGTATTCTGGACCAGGATCAGTCAATATGAGGAGGGAGAAACCCTGTGTATTCTGGACCAGGATCAGTCAATATGGGGAGGGAGAAACCCTGTGTATTCTGGACCAGGATCAGTCAATATGAGGAGGGAGAAACCCTGTGTATTCTGGACCAGGATCAGTCAATATGGGGAGGGAGAAACCCTGTGTATTCTGGACCAGGATCAGTCAATATGGGGAGGGAGAAACCCTGTGTATTCTGGACCAGGATCAGAAAATATGGGGAGGGAGAAACCCTGTGTATTCTGGACCAGGATCAGTCAATATGGGGAGGGAGAAACCCTGTGTATTCTGGACCAGGATCAGGTATCAGTCAATATGGGGAGGGAGAAACCCTGTGTATTCTGGACCAGGATCAGTCAATATGGGGAGGGAGAAACCCTGTGTATTCTGGACCAGGATCAGGTATCAGTCAATATGGGGAGGGAGAAACCCTGTGTATTCTGGACCAGGATCAGTCAATATGGGGAGGGAGAAACCCTGTGTATTCTGGACCAGGATCAGGTATCAGTCAATATGGGGAGGGAGAAACCCTGTGTATTCTGGACCAGGATCAGTCAATATGAGGAGGGAGAAACCCTGTGTATTCTGGACCAGGATCAGTCAATATGGGGAGGGAGAAACCCTGTGTATTCTGGACCAGGATCAGTCAATATGAGGAGGGAGAAACCCTGTGTATTCTGGACCAGGATCAGTCAATATGAGGAGGGAGAAACCCTGTGTATTCTGGACCAGGATCAGTCAATATGAGGAGGGAGAAACCCTGTGTATTCTGGACCAGGATCAGTCAATATGAGGAGGGAGAAACCCTGTGTATTCTGGACCAGGATCAGTCAATATGAGGAGGGAGAAACCCTGTGTATTCTGGACCAGGATCAGTCAATATGGGGAGGGAGAAACCCTGTGTATTCTGGACCAGGATCAGGTATCAGTCAATATGGGGAGGGAGAAACCCTGTGTATTCTGGACCAGGATCAGGTATCAGTCAATATGGGGAGGGAGAAACCCTGTGTATTCTTGACCAGGATCAGTCAATATGGGGAGGGAGAAACCCTGTGTATTCTGGACCAGGATCAGTCAATATGAGGAGGGAGAAACCCTGTGTATTCTGGACCAGGATCAGTCAATATGAGGAGGGAGAAACCCTGTGTATTCTGGACCAGGATCAGGTATCAGTCAATATGGGGAGGGAGAAACCCTGTGTATTCTGGAACAGGATCAGGTATCAGTCAATATGAGGAGGGAGAAACCCTGTGTATTCTGGACCAGGATCAGTCAATATGAGGAGGGAGAAACCCTGTGTATTCTGGACCAGGATCAGGTATCAGTCAATATGGGGAGGGAGAAACCCTGTGTATTCTGGACCAGGATCAGTAATATGGGGAGGGGAAACCCTGTGTATTCTGGACCAGGATCAGTAATATGGGGGGGAGAAACCCTGTGTATTCTGGACCAGGATCAGTCAATATGGGGAGGGAGAAACCCTGTGTATTCTGGACCAGGATCAGGTATCAGTCAATATGGGGAGGGAGAAACCCTGTGTATTCTGGACCAGGATCAGTCAATATGAGGAGGGAGAAACCCTGTGTATTCTGGACCAGGATCAGTCAATATGGGGAGGGAGAAACCCTGTGTATTCTGGACCAGGATCAGGTAAGTCAATATGGGGAGGGAGAAACCCTGTGTATTCTGGACCAGGATCAGTCAATATGGGGAGGGAGAAACCCTGTGTATTCTGGACCAGGATCAGGTATCAGTCAATATGGGGAGGGAGAAACCCTGTGTATTCTGGACCAGGATCAGTCAATATGAGGAGGGAGAAACCCTGTGTATTCTGGACCAGGATCAGTCAATATGGGGAGGGAGAAACCCTGTGTATTCTGGACCAGGATCAGTCAATATGGGGAGGGAGAAACCCTGTGTATTCTGGACCAGGATCAGTCAATATGAGGAGGGAGAAACCCTGTGTATTCTGGACCAGGATCAGTCAATATGAGGAGGGAGAAACCCTGTGTATTCTGGACCAGGATCAGGTATCAGTCAATATGGGGAGGGAGAAACCCTGTGTATTCTGGACCAGGATCAGGTATCAGTCAATATGGGGAGGGAGAAACCCTGTGTATTCTGGAACAGGATCAGGTATCAGTCAATATGAGGAGGGAGAAACCCTGTGTATTCTGGACCAGGATCAGTAATATGAGGAGGGAGAAACCCTGTGTATTCTGGACCAGGATCAGTCAATATGGGGAGGGAGAAACCCTGTGTATTCTGGACCAGGATCAGTCAATATGGGGAGGGAGAAACCCTGTGTATTCTGGACCAGGATCAGGTATCAGTCAATATGGGGAGGGAGAAACCCTGTGTATTCTGGACCAGGATCAGTCAATATGGGGAGGGAGAAACCCTGTGTATTCTGGACCAGGATCAGTCAATATGGGGAGGGAGAAACCCTGTGTATTCTGGACCAGGATCAGTCAATATGGGGAGGGAGAAACCCTGTGTATTCTGGACCAGGATCAGTCAATATGAGGAGGGAGAAACCCTGTGTATTCTGGACCAGGATCAGTCAATATGAGGAGGGAGAAACCCTGTGTATTCTGGACCAGGATCAGTCAATATGAGGAGGGAGAAACCCTGTGTATTCTGGACCAGGATCAGTCAATATGAGGAGGGAGAAACCCTGTGTATTCTGGACCAGGATCAGGTATCAGTCAATATGGGGAGGGAGAAACCCTGTGTATTCTGGACCAGGATCAGGTATCAGTCAATATGGGGAGGGAGAAACCCTGTGTATTCTGGACCAGGATCAGTCAATATGGGGAGGGAGAAACCCTGTGTATTCTGGACCAGGATCAGGTATCAGTCAATATGGGGAGGGAGAAACCCTGTGTATTCTGGACCAGGATCAGTCAATATGAGGAGGGAGAAACCCTGTGTATTCTGGACCAGGATCGGTAGTCAATATGGGGAGGGAGAAACCCTGTGTATTCTGGACCAGGATCAGTCAATATGAGGAGGGAGAAACCCTGTGTATTCTGGACCAGGATCAGTCAATATGAGGAGGGAGAAACCCTGTGTATTCTGGACCAGGATCAGTCAATATGAGGAGGGAGAAACCCTGTGTATTCTGGACCAGGATCAGTCAATATGAGGAGGGAGAAACCCTGTGTATTCTGGACCAGGATCAGTCAATATGAGGAGGGAGAAACCCTGTGTATTCTGGACCAGGATCAGGTATCAGTCAATATGGGGAGGGAGAAACCCTGTGTATTCTGGACAGGATCAGGATCAGTCAATATGGGGAGGGAGAAACCCTGTGTATTCTGGACCAGGATCAGGTATCAGTCAATATGGGGAGGGAGAAACCCTGTGTATTCTGGACCAGGATCAGGTATCAGTCAATATGAGGAGGGAGAAACCCTGTGTATTCTGGACCAGGATCAGTCAATATGGGGAGGGAGAAACCCTGTGTATTCTGGACCAGGATCAGTCAATATGGGGAGGGAGAAACCCTGTGTATTCTGGACCAGGATCAGTCAATATGAGGAGGGAGAAACCCTGTGTATTCTGGACCAGGATCAGTCAATATGAGGAGGGAGAAACCCTGTGTATTCTGGACCAGGATCAGGTATCAGTCAATATGGGGAGGGAGAAACCCTGTGTATTCTGGACAGGATCAGGTATCAGTCAATATGAGGAGGGAGAAACCCTGTGTATTCTGGACCAGGATCAGTCAATATGAGGAGGGAGAAACCCTGTGTATTCTGGACCAGGATCAGTCAATATGGGGAGGGGGAAACCCTGTGTATTCTGGATCAGGTATCAGTTAATATGGGGAGGGGGAAACCCTGTGTATTCTGGACCAGGATCAGTAATATAGGGGGGGAGAAACCCTGTGTATTCTGGATCAGGTATCAGTCAATATGGGGAGGGAGAAACCCTGTGTATTCTGGACCAGGATCAGGTATCAGTCAATATGGGGAGGGAGAAACCCTGTGTATTCTGGACCAGGATCAGTCAATATGAGGAGGGAGAAACCCTGTGTATTCTGGACCAGGATCAGTCAATATGGGGAGGGAGAAACCCTGTGTATTCTGGACCAGGATCAGGTCAATATGGGGAGGGAGAAACCCTGTGTATTCTGGACCAGGATCAGTCAATATGGGGAGGGAGAAACCCTGTGTATTCTGGACCAGGATCAGGTATCAGTCAATATGGGGAGGGAGAAACCCTGTGTATTCTGGACCAGGATCAGTCAATATGAGGAGGGAGAAACCCTGTGTATTCTGGACCAGGATCAGTCAATATGGGGAGGGAGAACCCTGTGTATTCTGGACCAGGATCAGTCAATATGAGGAGGGAGAAACCCTGTGTATTCTGGACCAGGATCAGTCAATATGAGGAGGGAGAAACCCTGTGTATTCTGGACCAGGATCAGTCAATATGAGGAGGGAGAAACCCTGTGTATTCTGGACCAGGATCAGGTATCAGTCAATATGGGGAGGGAGAAACCCTGTGTATTCTGGACCAGGATCAGGTATCAGTCAATATGGGGAGGGAGAAACCCTGTGTATTCTGGACAGGATCAGGTATCAGTCAATATGAGGAGGGAGAAACCCTGTGTATTCTGGACCAGTATCAGATAATATGAGGAGGGAGAAACCCTGTGTATTCTGGACCAGGATCAGTCAATATGAGGAGGGAGAAACCCTGTGTATTCTGGACCAGGATCAGTCAATATGGGGAGGGAGAAACCCTGTGTATTCTGGACCAGGATCAGGTATCAGTCAATATGGGGAGGGAGAAACCCTGTGTATTCTGGACCAGGATCAGTCAATATGGGGAGGGAGAAACCCTGTGTATTCTGGACCAGGATCAGTCAATATGAGGAGGGAGAAACCCTGTGTATTCTGGACCAGGATCAGTCAATATGGGGAGGGAGAAACCCTGTGTATTCTGGACCAGGATCAGTCAATATGAGGAGGGAGAAACCCTGTGTATTCTGGACCAGGATCAGTCAATATGAGGAGGGAGAAACCCTGTGTATTCTGGACCAGGATCAGTCAATATGAGGAGGGAGAAACCCTGTGTATTCTGGACCAGGATCAGTCAATATGAGGAGGGAGAAACCCTGTGTATTCTGGACCAGGATCAGGTATCAGTCAATATGGGGAGGGAGAAACCCTGTGTATTCTGGACCAGGATCAGGTATCAGTCAATATGGGGAGGGAGAAACCCTGTGTATTCTGGACCAGGATCAGTCAATATGGGGAGGGAGAAACCCTGTGTATTCTGGACCAGGATCAGGTATCAGTCAATATGGGGAGGGAGAAACCCTGTGTATTCTGGACCAGGATCAGTCAATATGAGGAGGGAGAAACCCTGTGTATTCTGGACCAGGATTAGTCAATATGGGGAGGGAGAACCCTGTGTATTCTGGACCAGGATCAGTTAATATGAGGAGTGAGAAACCCTGTTTATTCTGGACCAGGATCAGTCAATATGAGGAGGGAGAAACCCTGTGTATTCTGGACCAGGATCAGTCAATATGAGGAGGGAGAAACCCTGTGTATTCTGGACCAGGATCAGTCAATATGAGGAGGGAGAAACCCTGTGTATTCTGGACCAGGATCAGTCAATATGAGGAGGGAGAAACCCTGTGTATTCTGGACCAGGATCAGGTATCAGTCAATATGGGGAGGAGAAACCCTGTGTATTCTGAACCAGGATCAGGTATCAGTCAATATGGGGAGGGAGAAACCCTGTGTATTCTGGACCAGGATCAGGTATCAGTCAATATGGGGAGGGAGAAACCCTGTGTATTCTGGACCAGGATCAGTCAATATGAGGAGGGAGAAACCCTGTGTATTCTGGACCAGGATCAGTCAATATGGGGAGGGAGAAACCCTGTGTATTCTGGACCAGGATCAGTCAATATGAGGAGGGAGAAACCCTGTGTATTCTGGACCAGGATCAGTCAATATGGGGAGGGAGAAACCCTGTGTATTCTGGACCAGGATCAGGTATCAGTCAATATGGGGAGGGAGAAACCCTGTGTATTCTGGACCAGGATCAGTCAATATGGGGAGGGAGAAACCCTGTGTATTCTGGACCAGGATCAGTCAATATGAGGAGGGAGAAACCCTGTGTATTCTGGACCAGGATCAGTCAATATGGGGAGGGAGAAACCCTGTGTATTCTGGACCAGGATCAGTCAATATGAGGAGGGAGAAACCCTGTGTATTCTGGACCAGGATCAGTCAATATGAGGAGGGAGAAACCCTGTGTATTCTGGACCAGGATCAGTCAATATGAGGAGGGAGAAACCCTGTGTATTCTGGACCAGGATCAGTCAATATGAGGAGGGAGAAACCCTGTGTATTCTGGACCAGGATCAGGTATCAGTCAATATGGGGAGGGAGAAACCCTGTGTATTCTGGACCAGGATCAGGTATCAGTCAATATGGGGAGGGAGAAACCCTGTGTATTCTGGACCAGGATCAGGTATCAGTCAATATGAGGAGGGAGAAACCCTGTGTATTCTGGACCAGGATCAGTCAATATGAGGAGGGAGAAACCCTGTGTATTCTGGACCAGGATCAGTCAATATGAGGAGGGAGAAACCCTGTGTATTCTGGACCAGGATCAGTCAATATGGGGAGGGAGAAACCCTGTGTATTCTGGACCAGGATCAGGTATCAGTCAATATGGGGAGGGAGAAACCCTGTGTATTCTGGACCAGGATCAGTCAATATGGGGAGGGAGAAACCCTGTGTATTCTGGACCAGGATCAGTCAATATGGGGAGGGAGAAACCCTGTGTATTCTGGACCAGGATCAGTCAATATGGGGAGGGAGAAACCCTGTGTATTCTGGACCAGGATCAGTCAATATGAGGAGGGAGAAACCCTGTGTATTCTGGACCAGGATCAGTCAATATGAGGAGGGAGAAACCCTGTGTATTCTGGACCAGGATCAGTCAATATGAGGAGGGAGAAACCCTGTGTATTCTGGACCAGGATCAGTCAATATGAGGAGGGAGAAACCCTGTGTATTCTGGACCAGGATCAGGTATCAGTCAATATGGGGAGGGAGAAACCCTGTGTATTCTGGACCAGGATCAGGTATCAGTCAATATGGGGAGGAGAAACCCTGTGTATTCTGAACAAGGATCAGGTATCAGTCAATATGAGGAGGGAGAAACCCTGTGTATTCTGGACCAGGATCAGTAATATGAGGAGGGAGAAACCCTGTGTATTCTGGACCAGGATCAGTCAATATGAGGAGGGAGAAACCCTGTGTATTCTGGACCAGGATCAGTCAATATGGGGAGGGAGAAACCCTGTGTATTCTGGACCAGGATCAGGTATCAGTCAATATGGGGAGGGAGAAACCCTGTGTATTCTGGACCAGGATCAGTCAATATGGGGAGGGAGAAACCCTGTGTATTCTGGACCAGGATCAGTCAATATGAGGAGGGAGAAACCCTGTGTATTCTGGACCAGGATCAGTCAATATGGGGAGGGAGAAACCCTGTGTATTCTGGACCAGGATCAGGTATCAGTCAATATGGGGAGGGAGAAACCCTGTGTATTCTGGACCAGGATCAGTCAATATGAGGAGGGAGAAACCCTGTGTATTCTGGACCAGGATCAGTCAATATGGGGAGGGAGAAACCCTGTGTATTCTGGACCAGGATCAGGATCAGTCAATATGGGGAGGGAGAAACCCTGTGTATTCTGGACCAGGATCAGTCAATATGGGGAGGGAGAAACCCTGTGTATTCTGGACCAGGATCAGGTATCAGTCAATATGGGGAGGGAGAAACCCTGTGTATTCTGGACCAGGATCAGTCAATATGAGGAGGGAGAAACCCTGTGTATTCTGGACCAGGATCTAGTCAATATGGGGAGGGAGAACCCTGTGTATTCTGGACCAGGATCAGTCAATATGAGGAGGGAGAAACCCTGTGTATTCTGGACCAGGATCAGTCAATATGAGGAGGGAGAAACCCTGTGTATTCTGGACCAGGATCAGTCAATATGAGGAGGGAGAAACCCTGTGTATTCTGGACCAGGATCAGTCAATATGAGGAGGGAGAAACCCTGTGTATTCTGAACCAGGATCAGTCAATATGAGGAGGGAGAAACCCTGTGTATTCTGGACCAGGATCAGTCAATATGAGGAGGGAGAAACCCTGTGTATTCTGGACCAGGATCAGGTATCAGTCAATATGGGGAGGGAGAAACCCTGTGTATTCTGGACCAGGATCAGGTATCAGTCAATATGGGGAGGGAGAAACCCTGTGTATTCTGGACCAGGATCAGGTATCAGTCAATATGGGGAGGGAGAAACCCTGTGTATTCTGGACCAGGATCAGGTATCAGTCAATATGGGGAGGGAGAAACCCTGTGTATTCTGGACCAGGATCAGTCAATATGAGGAGGGAGAAACCCTGTGTATTCTGGACCAGGATCAGTCAATATGAGGAGGGAGAAACCCTGTGTATTCTGGACCAGGATCAGTCAATATGAGGAGGGAGAAACCCTGTGTATTCTGGACCAGGATCAGTCAATATGAGGAGGGAGAAACCCTGTGTATTCTGGACCAGGATCAGGTATCAGTCAATATGGGGAGGGAGAAACCCTGTGTATTCTGGACACAGGATCAGTCAATATGGGGAGGGAGAAACCCTGTGTATTCTGGACCAGGATCAGTCAATATGAGGAGGGAGAAACCCTGTGTATTCTGGACCAGGATCAGTCAATATGGGGAGGGAGAAACCCTGTGTATTCTGGACCAGGATCAGGTATCAGTCAATATGGGGAGGGAGAAACCCTGTGTATTCTGGACCAGGATCAGTCAATATGGGGAGGGAGAAACCCTGTGTATTCTGGACCAGGATCAGTCAATATGAGGAGGGAGAAACCCTGTGTATTCTGGACCAGGATCAGTCAATATGAGGAGGGAGAAACCCTGTGTATTCTGGACCAGGATCAGGTATCAGTCAATATGGGGAGGGAGAAACCCTGTGTATTCTGGACCAGGATCAGGTATCAGTCAATATGGGGAGGAGAAACCCTGTGTATTCTGAACAAGGATCAGGTATCAGTCAATATGAGGAGGGAGAAACCCTGTGTATTCTGGACCAGGATCAGTAATATGAGGAGGGAGAAACCCTGTGTATTCTGGACCAGGATCAGTCAATATGAGGAGGGAGAAACCCTGTGTATTCGGGACCAGGATCAGTCAATATGGGGAGGGAGAAACCCTGTGTATTCTGGACCAGGATCAGGTATCAGTCAATATGGGGAGGGAGAAACCCTGTGTATTCTTGACCAGGATCAGTCAATATGGGGAGGAAGAAACCCTGTGTATTCTGGACCAGGATCAGTCAATATGAGGAGGGAGAAACCCTGTGTATCCTGGACCAGGATTAGTCAGTATGGGGAGGGAGAACCCTGTGTATTCTGGACCAGGATCAGTCAATATGAGGAGGGAGAAACCCTGTGTATTCTGGACCAGGATCAGTCAATATGAGGAGGGAGAAACCCTGTGTATTCTGGACCAGGATCAGTCAATATGAGGAGGGAGAAACCCTGTGTATTCTGGACCAGGATCAGTCAATATGGGGAGGGAGAAACCCTGTGTATTCTGGACCAGGATCAGGTATCAGTCAATATGGGGAGGAGAAACCCTGTGTATTCTGAACAAGGATCAGGTATCAGTCAATATGAGGAGGGAGAAACCCTGTGTATTCTGGACCAGGATCAGTAATATGAGGAGGGAGAAACCCTGTGTATTCTGGACCAGGATCAGTCAATATGAGGAGGGAGAAACCCTGTGTATTCTGGACCAGGATCAGTCAATATGGGGAGGGAGAAACCCTGTGTATTCTGGACCAGGATCAGGTATCAGTCAATATGGGGAGGGAGAAACCCTGTGTATTTTTGACCAGGATCAGTCAATATGGGGAGGGAGAAACCCTGTGTATTCTGGACCAGGATCAGTCAATATAGGGAGGGAGAAACCCTGTGTATTCTGGATCAGGTATCAGTCAATATGGGGAGGGAGAAACCCTGTGTATTCTGGACCAGGATCAGGTATCAGTCAATATGGGGAGGGAGAAACCCTGTGTATTCTGGACCAGGATCAGTTAATATGAGGAGGGAGAAACTCTGTGTATTCTGGACCAGGATCAGTCAATATGGGGAGGGAGAAACCCGGTGTATTCTGAACCAGGATCAGGTATCAGTCAATATGGGGAGGGAGAAACCCTGTGTATTCTGGACCAGGATCAGTCAATATGGGGAGGGAGAAACCCTGTGTATTCTGGACCAGGATCAGGTATCAGTCAATATGGGGAGGGAGAAACCCTGTGTATTCTGGACCAGGATCAGTCAATATGAGGAGGGAGAAACCCTGTGTATTCTGGACCAGGATTAGTCAATATGGGGAGGGAGAACCCTGTGTATTCTGGACCAGGATCAGTCAATATGAGGAGGGAGAAACCCTGTGTATTCTGGACCAGGATCAGTCAATATGAGGAGGGAGAAACCCTGTGTATTCTGGACCAGGATCAGTCAATATGAGGAGGGAGAAACCCTGTGTATTCTGGACCAGGATCAGTCAATATGAGGAGGGAAAACCCTGTGTATTCTGAACCAGGATCAGTCAATATGAGGAGGGAGAAACCCTGTGTATTCTGGACCAGGATCAGTCAATATGAGGAGGGAGAAACCCCGTGTATTCTGGACCAGGATCAGGTATCAGTCAATATGGGGAGGGAGAAACCCTGTGTATTCTGGACCAGGATCAGGTATCAGTCAATATGGGGAGGGAGAAACCCTGTGTATTCTGGACCAAGATCAGTCAATATGGGGAGGGAGAAACCCTGTGTATTCTGGACCAGGATCAGGTATCAGTCAATATGGGGAGGGAGAAACCCTGTGTATTCTGGACCAGGATCAGTCAATATGAGGAGGGAGAAACCCTGTGTATTCTGGACCAGGATTAGTCAATATGGGGAGGGAGAACCCTGTGTATTCTGGACCAGGATCAGTTAATATGAGGAGTGAGAAACCCTGTTTATTCTGGACCAGGATCAGTCAATATGAGGAGGGAGAAACCCTGTGTATTCTGAACCAGGATCAGTCAATATGAGGAGGGATAAACCCTGTGTATTCTGGACCAGGATCAGTCAATATGAGGAGGGAGAAACCCTGTGTACTCTCGACCAGGATCAGGTATCAGTCAATATGGGGAGGGAGAAACCCTGTGTATTCTGGACCAGGATCAGGTATCAGTCAATATGGGGAGGAGAAACCCTGTGTATTCTGAACAAGGATCAGGTATCAGTCAATATGAGGAGGGAGAAACCCTGTGTATTCTGGACCAGGATCAGTCAATATGAGGAGGGAGAAACCCTGTGTATTCTGGACCAGGATCAGTCAATATGAGGAGGGAGAAACCCTGTGTATTCTGGACCAGGATCAGTCAATATGGGGAGGGAGAAACCCTGTGTATTCTGGACCAGGATCAGGTATCAGTCAATATGGGGAGGGAGAAACCCTGTGTATTCTTGACCAGGATCAGTCAATATGGGGAGGGAGAAACCCTGTGTATTCTGGACCAGGATCAGTCAATATGAGGAGGGAGAAACCCTGTGTATTCTGGACCAGGATCAGTCATATGGGGAGGGAGAACCCTGTGTATTCTGGACCAGGATCAGTCAATATGAGGAGGGAGAAACCCTGTGTATTCTGGACCAGGATCAGTCATATGGGAGGGAGAACCCTGTGTATTCTGAGACGCAGGAGGGAGAAACCCTGTGTATTCTGGACCAGGATCAGTCAATATGAGGAGGGAGAAACCCTGTGTATTCTGGACCAGGATCAGTCAATATGGGGAGGGAGAAACCCTGTGTATTCTGGACCAGGATCAGTCAATATGAGGAGGGAGAAACCCTGTGTATTCTGGACCAGGATCAGGTATCAGTCAATATGGGGAGGGAGAAACCCTGTGTATTCTGGACCAGGATCAGGTATCAGTCAATATGGGGAGGGAGAAACCCTGTGTATTCTGGACCAGGATCAGGTATCAGTCAATATGAGGAGGGAGAAACCCTGTGTATTCTGGACCAGGATCAGTAATATGAGGAGGGAGAAACCCTGTGTATTCTGGACCAGGATCAGTCAATATGAGGAGGGAGAAACCCTGTGTATTCTGGACCAGGATCAGTCAATATGGGGAGGGAGAAACCCTGTGTATTCTGGACCAGGATCAGGTATCAGTCAATATGGGGAGGGAGAAACCCTGTGTATTCTGGACCAGGATCAGTCAATATGGGGAGGGAGAAACCCTGTGTATTCTGGACCAGGATCAGTCAATATGAGGAGGGAGAAACCCTGTGTATTCTGGACCAGGATCAGTCAGATATGGGGAGGGAGAAACCCTGTGTATTCTGGACCAGGATCAGTCAATATGAGGAGGGAGAAACCCTGTGTATTCTGGACCAGGATCAGTCAATATGAGGAGGGAGAAACCCTGTGTATTCTGGACCAGGATCAGTCAATATGAGGAGGGAGAAACCCTGTGTATTCTGGACCAGGATCAGTCAATATGAGGAGGGAGAAACCCTGTGTATTCTGGACCAGGATCAGGTATCAGTCAATATGGGGAGGGAGAAACCCTGTGTATTCTGGACCAGGATCAGGTATCAGTCAATATGGGGAGGGAGAAACCGTGTGTATTCTGAACAAGGATCAGGTATCAGTCAATATGAGGAGGGAGAAACCCTGTGTATTCTGGACCAGGATCAGTAATATGAGGAGGGAGAAACCCTGTGTATTCTGGACCAGGATCAGTCAATATGAGGAGGGAGAAACCCTGTGTATTCTGGACCAGGATCAGTCAATATGGGGAGGGAGAAACCCTGTGTATTCTGGACCAGGATCAGTCAATATGGGGAGGGAGAAACCCTGTGTATTCTGGACCAGGATCAGGTATCAGTCAATATGGGGAGGGAGAAACCCTGTGTATTCTGGACCAGGATCAGTCAATATGGGGAGGGAGAAACCCTGTGTATTCTGGACCAGGATCAGTCAATATGAGGAGGGAGAAACCCTGTGTATTCTGGACCAGGATCAGTCAATATGAGGAGGGAGAAACCCTGTGTATTCTGGACTCAGGTATCAGTCAATATGGGGAGGGAGAAACCCTGTGTATTCTGGACCAGGATCAGGTATCAGTCAATATGGGGAGGGAGAAACCCTGTGTATTCTGGACCAGGATCAGTCAATATGAGGAGGGAGAAACCCTGTGTATTCTGGACCAGGATCAGTCAATATGGGGAGGGAGAAACCCTGTGTATTCTGGACCAGGATCAGTCAATATGGGAGGGAGAAACCCTGTGTATTCTGGACCAGGATCAGTCAATATGGGGAGGGAGAAACCCTGTGTATTCTGGACCAGGATCAGTCAATATGGGGAGGGAGAAACCCTGTGTATTCTGGACCAGGATCAGGTATCAGTCAATATGGGGAGGGAGAAACCCTGTGTATTCTGGACCAGGATCAGTCAATATGAGGAGGGAGAAACCCTGTGTATTCTGGACCAGGATTAGTCAATATGGGGAGGGAGAACCCTGTGTATTCTGGACCAGGATCAGTCAATATGAGGAGGGAGAAACCCTGTGTATTCTGGACCAGGATCAGTCAATATGAGGAGGGAGAAACCCTGTGTATTCTGGACCAGGATCAGTCAATATGGGGAGGGAGAAACCCTGTGTATTCTGGACCAGGATCAGTCAATATGAGGAGGGAGAAACCCTGTGTATTCTGGACCAGGATCAGTCAATATGAGGAGGGAGAAACCCTGTGTATTCTGGACCAGGATCAGTCAATATGAGGAGGGAGAAACCCTGTGTATTCTGGACCAGGATCAGTCAATATGAGGAGGGAGAAACCCTGTGTATTCTGGACCAGGATCAGTCAATATGAGGAGGGAGAAACCCTGTGTATTCTGGACCAGGATCAGGTATCAGTCAATATGGGGAGGGAGAAACCCTGTGTATTCTGGACCAGGATCAGGTATCAGTCAATATGGGGAGGGAGAAACCCTGTGTATTCTGGACCAGGATCAGGTATCAGTCAATATGGGGAGGGAGAAACCCTGTGTATTCTGGACCAGGATCAGTCAATATGGGGAGGGAGAAACCCTGTGTATTCTGGACCAGGATCAGTCAATATGGGGAGGGAGAAACCCTGTGTATTCTGGACCAGGATCAGTCAATATGGGGAGGGAGAAACCCTGTGTATTCTGGACCAGGATCAGTCAATATGGGGAGGGAGAAACCCTGTGTATTCTGGACCAGGATCAGGTATCAGTCAATATGAGGAGGGAGAAACCCTGTGTATTCTGGACCAGGATCAGTCAATATGAGGAGGGAGAAACCCTGTGTATTCTGGACCAGGATCAGTCAATATGGGGAGGGAGAAACCCTGTGTATTCTGGACCAGGATCAGTCAATATGGGGAGGGAGAAACCCTGTGTATTCTGGACCAGGATCAGTCAATATGGGGAGGGAGAAACCCTGTGTATTCTGGACCAGGATCAGTCAATATGGGGAGGGAGAAACCCTGTGTATTCTGGACCAGGATCAGTCAATATGAGGAGGGAGAAACCCTGTGTATTCTGGACCAGGATCAGTCAATATGGGGAGGGAGAAACCCTGTGTATTCTGGACCAGGATCAGTCAATATGGGGAGGGAGAAACCCTGTGTATTCTGGACCAGGATCAGTCAATATGAGGAGGGAGAAACCCTGTGTATTCTGGACCAGGATCAGTCAATATGAGGAGGGAGAAACCCTGTGTATTCTGGACCAGGATCAGTCAATATGGGGAGGGAGAAACCCTGTGTATTCTGGACCAGGATCAGGTATCAGTCAATATGAGGAGGGAGAAACCCTGTGTATTCTGGACCAGGATCAGTCAATATGAGGAGGGAGAAACCCTGTGTATTCTGGACCAGGATCAGGTATCAGTCAATATGGGGAGGGAGAAACCCTGTGTATTCTGGACCAGGATCAGTCAATATGAGGAGGGAGAAACCCTGTGTATTCTGGACCAGGATCAGTCAATATGAGGAGGGAGAAACCCTGTGTATTCTGGACCAGGATCAGTCAATATGAGGAGGGAGAAACCCTGTGTATTCTGGACCAGGATCAGTCAATATGAGGAGGGAGAAACCCTGTGTATTCTGGACCAGGATCAGTCAATATGGGGAGGGAGAAACCCTGTGTATTCTGGACCAGGATCAGTCAATATGGGGAGGGAGAAACCCTGTGTATTCTGGACCAGGATCAGTCAATATGAGGAGGGAGAAACCCTGTGTATTCTGGACCAGGATCAGTCAATATGGGGAGGGAGAAACCCTGTGTATTCTGGACCAGGATCAGTCAATATGGGGAGGGAGAAACCCTGTGTATTCTGGACCAGGATCAGTCAATATGAGGAGGGAGAAACCCTGTGTATTCTGGACCAGGATCAGTCAATATGAGGAGGGAGAAACCCTGTGTATTCTGGACCAGGATCAGTCAATATGAGGAGGGAGAAACCCTGTGTATTCTGGACCAGGATCAGTCAATATGAGGAGGGAGAAACCCTGTGTATTCTGGACCAGGATCAGGTATCAGTCAATATGGGGAGGGAGAAACCCTGTGTATTCTGGACCAGGATCAGGTATCAGTCAATATGTGGAGGGAGAAACCCTGTGTATTCTGGACCAGGATCAGTCAATATGGGGAGGGAGAAACCCTGTGTATTCTGGACCAGGATCAGTAATATGAGGAGGGAGAAACCCTGTGTATTCTGGACCAGGATCAGTCAATATGGGGAGGGAGAAACCCTGTGTATTCTGGACCAGGATCAGTCAATATGGGGAGGGAGAAACCCTGTGTATTCTGGACCAGGATCAGGTATCAGTCAATATGGGGAGGGAGAAACCCTGTGTATTCTGGACCAGGATCAGTCAATATGGGGAGGGAGAAACCCTGTGTATTCTGGACCAGGATCAGTCAATATGGGGAGGGAGAAACCCTGTGTATTCTGGACCAGGATCAGTCAATATGGGGAGGGAGAAACCCTGTGTATTCTGGACCAGGATCAGTCAATATGGGGAGGGAGAAACCCTGTGTATTCTGGACCAGGATCAGTCAATATGGGGAGGGAGAAACCCTGTGTATTCTGGACCAGGATCAGTCAATATGGGGAGGGAGAAACCCTGTGTATTCTGGACCAGGATCAGTCAATATGGGGAGGGAGAAACCCTGTGTATTCTGGACCAGGATCAGTCAATATGGGGAGGGAGAAACCCTGTGTATTCTGGACCAGGATCAGTCAATATGAGGAGGGAGAAACCCTGTGTATTCTGGACCAGGATCAGTCAATATGGGGAGGGAGAAACCCTGTGTATTCTGGACCAGGATCAGGTATCAGTCAATATGGGGAGGGAGAAACCCTGTGTATTCTGGACCAGGATCAGTCAATATGGGGAGGGAGAAACCCTGTGTATTCTGGACCAGGATCAGGTATCAGTCAATATGGGGAGGGAGAAACCCTGTGTATTCTGGACCAGGATCAGTCAATATGGGGAGGGAGAAACCCTGTGTATTCTGGACCAGGATCAGGTATCAGTCAATATGGGGAGGGAGAAACCCTGTGTATTCTGGACCAGGATCAGTCAATATGAGGAGGGAGAAACCCTGTGTATTCTGGACCAGGATCAGTCAATATGGGGAGGGAGAAACCCTGTGTATTCTGGACCAGGATCAGTCAATATGAGGAGGGAGAAACCCTGTGTATTCTGGACCAGGATCAGTCAATATGAGGAGGGAGAAACCCTGTGTATTCTGGACCAGGATCAGTCAATATGAGGAGGGAGAAACCCTGTGTATTCTGGACCAGGATCAGTCAATATGAGGAGGGAGAAACCCTGTGTATTCTGGACCAGGATCAGTCAATATGAGGAGGGAGAAACCCTGTGTATTCTGGACCAGGATCAGTCAATATGAGGAGGGAGAAACCCTGTGTATTCTGGACCAGGATCAGGTATCAGTCAATATGAGGAGGGAGAAACCCTGTGTATTCTGGACCAGGATCAGTCAATATGGGGAGGGAGAAACCCTGTGTATTCTGGACCAGGATCAGGTATCAGTCAATATGGGGAGGGAGAAACCCTGTGTATTCTGGACCAGGATCAGGTATCAGTCAATATGAGGAGGGAGAAACCCTGTGTATTCTGGACCAGGATCAGTCAATATGGGAGGGAGAAACCCTGTGTATTCTGGACCAGGATCAGTAATATGGGGAGGGAGAAACCCTGTGTATTCTGGACCAGGATCAGTCAATATGAGGAGGGAGAAACCCTGTGTATTCTGGACCAGGATCAGTCAATATGAGGAGGGAGAAACCCTGTGTATTCTGGACCAGGATCAGGTATCAGTCAATATGGGGAGGGAGAAACCCTGTGTATTCTGGACCAGGATCAGGTATCAGTCAATATGAGGAGGGAGAAACCCTGTGTATTCTGGACCAGGATCAGTCAATATGAGGAGGGAGAAACCCTGTGTATTCTGGACCAGGATCAGTCAATATGAGGAGGGAGAAACCCTGTGTATTCTGGACCAGGATCAGTCAATATGGGGAGGGAGAAACCCTGTGTATTCTGGACCAGGATCAGGTATCAGTCAATATGGGGAGGGAGAAACCCTGTGTATTCTGGACCAGGATCAGTCAATATGGGGAGGGAGAAACCCTGTGTATTCTGGACCAGGATCAGTCAATATGAGGAGGGAGAAACCCTGTGTATTCTGGACCAGGATCAGTCAATATGGGGAGGGAGAAACCCTGTGTATTCTGGACCAGGATCAGTCAATATGGGGAGGGAGAAACCCTGTGTATTCTGGACCAGGATCAGGTATCAGTCAATATGGGGAGGGAGAAACCCTGTGTATTCTGGACCAGGATCAGGTATCAGTCAATATGGGGAGGGAGAAACCCTGTGTATTCTGGACCAGGATCAGTCAATATGAGGAGGGAGAAACCCTGTGTATTCTGGACCAGGATCAGTCAATATGGGGAGGGAGAAACCCTGTGTATTCTGGACCAGGATCAGTCAATATGGGGAGGGAGAAACCCTGTGTATTCTGGACCAGGATCAGTCAATATGAGGAGGGAGAAACCCTGTGTATTCTGGACCAGGATCAGTCAATATGGGGAGGGAGAAACCCTGTGTATTCTGGACCAGGATCAGTCAATATGGGGAGGGAGAAACCCTGTGTATTCTGGACCAGGATCAGGTATCAGTCAATATGGGGAGGGAGAAACCCTGTGTATTCTGGACCAGGATCAGTCAATATGAGGAGGGAGAAACCCTGTGTATTCTGGACCAGGATCAGTCAATATGAGGAGGGAGAAACCCTGTGTATTCTGGACCAGGATCAGTCAATATGAGGAGGGAGAAACCCTGTGTATTCTGGACCAGGATCAGTCAATATGAGGAGGGAGAAACCCTGTGTATTCTGGACCAGGATCAGTCAATATGAGGAGGGAGAAACCCTGTGTATTCTGGACCAGGATCAGGTATCAGTCAATATGAGAAGGGAGAAACCCTGTGTATTCTGGACCAGGATCAGTCAATATGAGGAGGGAGAAACCCTGTGTATTCTGGACCAGGATCAGTCAATATGGGGAGGGAGAAACCCTGTGTATTCTGGACCAGGATCAGGTATCAGTCAATATGGGGAGGGAGAAACCCTGTGTATTCTGGACCAGGATCAGGTATCAGTCAATATGAGGAGGGAGAAACCCTGTGTATTCTGGACCAGGATCAGTCAATATGAGGAGGGAGAAACCCTGTGTATTCTGGACCAGGATCAGTCAATATGGGGAGGGAGAAACCCTGTGTATTCTGGACCAGGATCAGTCAATATGAGGAGGGAGAAACCCTGTGTATTCTGGACCAGGATCAGTCAATATGGGGAGGGAGAAACCCTGTGTATTCTGGACCAGGATCAGGTATCAGTCAATATGGGGAGGGAGAAACCCTGTGTATTCTGGACCAGGATCAGGTATCAGTCAATATGGGGAGGGAGAAACCCTGTGTATTCTGGACCAGGATCAGTCAATATGAGGAGGGAGAAACCCTGTGTATTCTGGACCAGGATCAGTCAATATGAGGAGGGAGAAACCCTGTGTATTCTGGACCAGGATCAGTCAATATGGGGAGGGAGAAACCCTGTGTATTCTGGACCAGGATCAGTCAATATGAGGAGGGAGAAACCCTGTGTATTCTGGACCAGGATCAGTCAATATGGGGAGGGAGAAACCCTGTGTATTCTGGACCAGGATCAGTCAATATGAGGAGGGAGAAACCCTGTGTATTCTGGACCAGGATCAGTCAATATGGGGAGGGAGAAACCCTGTGTATTCTGGACCAGGATCAGTCAATATGGGGAGGGAGAAACCCTGTGTATTCTGGATCAGGTATCAGTCAATATGGGGAGGGAGAAACCCTGTGTATTCTGGACCAGGATCAGGTATCAGTCAATATGGGGAGGGAGAAACCCTGTGTATTCTGGACCAGGATCAGTCAATATGGGGAGGGAGAAACCCTGTGTATTCTGGACCAGGATCAGTCAATATGGGGAGGGAGAAACCCTGTGTATTCTGGACCAGGATCAGTCAATATGAGGAGGGAGAAACCCTGTGTATTCTGGACCAGGATCAGTCAATATGGGGAGGGAGAAACCCTGTGTATTCTGGACCAGGATCAGTCAATATGAGGAGGGAGAAACCCTGTGTATTCTGGACCAGGATCAGTCAATATGAGGAGGGAGAAACCCTGTGTATTCTGGACCAGGATCAGGTATCAGTCAATATGGGGAGGGAGAAACCCTGTGTATTCTGGACCAGGATCAGTCAATATGGGGAGGGAGAAACCCTGTGTATTCTGGACCAGGATCAGGTATCAGTCAATATGGGGAGGGAGAAACCCTGTGTATTCTGGACCAGGATCAGTCAATATGAGGAGGGAGAAACCCTGTGTATTCTGGACCAGGATCAGTCAATATGGGGAGGGAGAAACCCTGTGTATTCTGGACCAGGATCAGTCAATATGAGGAGGGAGAAACCCTGTGTATTCTGGACCAGGATCAGTCAATATGAGGAGGGAGAAACCCTGTGTATTCTGGACCAGGATCAGTCAATATGAGGAGGGAGAAACCCTGTGTATTCTGGACCAGGATCAGTCAATATGAGGAGGGAGAAACCCTGTGTATTCTGGACCAGGATCAGGTATCAGTCAATATGGGGAGGGAGAAACCCTGTGTATTCTGGACCAGGATCAGGTATCAGTCAATATGGGGAGGGAGAAACCCTGTGTATTCTGACAGGATCAGGTATCAGTCAATATGAGGAGGGAGAAACCCTGTGTATTCTGGACCAGGATCAGTCAATATGAGGAGGGAGAAACCCTGTGTATTCTGGACCAGGATCAGGTATCAGTCAATATGGGGAGGGAGAAACCCTGTGTATTCTGGACCAGGATCAGTGGACCAGGATCAGTCAATATGAGGAGGGAGAAACCCTGTGTATTCTGGACCAGGATCAGTCAATATGGGGAGGGAGAAACCCTGTGTATTCTGGACCAGGATCAGGTATCAGTCAATATGGGGAGGGAGAAACCCTGTGTATTCTGGACCAGGATCAGTCAATATGGGGAGGGAGAAACCCTGTGTATTCTGGACCAGGATCAGTCAATATGGGGAGGGAGAAACCCTGTGTATTCTGGACCAGGATCAGTCAATATGGGGAGGGAGAAACCCTGTGTATTCTGGACCAGGATCAGTCAATATGGGGAGGGAGAAACCCTGTGTATTCTGGACCAGGATCAGTCAATATGAGGAGGGAGAAACCCTGTGTATTCTGGACCAGGATCAGTCAATATGGGGAGGGAGAAACCCTGTGTATTCTGGACCAGGATCAGTCAATATGGGGAGGGAGAAACCCTGTGTATTCTGGACCAGGATCAGTCAATATGAGGAGGGAGAAACCCTGTGTATTCTGGACCAGGATCAGGTATCAGTCAATATGGGGAGGGAGAAACCCTGTGTATTCTGGACCAGGATCAGTCAATATGAGGAGGGAGAAACCCTGTGTATTCTGGACCAGGATCAGTCAATATGGGGAGGGAGAAACCCTGTGTATTCTGGACCAGGATCAGTCAATATGGGGAGGGAGAAACCCTGTGTATTCTGGACCAGGATCAGTCAATATGGGGAGGGAGAAACCCTGTGTATTCTGGACCAGGATCAGGTATCAGTCAATATGGGGAGGGAGAAACCCTGTGTATTCTGAACAAGGATCAGGTATCAGTCAATATGAGGAGGGAGAAACCCTGTGTATTCTGGACCAGGATCAGTCAATATGGGGAGGGAGAAACCCTGTGTATTCTGGACCAGGATCAGTCAATATGGGGAGGGAGAAACCCTGTGTATTCTGGACCAGGATCAGTCAATATGGGGAGGGAGAAACCCTGTGTATTCTGGACCAGGATCAGCAATATGGGAGGGAGAAACCCTGTGTATTCTGGACCAGGATCAGTCAATATGGGGAGGGAGAAACCCTGTGTATTCTGGACCAGGATCAGGTATCAGCAATATGGGGAGGGAGAAACCCTGTGTATTCTGGACCAGGATCAGTCAATATGAGGAGGGAGAAACCCTGTGTATTCTGGACCAGGATTAGTCAATATGGGGAGGGAGAACCCTGTGTATTCTGGACCAGGATCAGTCAATATGAGGAGGGAGAAACCCTGTGTATTCTGGACCAGGATCAGTCAATATGAGGAGGGAGAAACCCTGTGTATTCTGGACCAGGATCAGTCAATATGAGGAGGGAGAAACCCTGTGTATTCTGGACCAGGATCAGTCAATATGAGGAGGGAGAAACCCTGTGTATTCTGGACCAGGATCAGGTATCAGTCAATATGGGGAGGGAGAAACCCTGTGTATTCTGGACCAGGATCAGGTATCAGTCAATATGGGGAGGGAGAAACCGTGTGTATTCTGAACAAGGATCAGGTATCAGTCAATATGAGGAGGGAGAAACCCTGTGTATTCTGGACCAGGATCAGTCAATATGGGGAGGGAGAAACCCTGTGTATTCTGGACCAGGATCAGATAGAGGAGGGAGAAACCCTGTGTATTCTGGACCAGGATCAGTAATATGAGGAGGGAGAAACCCTGTGTATTCTGGACCAGGATCAGTCAATATGGGGAGGGAGAAACCCTGTGTATTCTGGACCAGGATCAGGTATCAGTCAATATGGGGAGGGAGAAACCCTGTGTATTCTGGACCAGGATCAGTAATATGGGGAGGGAGAAACCCTGTGTATTCTGGACCAGGATCAGTCAATATGAGGAGGGAGAAACCCTGTGTATTCTGGACCAGGATCAGTCAATATGAGGAGGGAGAAACCCTGTGTATTCTGGACCAGGATCAGGTATCAGTCAATATGAGGAGGGAGAAACCCTGTGTATTCTGGACCAGGATCAGTCAATATGGGGAGGGAGAAACCCTGTGTATTCTGGACCAGGATCAGTCAATATGGGGAGGGAGAAACCCTGTGTATTCTGGACCAGGATCAGTCAATATGAGGAGGGAGAAACCCTGTGTATTCTGGACCAGGATCAGTCAATATGGGGAGGGAGAAACCCTGTGTATTCTGGACCAGGATCAGTTAATATGAGGAGGGAGAAACCCTGTGTATTCTGGACCAGGATCAGTCAATATGGGGAGGGAGAAACCCTGTGTATTCTGGACCAGGATCAGGTATCAGTCAATATGGGGAGGGAGAAACCCTGTGTATTCTGGACCAGGATCAGTCAATATGAGGAGGGAGAAACCCTGTGTATTCTGGACCAGGATCAGTCAATATGGGGAGGGAGAAACCCTGTGTATTCTGGACCAGGATCAGTCAATATGGGGAGGGAGAAACCCTGTGTATTCTGGACCAGGATCAGTCAATATGGGGAGGGAGAAACCCTGTGTATTCTGGACCAGGATCAGTCAATATGGGGAGGGAGAAACCCTGTGTATTCTGGACCAGGATCAGTCAATATGGGGAGGGAGAAACCCTGTGTATTCTGGACCAGGATCAGTCAATATGAGGAGGGAGAAACCCTGTGTATTCTGGACCAGGATCAGTCAATATGAGGAGGGAGAAACCCTGTGTATTCTGGACCAGGATCAGTCAATATGAGGAGGGAGAAACCCTGTGTATTCTGGACCAGGATCAGGTATCAGTCAATATGGGGAGGGAGAAACCCTGTGTATTCTGGACCAGGATCAGTCAATATGGGGAGGGAGAAACCCTGTGTATTCTGGACCAGGATCAGGTATCAGTCAATATGGGGAGGGAGAAACCCTGTGTATTCTGGACCAGGATCAGTCAATATGAGGAGGGAGAAACCCTGTGTATTCTGGACCAGGATCAGTCAATATGGGGAGGGAGAACCCTGTGTATTCTGGACCAGGATCAGTCAATATGAGGAGGGAGAAACCCTGTGTATTCTGGACCAGGATCAGTCAATATGAGGAGGGAGAAACCCTGTGTATTCTGAACCAGGATCAGTCAATATGAGGAGGGAGAAACCCTGTGTATTCTGGACCAGGATCAGTCAATATGAGGAGGGAGAAACCCTGTGTATTCTGACCAGGATCAGTCAATATGGGGAGGGAGAAACCCTGTGTATTCTGGACCAGGATCAGTCAATATGAGGAGGGAGAAACCCTGTGTATTCTGGACCAGGATCAGGTATCAGTCAATATGGGGAGGGAGAAACCCTGTGTATTCTGGACCAGGATCAGGTATCAGTCAATATGGGGAGGGAGAAACCGTGTGTATTCTGAACAAGGATCAGGTATCAGTCAATATGAGGAGGGAGAAACCCTGTGTATTCTGGACCAGGATCAGTCAATATGGGGAGGGAGAAACCCTGTGTATTCTGAACCAGGATCAGTCAATATGAGGAGGGAGAAACCCTGTGTATTCTGGACCAGGATCAGTCAATATGAGGAGGGAGAAACCCTGTGTATTCTGGACCAGGATCAGTCAATATGGGGAGGGAGAAACCCTGTGTATTCTGGACCAGGATCAGGTATCAGTCAATATGGGGAGGGAGAAACCCTGTGTATTCTGGACCAGGATCAGTCAATATGGGGAGGGAGAAACCCTGTGTATTCTGGACCAGGATCAGGTATCAGTCAATATGAGGAGGGAGAAACCCTGTGTATTCTGGACCAGGATCAGGTATCAGTCAATATGAGGAGGGAGAAACCCTGTGTATTCTGGACCAGGATCAGTCAATATGGGGAGGGAGAAACCCTGTGTATTCTGGACCAGGATCAGTCAATATGAGGAGGGAGAAACCCTGTGTATTCTGGACCAGGATCAGTCAATATGAGGAGGGAGAAACCCTGTGTATTCTGGACCAGGATCAGTCAATATGGGGAGGGAGAAACCCTGTGTATTCTGGACCAGGATCAGTCAATATGAGGAGGGAGAAACCCTGTGTATTCTGGACCAGGATCAGTCAATATGAGGAGGGAGAAACCCTGTGTATTCTGGACCAGGATCAGGTATCAGTCAATATGGGGAGGGAGAAACCCTGTGTATTCTGGACAGGATCAGGTATCAGTCAATATGGGGAGGGAGAAACCCTGTGTATTCTGGACCAGGATCAGGTATCAGTCAATATGGGGAGGGAGAAACCCTGTGTATTCTGGACAGGATCAGGTATCAGTCAATATGAGGAGGGAGAAACCCTGTGTATTCTGGACCAGGATCAGTCAATATGAGGAGGGAGAAACCCTGTGTATTCTGGACCAGGATCAGTCAATATGGGGAGGGAGAAACCCTGTGTATTCTGGACCAGGATCAGTCAATATGAGGAGGGAGAAACCCTGTGTATTCTGGACCAGGATCAGTCAATATGAGGAGGGAGAAACCCTGTGTATTCTGGACCAGGATCAGGTATCAGTCAATATGGGGAGGGAGAAACCCTGTGTATTCTGGAACAGGATCAGGTATCAGTCAATATGAGGAGGGAGAAACCCTGTGTATTCTGGACCAGGATCAGGTATCAGTCAATATGAGGAGGGAGAAACCCTGTGTATTCTGGACCAGGATCAGTCAATATGAGGAGGGAGAAACCCTGTGTATTCTGGACCAGGATCAGTCAATATGAGGAGGGAGAAACCCTGTGTATTCTGGACCAGGATCAGGTATCAGTAATATGGGGAGGGAGAAACCCTGTGTATTCTGGACCAGGATCAGTCAATATGAGGAGGGAGAAACCCTGTGTATTCTGGACCAGGATCAGTCAATATGAGGAGGGAGAAACCCTGTGTATTCTGGACCAGGATCAGTCAATATGAGGAGGGAGAAACCCTGTGTATTCTGGACCAGGATCAGTCAATATGGGGAGGGAGAAACCCTGTGTATTCTGGACCAGGATCAGTCAATATGAGGAGGGAGAAACCCTGTGTATTCTGAACCAGGATCAGGTATCAGTCAATATGAGGAGGGAGAAACCCTGTGTATTCTGGACCAGGATCAGTCAATATGGGGAGGGAGAAACCCTGTGTATTCTGGACCAGGATCAGTCAATATGAGGAGGGAGAAACCCTGTGTATTCTGGACCAGGATCAGTCAATATGGGGAGGGAGAAACCCTGTGTATTCTGGACCAGGATCAGTCAATATGAGGAGGGAGAAACCCTGTGTATTCTGGACCAGGATCAGGTAATATGGGGAGGGAGAAACCCTGTGTATTCTGGACCAGGATCAGTCAATATGATGAGGGAGAAACCCTGTGTATTCTGAACCAGGATCAGTCAATATGAGGAGGGAGAAACCCTGTGTATTCTGGACCAGGATCAGGTATCAGTCAATATGGGGAGGGAGAAACCCTGTGTATTCTGGAACAGGATCAGGTATCAGTCAATATGAGGAGGGAGAAACCCTGTGTATTCTGGACCAGGATCAGTCAATATGAGGAGGGAGAAACACTGTGTATTCTGGACCAGGATCAGTCAATATGAGGAGGGAGAAACTCTGTGTATTCTGGACCAGGATAAGTCAATATGGGGAGGGAGAAACCCTGTGTATTCTGGACCAGGATCAGTCAATATGAGGAGGGAGAAACCCGGTGTATTCTGAACCAGGATCAGGCATCAGTCAATATGGGGAGGGAGAAACCCTGTGTATTCTGGACCAGGATCAGTCAATATGAGGAGGGAGAAACCCTGTGTATTCTGGATCAGGTATCAGTCAATATGGGGAGGGAGAAACCCTGTGTATTCTGGACCAGGATCAGTCAATATGGGGAGGGGGAAACCCTGTGTATTCTGGATCAGGTATCAGTCAATATGGGGAGGGAGAAACCCTGTGTATTCTGGACCAGGATCAGGTATCAGTCAATATGGGGAGGGAGAAACCCTGTGTATTCTGAACCAGGATCAGGTATCAGTCAATATGGGGAGAGAGAAACCCTGTGTATTCTGAACCAGGATCAGTCAATATGGGGAGGGAGAAACCCTGTGTATTCTGGACCAGGATCAGTCAATATGGGGAGGGAGAAACCCTGTGTATTCTGGACCAGGATCAGTCAATATGGGGAGGGAGAAACCCTGTGTATTCTGGACCAGGATCAGTCAATATGAGGAGGGAGTAACCCTGTGTATTCTGGACCAGGATCAGTCAATATGGGGAGGGAGAAACCCGGTGTATTCTGAAACAGGATCAGGTATCAGTCAATATGGGGAGGGAGAAACCCTGTGTATTCTGGACCAGGATCAGTCAATATGGGGAGGGAGAAACCCTGTGTATTCTGGACCAGGATCAGGTATCAGCCAATATGGGGAGGGAGAAACCCTGTGTATTCTGGACCAGGATCAGTCAATATGAGGAGGGAGAAACCCTGTGTATTCTGGACCAGGATTAGTCAATATGGGGAGGGAGAACCCTGTGTATTCTGGACCAGGATCAGTCAATATGAGGAGGGAGAAACCCTGTGTATTCTGGACCAGGATCAGTCAATATGAGGAGGGAGAAACCCTGTGTATTCTGAACCAGGATCAGTCAATATGAGGAGGGAGAAACCCTGTGTATTCTGGACCAGGATCAGTCAATATGAGGAGGGAGAAACCCTGTGTATTCTGGACCAGGATCAGGTATCAGTCAATATGGGGAGGGAGAAACCCTGTGTATTCTGGACCAGGATCAGGTATCAGTCAATATGGGGAGGGAGAAACCGTGTGTATTCTGAACAAGGATCAGGTATCAGTCAATATGAGGAGGGAGAAACCCTGTGTATTCTGGACCAGGATCAGTCAATATGGGGAGGGAGAAACCCTGTGTATTCTGGACCAGGATCAGGTATCAGTCAATATGAGGAGGGAGAAACCCTGTGTATTCTGGACCAGGATCAGTAATATGAGGAGGGAGAAACCCTGTGTATTCTGGACCAGGATCAGTCAATATGGGGAGGGAGAAACCCTGTCTATTCTGGACCAGGATCAGGTATCAGTCAATATGGAGAGGGAGAAACCCTGTGTATTCTGGACCAGGATCAGTAAATATGGGGAGGGAGAAACCCTGTGTATTCTGGACCAGGATCAGTCAATATGAGGAGGGAGAAACCCTGTGTATTCTGAACCAGGATAAGTCAATATGGGGAGGGAGAAACCCTGTGTATTCTGGACCAGGATCAGGTATCAGTCAATATGAGGAGGGAGAAACCCTGTGTATTCTGGACCAGGATCAGTCAATATGGGGAGGGAGAAACCCTGTGTATTCTGGACCAGGATCAGTTAATATGGGGAGGGAGAAACCCTGTGTATTCTGGACCAGGATCAGTCAATATGGGGAGGGAGAAACCCTGTGTATTCTGGACCAGGATCAGTTAATATGGGGAGGGAGAAACCCTGTGTATTCTGGACCAGGATCAGTCAATATGAGGAGGGAGAAACCCTGTGTATTCTGGACCAGGAACAGTCAATATGGGGAGGGAGAAACCCTGTGTATTCTGGACCAGGATCAGTCAATATGGGGAGGGAGAAACCCTGTGTATTCTGGACCAGGATCAGTCAATATGGGGAGGGAGAAACCGTGTGTGTTCTGAACAAGGATCAGGTATCAGTCAATATGAGGAGGGAGAAACCCGGTGTATTCTGAACCAGGATCAGGTATCAGTCAATATGGGGAGGGAGAAACCCTGTGTATTCTGGACCAGGATCAGTCAATATGAGGAGGGAGAAACCCTGTGTATTCTGGATCAGGTATCAGTCAACTTGGGGAGGGAGAAACCCTGTGTATTCTGGACCAGGATCAGTCAATATGGGGAGGGGGAAACCCTGTGTATTCTGGATCAGGTATCAGTCAATATGGGGAGGGAGAAACCCTGTGTATTCTGGACCAGGATCAGTCAATATGGGGAGGGAGAAACCCTGTGTATTCTGGACCAGGATCAGTCAATATGGGGAGGGAGAAACCCGGTGTATTCTGGACCAGGATCAGTCAATATGAGGAGGGAGAAACCCTGTGTATTCTGGACCAGGATCAGTCAATATGAGGAGGGAGAAACCCTGTGTATTCTGGACCAGGATCAGTCAATATGAGGAGGGAGAAACCCTGTGTATTCTGAAACAGGATCAGGTATCAGTCAATATGGGGAGGGAGAAACCCTGTGTATTCTGGACCAGGATCAGTCAATATGGGGAGGGAGAAACCCTGTGTATTCTGGACCAGGATCAGGTATCAGTCAATATGGGGAGGGAGAAACCCTGTGTATTCTGGACCAGGATCAGTCAATATGAGGAGGGAGAAACCCTGTGTATTCTGGACCAGGATTAGTCAATATGGGGAGGGAGAACCCTGTGTATTCTGGACCAGGATCAGTCAATATGAGGAGGGAGAAACCCTGTGTATTCTGGACCAGGATCAGTCAATATGAGGAGGGAGAAACCCTGTGTATTCTGAACCAGGATCAGTCAATATGAGGTGGGAGAAACCCTGTGTATTCTGGACCAGGATCAGTCAATATGAGGAGGGAGAAACCCTGTGTATTCATGACCAGGATCAGTCAATATGGGGAGGGAGAAACCCTGTGTATTCTGGACCAGGATCAGATATCAGTCAATATGAGGAGGGAGAAACCCTGTGTATTCTGGACCAGGATCAGGTATCAGTCAATATGGGGAGGGAGAAACCCTGTGTATTCTGGACCAGGATCAGGTATCAGTCAATATGGGGAGGGAAAAACCGTGTGTATTCTGAACAAGGATCAGGTATCAGTCAATATGAGGAGGGAGAAACCCTGTGTATTCTGGACCAGGATCAGTCAATATGGGGAGGGAGAAACCCTGTGTATTCTGAACCAGGATCAGTCAATATGAGGAGGGAGAAACCCTGTGTATTCTGGACCAGGATCAGTCAATATGAGGAGGGAGAAACCCTGTGTATTCTGGACCAGGATCAGTCAATATGGGGAGGGAGAAACCCTGTGTATTCTGGACCAGGATCAGGTATCAGTCAATATGGGGAGGGAGAAACCCTGTGTATTCTGGACCAGGATCAGTCAATATGGGGAGGGAGAAACCCTGTGTATTCTGGACCAGGATCAGGTATCAGTCAATATGAGGAGGGAGAAACCCTGTATATTCTGGACCAGGATCAGGTATCAGTCAATATGAGGAGGGAGAAACCCTGTGTATTCTGGACCAGGATCAGGTATCAGTCAATATGGGGAGGGAGAAACCCTGTGTATTCTGGAACAGGATCAGGTATCAGTCAATATGAGGAGGGAGAAACCCGGTGTATTCTGGACCAGGATCAGTCAATATGAGGAGGGAGAAACCCTGTGCATTCTGGACCAGGATCAGGTAATATGGGGAGGGAGAAACCCTGTGTATTCTGGACCAGGATCAGTCAATATGAGGAGGGAGAAACCCTGTGTATTCTGAACCAGGATCAGTCAATATGAGGAGGGAGAAACCCTGTGTATTCTGGACCAGGATCAGGTATCAGTCAATATGGGGAGGGAGAAACCCTGTGTATTCTGGAACAGGATCAGGTATCAGTCAATATGAGGAGGGAGAAACCCTGTGTATTCTGGACCAGGATCAGGTATCAGTCAATATGAGGAAGGAGAAACCCTGTGTATTCTGGACCAGGATCAGTCAATATGAGGAGGGAGAAACCCTGTGTATTCTGGACCAGGATCAGTCAATATGAGGAGGGAGAAACCCTGTGTATTCTGGACCAGGATCAGGTATCAGGTAATATGGGGAGGGAGAAACCCTGTGTATTCTGGACCAGGATCAGTCAATATGAGGAGGGAGAAACCCTGTGTATTCTGAACCAGGATCAGTCAATATGAGGAGGGAGAAACCCTGTGTATTCTGGACCAGGATCAGTCAATATGAGGAGGGAGAAACCCTGTGTATTCTGGACCAGGATCAGTCAATATGGGGAGGGAGAAACCCTGTGTATTCTGGACCAGGATCAGTCAATATGAGGAGGGAGAAACCCTGTGTATTCTGAACCAGGATCAGATATCAGTCAATATGAGGAGGGAGAAACCCTGTGTATTCTGGATCAGGATCAGTCAATATGGGGAGGGAGTAACCCTGTGTATTCTGGACCAGGATCAGTAATATGAGGAGGGAGAAACCCTGTGTATTCATGACCAGGATCAGTCAATATGGGGAGGGAGAAACCCTGTGTATTCTGGACCAGAATCAGGTATCAGTCAATATGAGGAGGGAGAAACCCTGTGTATTCTGGACCAGGATCAGTCAATATGAGGAGGGAGAAACCCTGTGTATTCTGGACCAGGATCAGTCAATATGGGGAGGGAGAAACCCTGTGTATTCTGGACCAGAATCAGGTATCAGTCAATATGGGGAGGGAGAAACCCTGTGTATTCTGAACCAGGATCAGTCAATATGGGGAGGGAGAAACCCTGTGTATTCTGGACCAGGATCAGTCAATATGAGGAGGGAGAAACCCTGTGTATTCTGGACCAGGATCAGTCAATATGGGGAGGGAGAAACCCTGTGTATTCTGGACCAGGATCAGTCAATATGAGGATGGAGAAACCCTGTGTATTCTGGACCAGGATCAGGTATCAGTCAATATGAGGAGGGAGAAACCCTGTGTATTCTGGACCAGGATCAGGTATCAGTCAATATGGGAGGGAGAAACCCTGTGTATTCTGGACCAGGATCAGGTATCAGTCAATATGGGGAGGGAGAAACCCTGTGTATTCTGGACCAGGATCAGTAATATGAGGAGGGAGAAACCCTGTGTATTCTGGACCAGGATCAGTCAATATGAGGAGGGAGAAACCCTGTGTATTCTGGACCAGGATCAGTCAACATGGGGAGGGAGAAACCCTGTGTATTCTGGACCAGGATCAGGTATCAGTCAATATGGGGAGGGAGAAACCCTGTGTATTCTGGATCAGGATCAGTCAATATGAGGAGGGAGAAACCCTGTGTATTCTGGACCAGGATCAGGTATCAGTCAATATGGGGAGGGAAAAACCCTGTGTATTCTTGACCAGGATCAGTCAATATGGGGAGGGAGAAACCCTTTGTATTCTGGACCAGGATCAGGAAGTCTTGTTGTATAGGAAGGTATCAACACTCTGACATGTTACCATGGTAACCCCATTACCACCAGACAGGAAGCAGTATCTGTATCGGCTAGGAACAACAATGAAAGGTGCACATTGTTATATTAGTAGAACACTTCTTCTATGGTATTATGTAAAGGGTTGTTTATTCGACATGGACCTTTTACTACTTTTGAAAGTTATCAAAACACTTAGTTTAGAGTATCTACATATATTCTACAATTGCATTCTTCTCATATTACTCTGTAGACTACTGACCTCGTCATAGCTTCCTGTGGCATCTCACCATACATCTGCCTGTAGTTATTGAACTGAATCTGCAAGAGGTTTGTTGTGAATGAGTGGGAGGAAACAGCTGCAGGCAAGGTTCTGACAGATGGGTGTGTCTTCGTGGTGGCAAGGACATCAAACCACACCCCCAAGCCAACCCATGTTTGGCTTCTGTCATGGCCGCCAGTATTTCTTCCAGCTGCTTCAGGAGTATGTTTGTTTATTATCTAGCTGTATTGTATATCCAGTTCTCCAGCGCCGGCCGTAGCCTTTTGGGGGCCCTAAGCAAGATTTGGTTGGGAGGCCCCACCACCTCACAGCAAAATATTTTTGTGCCCCCCCAAACCGCAAAAAAAAAGCCAGACTATGTTTTGCAACTGCACATGGGGACAAAGATCTTACTTTTTGGAGAAATGTCCTCTGGTCTGATGAAACAAAAATAGAACTGATTGGCCATAATGATCATCGTTATGTTTGGAGTAAAAATGGGCAGGCCTGCAAGCCGAAGAACACCATCCCAAACGTGAAGCACGGGGGTGGCAGCATCATGTTGTGGGGGTGCGTTGCTGCAGGAGGGACTGGTGCACTTCACAAAATAGATGACTTCATGAGGGAGAAAATTATGTGGATATATTGAAGCAACATCTCAAGACAGAAGTCAGGAAGTTAAAGCTTGGTCGCAAATGGGTCTTCCAAATGGACAATGACCCCAAAAATACTTCCAAAGTTGTGTCAAAATGACTTAAGGACAACACAGTCAAGGTATTGGAGTGTCCATCACAAAGCCCTGACCTCAATCCTATAGAAAATTTGTGGGCAGAACTGAAAAAGCATGTGCGAGCAAGGAGGCCTACAAACCTGACTCAGTTACACCAGCTCTGTCAGGAAGAATGGGCCAAAATTCACCCAACTTATTGTGGGAAGCTTGTGGAAGGCTACCCTAAACGTTTGATCCAAGTTAAACAGTTTAAAGGCAATGCTACCAAATACTAATTGAGTGTATGTAAACTGCTGATCCACTGGGAATATGATGAAATAAATAAAAGCTTAAATAAATAATTATTTCTACTATCATTCTGACATTTCCCGTTCTTAAAATAAAGTGGTGATCCTAACTGACCTAAGACAGGGATTTTTTAATTTGATTAAATGTCAGGAATTGTGAACAACTGAGTTTAAATGTACAGTCATGGCCAAAAGTTTTGAGAATGACACAAATATTAATTTTCACAAAGTCTGCTGCCTCAGTTTGTATGATGGCAATTTGCATATACTCCAGAATGTGATGAAGAGTGATCAGATGAAATCCAATTGAAAAGTCCCTATTTGCCATACAAATGAACTGAATCCCCCAAAAACATTTCCACTGCATTTCAGCCCTGCCACAAAAGGACCAGCTGACGTCATGTCAGTGATTCTCTCGTTAACACAGGTGTGAGTGTTGACGAGGACAAGGCTGGAGATCACTCTGTCATGCTGATTGAGTTCGAATAACAGACTGGAAGCTTCAAAAGGAGGGTGGTGCTTGGAATCATTGTTCTTCCTCTGTCAACCATGGTTACCTGCAAGGAAACACGTGCCGTCATCATTGCTTTGCACAAAAAGGGCTTCACAGGCAAGGATATTGCTGCCAGTAAGATTGCACCTAAATCAACCATTTATGGATCATCAAGAATTTCAAGGAGAGCGGTTCAATTGGTGTGAAGAAAGCTTCAGGGCGCCCAAGAAAGTCCAGCAAGCACCTGGACCGTCTCCTAAAGTTGATTCAGCTGCGGGATCGGGGCACCACCAGTACAGAGCTTGCTCAGGAATGGCAGCAGGCAGGTGTGAGTGCATCTGCACGCACAGTGAGGCGAAGACTTTTGGAGGATGGCCTGGTGTCAAGAAGGGCAGCAAAGAAGCCACTTCTCTCCAGGAAAAACATCAGGGACAGCTGATATTCTGCAAAAGGTACAGGGATTGGACTGCTGAGGACTGGGGTAAAGACATTTTCTCTGATGAATCCCCTTTCTGATTGTTTGGGGCATCCGGAAAAAAGCTTGTCCGGAGAAGACAAGGTGAGCGCTACCATCAGTCCTGTGTTGTGCCAACAGTAAAGCATCCTAAAACCATTCATGTGTGGGGTTGCTTCTCAGCCAAGGGAGTGGGCTCACTCACAATTTTGCTTAAGAACACAGCCATGAATAAAGAATGGTACCAACACATCCTCCGAGAGCAACTTCTCCCAACCATCCAGGAACAGTTTGGTGACGAACAATGCCTTTTCCAGCATGATGAAGCATCTTGCCATAAGGCAAAAGTGATAACTAAGTGGCTCGGGGAACAAAACATCAATATTTTGGGTCCATGGCCAGGAAACTCCCCAGACCTTAATCCCATTGAGAACTTGTGGTCAATCCTCAAGAGGCGGGTGGACAAACAAAACCCCACATATTCTGACAAACTCCAAGCATTTATTATGCAAGAATGGGCTGCCATCAGTCAGGATGTGGCCCAGAAGTTGATTGACAGCATGCCAGGGTGGATTGCAGAGGTCTTGAAAAAGAAGGGTCAACACTGCAAATATTGACTTGTTGCATCAACTTCAATGTCATTGTCAATAAAAGCTTTGAAATGCTTGTAATTATGCTTCAGTATTACACAGAAACATCTGACAAAAATATCTAAAGACACTGAAGCAGCAAACTTTGTGGAAATTAATATTTGTGTAATTCTCAAAACGTTTGGCCACTATTTGGCTAAGGTGTATGTAAACTTTGTTTTAGTAACGTACTGAGCTGATGGAGGAATTTAGTAACGTACTGGAGGATGAAAGACGACACCTGGGCTGTTTTATGCAACAGATTTAAATGATGGACATAAAAGAGGAGAAGGACACAAATCAGATGAAGGCTGCTGGAAAAACTTCAAAGCGAAAGCCAAAAAAGAATGGAGCAGACGAGAGAGGCGGAAGCTATTTCAGACCAGAGTCTCTCTCACAGAACATATGTGATGATACCCGAACAGTTAACCATATGATGACGACGGACAACTCGTCCCTAAATACTAAATATTTAGTACGCATAAATAAATGGTTAACATCAATGACTACAATGCACGTTAAAACTAACCAGTGGTGTAAAGAACTTAAGTTAAAATACATTAAAAGTACTACTTAAGTTGTTTTTTGGGGTATCTGTACTATTTATATATTGGACAACTTTTATTATTACTTCACTACATTCCTAAAGTAAATACATTCAAAAAACGTTTTACTTTCCTGACACGCAAAAGTACTCGTTACTTTTTTGAATGCTTAGCAGGACAGGAAACTGGTCCAATTCAGGCACTTGGAGAGAATGTCCTTGGTCATTCCCACTGCGTCTGATTTGCCGGACTCACTAAACACAAATGTTTAATTTGTAAATGATGTCTGAGTGTTGGAGTGTGACCATGGCGATCTGTCAATGTAAAAAAAAAAAAAAAAAACGTTGCCGTCTGGTTTGCTTATTATAAGGGATATTAAATGATTTCTATTTTTTACTTTTCATACTTAAGAATATTTAAAACCAAATACTTTTAGACTTTTACTCAAATAGTATTTTACTGGCTGACTTTTACTTGAGTTATTTTCTGTTAAGATATCTTTACTTTTTACTACAGTATAAGAATTATTTTTTCCACCGCTGAAACTAACGCTAATGCTATTTCACTAGAACGTTACCGTTCTCAGTCCCGTTACAGCATGTTGCATAACATCATCATTCTACCAAGGTGTATCACAAGCTCTAATTAAATTACAAAATGGGAAGGTAAATTCAAATAATGAGTTGATTCTCTTTAGTTGAGCTGACACCCTGTTGCCGTGGAGAACCTGTTGCCGTGGAGAACCTGTTGCCGTGGAGAACCTGTTGCCGTGGAGAAACAGCCATGCTTGGATCTTGAACTAGCCAGGCCAAGCAAACGCCCCAGAACCCGAGACCAAACCAGCTCATATTGATGTTTTGGAGCTGGAGGGAGAGAAAAATATTCCGCAGACTGAGATTTTGAGTTTACAGAAAAGAGCTACTGCTAATTCAGAAAACAGAAACTCTTTCAGGGAAACAAATGTGGAAAGAATCCTTCTCTTGTTATTTATTAAAACAATGCTTTCACAAGCAATGTGGTGTCCCCACTCATGTTCAGCTGCTTCCAGTTTCCCCCTTTATGGTATTGAGAATAACAAAGACTTCATAATACATTTTAACACATAGAGTCTTATTAAGAAGTGCACATGTCTATCAAAATATAATATTGCTTTTTACATGTTACACTACACACACACACACGTTAGGCTGCAAAAAATTGTTCTCAATCAAGGTTCTCCTCTCCGCATTCACATCAACAGCATGTTACACCTGGCCATCTTCTCCATTCTCATCAGGTAGGTCCTCCTCGGGTAGCTTGTCACCTCGTCTCTTGATAAAGGTATACAGAACGGCCACTGCAATAGTGAGTGTAGTGTCCATCTTCATGCAGGGCACCACCTGTAGGGGAGGGAATATTTTGTTCCACACTACAAAAACTCTCTCTATAAGATCTCTTGTCAGGATATGAGAGGTGGTCTAGTCTCTCTCTATGAGATCTCTTGTCAGGATATGAGAGGTGGTGTAATGTCTCTCTATGGGATCTCTTGTCAGGATATGAGAGGTGGTGTGTTCTCTATGAGATCTCTTGTCAGGATATGAGAGGTGGTGTGTTCTCTATGAGATCTCTTGTCAGGATATGAGAGGTGGTGTAATGTCTCTCTCTATGAGATCTCTTGTCAGGATATGAGAGGTGGTGTAATGTCTCTCTATGGGATCTCTTGTCAGGATATGAGAGGTGGTGTAATGTCTCTCTATGGGATCTCTTGTCAGGATATGAGAGGTGGTGTGTTCTCTATGAGATCTCTTGTCGGGATATGAGAGGTGGTGTATTGTCTCTCTATGGGATCTCTTGTCAGGATATGAGAGGTGGTGTAATGTCTCTCTATGGGATCTCTTGTCAGGATATGAGAGGTGGTGTAATGTCTCTCTATGAGATCTCTTGTCAGGATATGAGAGGTGGTGTAATGTCTCTCTATGGGATCTCTTGTCGGGATATGAGAGGTGGTGTAATGTCTCTCTATGGGATCTCTTGTCAGGATATGAGAGGTGGTGTGTTCTCTATGAGATCTCTTGTCAGGATATGAGAGGTGGTGTAATGTCTCTCTATGAGATCTCTCGTCAGGATATGAGAGGTGGTGTAATGTCTCTCTATGAGATCTCTTGTCAGGATATGAGAGGTGGTGTAATGTCTCTCTATGAGATCTCTTGTCAGGATATGAGAGGTGGTGTGTTCTCTATGAGATCTCTTGTCAGGATATGAGAGGTGGTCTAGTCTCTCTCTATGAGATCTCTTGTCAGGATATGAGAGGTGGTGTATTGTCTCTCTATGGGATCTCTTGTCAGGATATGAGAGGTGGTGTGTTCTCTATGAGATCTCTTGTCAGGATATGAGAGGTGGTGTGTTCTCTATGAGATCTCTCGTCAGGATATGAGAGGTGGTGTAATGTCTCTCTATGAGATCTCTTGTCAGGATATGAGAGGTGGTGTATTGTCTCTCTATGGGATCTCTTGTCAGGATATGAGAGGTGGTGTGTTCTCTATGAGATCTCTTGTCAGGATATGAGAGGTGGTGTGTTCTCTATGGGATCTCTTGTCAGGATATGAGAGGTGGTGTAATGTCTCTCTATGGGATCTCTTGTCAGGATATGAGAGGTGGTGTGTTCTCTATGAGATCTCTCGTCAGGATATGAGAGGTGGTGTAATGTCTCTCTATGAGATCTCTTGTCAGGATATGAGAGGTGGTGTATTGTCTCTCTATGGGATCTCTTGTCAGGATATGAGAGGTGGTGTGTTCTCTATGAGATCTCTTGTCAGGATATGAGAGGTGGTGTGTTCTCTATGGGATCTCTTGTCAGGATATGAGAGGTGGTGTAATGTCTCTCTATGGGATCTCTTGTCAGGATATGAGAGGTGGTCTATTCTTTCACTCTATGAGATCTCTTGTCAGGATATGAGAGGTGGTGTGTTCTCTATGGGATCTCTTGTCAGGATATGAGAGGTGGTCTAGTCTCTCTCTATGAGATCTCTTGTCAGGATATGAGAGGTGGTGTAATGTCTCTCTATGGGATCTCTTGTCAGGATATGAGAGGTGGTGTGTTCTCTATGAGATCTCTCGTCAGGATATGAGAGGTGGTGTAATGTCTCTCTATGGGATCTCTCGTCAGGATATGAGAGGTGGTGTAATGTCTCTCTATGAGATCTCTTGTCAGGATATGAGAGGTGGTGTGTTCTCTATGGGATCTCTTGTCAGGATATGAGAGGTGGTGTAATGTCTCTCTATGGGATCTCTTGTCAGGATATGAGAGGTGGTGTGTTCTCTATGGGATCTCTTGTCAGGATATGAGAGGTGGTGTAATGTCTCTCTATGAGATCTCTCGTCAGGATATGAGAGGTGGTGTAATGTCTCTCTATGAGATCTCTTGTCAGGATATGAGAGGTGGTGTAATGTCTCTCTATGAGATCTCTTGTCAGGATATGAGAGGTGGTGTGTTCTCTATGAGATCTCTTGTCAGGATATGAGAGGTGGTCTAGTCTCTCTCTATGAGATCTCTTGTCGGGATATGAGAGGTGGTGTAATGTCTCTCTATGGGATCTCTTGTCGGGATATGAGAGGTGGTGTGTTCTCTATGAGATCTCTTGTCAGGATATGAGAGGTGGTGTGTTCTCTATGAGATCTCTTGTCAGGATATGAGAGGTGGTGTATTGTCTCTCTATGAGATCTCTTGTCAGGATATGAGAGGTGGTGTAATGTCTCTCTATGAGATCTCTCGTCAGGATATGAGAGGTGGTGTGTTCTCTATGAGATCTCTTGTCAGGATATGAGAGGTGGTGTAATGTCTCTCTATGAGATCTCTTGTCAGGATATGAGAGGTGGTGTGTTCTCTATGAGATCTCTTGTCGGGATATGAGAGGTGGTGTATTGTCTCTCTATGGGATCTCTTGTCAGGATATGAGAGGTGGTGTAATGTCTCTCTATGAGATCTCTTGTCAGGATATGAGAGGTGGTCTAGTCTCTCTCTATGAGATCTCTTGTCAGGATATGAGAGGTGGTGTGTTCTCTATGAGATCTCTTGTCGGGATATGAGAGGTGGTGTGTTCTCTATGAGATCTCTTGTCAGGACATGAGAGGTGGTGTAATGTCTCTCTATGAGATCTCTTGTCGGGATATGAGAGGTGGTGTGTTCTCTATGGGATCTCTTGTCAGGATATGAGAGGTGGTGTAATGTCTCTCTATGGGATCTCTTGTCAGGATATGAGAGGTGGTGTAATGTCTCTCTATGAGATCTCTTGTCGGGATATGAGAGGTGGTGTAATGTCTCTCTATGGGATCTCTTGTCAGGATATGAGAGGTGGTGTGTTCTCTATGAGATCTCTTGTCAGGATATGAGAGGTGGTGTAATGTCTCTCTTCAGGTGTCTGGGGGTTTAAAAGGGGTAGTCATAAGGTACCCATGACAGGCATATCCATGGTCACCTCGTAGGGGGCCTTCTTCTGCCCCCATTTCCAGCATTGCACACGGACGACTATTCTCAAAGATTCTCCTGTCATGGGTGGATCCCGGCCGTCTAGTTAGAACGTTAATGAGCTGACCTTTGACATCACAGACAGGCTGCACGTTGATGGAGCAGTAGGACGTTAGTGAGCTGACCTTTGACATCCCAGACAGGCTGCACGTTGATGGAGCAGTAGGACGTTAATGAGCTGACCTTTGACATTACAGACAGGCTGCTCGTTGATGGAGCAGTAGGACGTTAGTGAGCTGACCTTTGACATCCCAGACAGGCTGCACGTTGGTGGAGCAGTAACCTTTCCGATGACAGAATAGTTCTCCATTCTCACCACCAGGGTTGGGAATAGGGCTGTGTGAACAGTCTATTGCCCCTAGTACACCTGGGAATCTAGCTCTCCTGTAAACATCCAGCTGCCGTTTCCTCTGTAGGACTGAACCTGAGGTACTGATTCTTCAGACCGGCAATATCCCTGGACACTCTGGCTACAATCCTGCAGACGGTTGACTTGTGGAGTCCAGAAAGGTCCCCATCCGCCATCTGGAAACATCCAGTTACATAGAACTGTAGGGTCACCAGGAGCTGCAGTAGTGGGGGGGGGGGGGGGGTACATCCTCGTTACCGTCGTTCCCACGCTTGGTCCAACCTTTCTTTCCAGTTGCATTAACAGAGTCCTTTGGAGAAGAGGCATCTCCTTGAAAACTCATCATTATGATAAAACTCAACAGGATAGAACTCGTCTCTTAATGTTCTCTGAGGAACTCTGTCGTTCTGGTCTCTCCACGGTAGCATGTCATTTTATCAGTTCATCCACATCAAGTGGCAGTTCTGCAATCTAAGTTTAAATTCAAGCTTAAAATTACTCTAGGTTTAAAGTGAAAACTAAAACTTAGATTAGAGGAAGGATTCATTTTAATTTAGGATTCATTTACAAATAGGTGTAAAGTTTGTTGCAACAAGATGAATAGATAAACTGGGTTAAATGAAGGTTTAAGAGGTCCTCCATTTGGTGCAGCCCACCCTGTATGTTGGGTTTTCCTTTTGGCAGATCTCTGTATTTGGCATGACAACGAGGGAAAGGTAGTTGCATGACAGCAACAACAAACTGGCCCTCAGGTTAGCTGTTTTAGAGGTGATATCACTCAGGTTAGCTGTACTAGAGGTGATATCACTCAGGTTAGCTGTACTAGAGGTGATATCACTCAGGTTAGCTGTACTAGAGGTGATATCACTCAGGTTAGCTGTACTAGAGGTGATATCACTCAGGTTAGCTGTACTAGAGGTGATATCACTCAGGTTAGCTGTACTAGAGGTGATATCACTCAGGTTAGCTGTACTAGAGGTGATATTACTCAGGTTAGCTGTACTAGAGGTGATATTACTCAGGTTAGCTGTACTAGAGGTGATATTACTCAGGTTAGCTGTATTAGAGGTGATATCACTCAGGTTAGCTGTATTAGAGGTGATATCACTCAGGTTAGCTGTACTAGAGGTGATATCACTCAGGTTAGCTGTATTAGAGGTGATATCACTCAGGTTAGCTGTACTAGAGGTGATATCACTCAGGTTAGCTGTATTAGAGGTGATATCACTCAGGTTAGCTGTATTAGAGGTGATATCACTCAGGTTAGCTGTTTTAGAGGTGATATCACTCAGGTTAGCTGTTTTAGAGGTGATATCACTCAGGTTAGCTGTATTAGAGGTGATATCACTCAGGTTAGCTGTATTAGAGGTGATATCACTCAGGTTAGCTGTTTTAGAGGTGATATCACTCAGGTTAGCTGTACTAGAGGTGATATTACTCAGGTTAGCTGTACTAGAGGTGATATCACTCAGGTTAGCTGTATTAGAGGTGATATCACTCAGGTTAGCTGTATTAGAGGTGATATTACTCAGGTTAGCTGTACTAGAGGTGATATCACTCAGGTTAGCTGTATTAGAGGTGATATCACTCAGGTTAGCTGTATTAGAGGTGATATCACTCAGGTTAGCTGTATTAGAGGTGATATCACTCAGGTTAGCTGTACTAGAGGTGATATCACTCAGGTTAGCTGTATTAGAGGTGATATCACTCAGGTTAGCTGTACTAGAGGTGATATCACTCAGGTTAGCTGTACTAGAGGTGATATCACTCAGGTTAGCTGTACTGGAGGTGATATCACTCAGGTTAGCTGTACTAGAGGTGATATCACTCAGGTTAGCTGTACTAGAGGTGATATCACTCAGGTTAGCTGTACTAGAGGTGATATCACTCAGGTTAGCTGTATTAGAGGTGATATCACTCAGGTTAGCTGTACTGGAGGTGATATCACTCAGGTTAGCTGTATTAGAGGTGATATCACTCAGGTTAGCTGTACTAGAGGTGATATCACTCAGGTTAGCTGTACTAGAGGTGATATCACTCAGGTTAGCTGTACTAGAGGTGATATCACTCAGGTTAGCTGTATTAGAGGTGATATCACTCAGGTTAGCTGTATTAGAGGTGATATCACTCAGGTTAGCTGTATTAGAGGTGATATCACTCAGGTTAGCTGTATTAGAGGTGATATCACTCAGGTTAGCTGTACTAGAGGTGATATTACTCAGGTTAGCTGTACTAGAGGTGATATCACTCAGGTTAGCTGTATTAGAGGTGATATCACTCAGGTTAGCTGTACTAGAGGTGATATTACTCAGGTTAGCTGTACTAGAGGTGATATCACTCAGGTTAGCTGTATTAGAGGTGATATCACTCAGGTTAGCTGTACTAGAGGTGATATTACTCAGGTTAGCTGTACTAGAGGTGATATCACTCAGGTTAGCTTTATTAGAGGTGATATTACTCAGGTTAGCTGTACTAGAGGTGATATCACTCAGGTTAGCTGTATTAGAGGTGATATCACTCAGGTTAGCTGTATTAGAGGTGATATCACTCAGGTTAGCTGTACTAGAGGTGATATTACTCAGGTTAGCTGTACTAGAGGTGATATCACTCAGGTTAGCTGTATTAGAGGTGATATCACTCAGGTTAGCTGTACTAGAGGTGATATTACTCAGGTTAGCTGTACTAGAGGTGATATCACTCAGGTTAGCTGTATTAGAGGTGATATCACTCAGGTTAGCTGTTTTAGAGGTGATATCACTCAGGTTAGCTGTTTTAGAGGTGATATCACTCAGGTTAGCTGTATTAGAGGTGATATCACTCAGGTTAGCTGTACTGGAGGTGATATCACTCAGGTTAGCTGTATTAGAGGTGATATCACTCAGGTTAGCTGTATTAGAGGTGATATCACTCAGGTTAGCTGTATTAGAGGTGATATCACTCAGGTTAGCTGTATTAGAGGTGATATCACTCAGGTTAGCTGTACTGGAGGTGATATCACTCAGGTTAGCTGTATTAGAGGTGATATCACTCAGGTTAGCTGTATTAGAGGTGATATCACTCAGGTTAGCTGTATTAGAGGTGATATCACTCAGGTTAGCTGTATTAGAGATGATATCACTCAGGTTAGCTGTACTGGAGGTGATGACACTCAGGTTAGCTGTACTGGAGGTGATATCACTCAGGTTAGCTGTATTAGAGATGATATCACTCAGGGTAGCTGTATTAGAGGTGATATCCCTCAGGTTAGCTGTACTGGAGGTGATATCACTCAGGTTAGCTGTACTAGAGGTGATATCACTCAGGTTAGATTTACTAGAGGTGATATCACTCAGGTTAGCTGTAATAGAGGTGATATCACTCAGGTTAGCTGTACTAGAGGTGATATCACTCAGGTTAGCTGTACTAGAGGTGATATCACTCAGGTTAGCTGTACTAGAGGTGATATCACTCAGGTTAGCTGTCTTAGAGGTGATATCACTCAGGTTAGCTGTACTAGAGGTGATATCACTCAGGTTAGCTGTACTAGAGGTGATATCACTCAGGTTAGCTGTACTAGAGGTGATATCACTCAGGTTAGCTGTACTAGAGGTGATATCACTCAGGTTAGCTGTACTAGAGGTGATATCACTCAGGTTAGCTGTATTAGAGGTGATATCACTCAGGTTAGCTGTACTGGAGGTGATATCACTCAGGTTAGCTGTATTAGAGGTGATATCACTCAGGCTAGCTGTATTAGAGGTGATATCACTCAGGTTACCTGTACTGGAGGTGATATCACTCAGGTTAGCTGCATTAGAGGTGATATCACTCAGGTTAGCTGTACTAGAGGTGATATTACTCAGGTTAGCTGTATTAGAGGTGATATCACTCAGGTTAGCTGTACTGGAGGTGATATCACTCATGTTAGATGTACTGGAGGTGATATCACTCAGGTTAGCTGTACTAGAGGGGATATCACTCAGGTTAGCTGTATTAGAGGTGATATCACTCAGGTTAGCTGTATTAGAGGTGATATCACTCAGGTTAGCTGTACTGGAGGTGATATCACTCAGGTTAGCTGTATTAGAGGTGATATCACTCAGGTTAGCTGTACTGGAGGTGATATCACTCAGGTTAGCTGTACTAGAGGTGATATCACTCAGGTTAGCTGTACTAGAGGTGATATCACTCAGGTTAGCTGTATTAGAGGTGATATCACTCAGGTTAGCTGTACTAGAGGTGATATCACTCAGGTTAGCTGTATTAGAGGTGATATCACTCAGGTTAGCTGTACTAGAGGTGATATCACTCAGGTTAGCTGTACTAGAGGTGATGACACTCAGGTTAGCTGTACTGGAGGTGATATCACTCAGGTTAGCTGTACTGGAGGTGATATCACTCAGGTTAGCTGTACTAGAGGTGATATCACTCAGGTTAGCTGTACTGGAGGTGATATCACTCAGGTTAGCTGTATTAGAGGTGATATCACTCAGGTTAGCTGTACTAGAGGTGATATCACTCAGGTTAGCTTTATTAGAGGTGATATCACTCAGGTTAGCTGTACTAGAGGTGATATCACTCAGGTTAGCTGTATTAGAGGTGATATCACTCAGGTTAGCTGTATTAGAGGGGATATCACTCAGGTTAGCTGTATTAGAGGTGATATCACTCAGGTTAGCTGTATTAGAGGTGATATCACTCAGGTTAGCTGTACTAGAGGTGATATCACTCAGGTTAGCTGTACTGGAGGTGATATCACTCAGGTTAGCTGTATTAGAGGTGATATCACTCAGGTTAGCTGTATTAGAGGTGATATCACTCAGGTTAGCTGTACTGGAGGTGATATCACTCAGGTTAGCTGTATTAGAGGTGATATCACTCAGGTTAGCTGTATTAGAGGTGATATCACTCAGGTTAGCTGTATTAGAGGTGATATCACTCAGGCCATCTATAGACCCAAACTGTAGATAGATTTAGAGACAATTTAATGGAAAGACTCAACCTTGCCGCTGGTCATTGTCCGGGACAGAGTGTGTTAACCTGAATGTCTGACATTAAAACATCTGGAATGTACACGCTTTATGATCAGTCGTGTTTTGATAACGAAAGACTTTGGGGTGGAATCTGGCCAAAGCCTTAGGTAGACGAGAGTTGGGTAAAACAGGTCCCCAATCTTTCAATTCATGGATCAACATACGTACTTGGCAACAAAAAGTTAAAAGGATGAACAGGTCTATGTTCCCAATGGAACTCTACTCCCTTTGTAGTGCACTACTTTAGACCAGGTCCCAATGTAACCCTATTCCCTTTGTAGTGTCCTACTTTAGATCAGGACCCAATGGAACCCTATTCCCTTTGTAGTGCCCTACTTTAGATCAGGACCCAATGGAACCCTATTCCCTTGTAGTGCACTACTTTTGACCAGGTCCCAATGGAACCCTATTCCCTTGTAGTGCACTACTTTAGATCAGGACCCAATGGAACCCTATTCCCTTTGTAGTGCACAACTTTAGATCTGGACCCAATGGAACCCTATTCCCTTGTAGTGCAATACTTTTGACCAGGTCCCAATGGAACCCTACACCCATTGTAGTGCACTACTTTAGACCAGGACCAATTTGGGACACAGTCAGTTCTTGGCAGACTAACTACTTGGTTGGCTCCCTTTGGTCTGGCTCAACAACAGAATACAGACAGTAACAATAATCTAAGGTGTGCGTGCGGTCACAATGAAGGCCCAAAAGACCTGGGTAAAACCTGTTCAGCCATGTAGTCACACCCTTCTTCCTATTGTAATGGTAATATGTTTATAATGATAGGAAGTTTAGTCAGAGAGAGGAGGGATATAGAGAGCTTCTACAGGTAAGTCCTTCACATCATAGATTAAAGTCTTTAAATAGTTCATGTGGTGTCAACAACACTTTAACAAAATAGAAAACAAATAACTAACAACCAATAAGAGTCTTGCAATGAATCTACCCTCTGTTCCGACCCATCTCCATGGCATCACCCTGGTCAATTATAGTAGGTCCAATTGTCCATCTCCTGGCCACCCACCTCCCTGGCCCCAGCCTGCCCTCGTCCCCCGCACCCATCTCCTGGCCACTGGGCTGAGCTCCACACTGCAGCCCCCTCTCCTCTGGTCTCTAGCCCCAGTCCTCTCCTCCTGTCTCCAGCTCCTCTTCTGCTAGCTCCAGTCCCTCTCCTCTCCAGCCCCAGTCCCTCTCCTCCCGTCTCCAGTTCCTCTCCTCTCCTCCCATCTCCAGTTCCTCTCCTCTCCTCCTGTCTCCAGCCCCTCTCCTCCCCTCCTGTCTCCAGCCCCTCTCCTCTCCTCTAGCCCCAGTCCATCTCCTCTTGTCTCCAGCCGCAGTCCCTCCCCTCTCCTCTCCTCCTGTCTCCAGCCCCAGTCCCTCTCCACTCCTCTCCTCCTGTCTCCAGCCCCAGTCCCTCTCCTCACCTCCTGTCTCCAGCTCCAGTCCCTCTCCTCCTGTCTCCATCCCCTCTCCTCTTGTCTCCAGCCCCAGTCCCTCTCCTCTTGTCTCCAGTCCCTCTCCTCTCCTCCTGTCTCCAGCCCCAGTCCCTCTCTTCTCCTCCTGTCTCCAGCCCCTGTCCCTCTCCACTCCTCTCCTCCTGTCTCCAGCCCCAGTCCCTCTCCTCACCTCCTGTCTCCAGCTCCAGTCCCTCTCCTCCTGTCTCCATCCCCTCTCCTCTTGTCTCCAGCCCCAGTCCCTCTCCTCTTGTCTCCAGTCCCTCTCCTCTCCTCCTGTCTCCAGCCCCAGTCCCTCTCTTCTCCTCCTGTCTCCAGCCCCTCTCCTCAGACCACTGAGTGATCATTGTTTTTTTTCCCTCCACTCATCACGGTGTGATTGATAGAGGAGGCTGAGCGGTCGGAGCCCTCGGCTGCCGTCCCGTTGACATTCTCCTGGCGCTGGCAGCACAGGATCTGCTTGAATGTGGCGCTCATCTCCTTGTCCCGGTAGGTGTAGATGATGGGGTTCATAGCGGAGTTGAACTCAGCCAGAAGCAGGAAGAACTTCTCAAAGTCCAGGACGTTACAGTTGGCACAGAACACATCGAGGAGGATGAGAACCAGGCCTGGAGTCCAGCACACGATGAACGCACCTGGAGGAGAAACACGTGAGAAAGTAAGACTTTTCAGTAAAATCAGATTTAAACAAAGACTCAGGGGCTGCATTTACACAGACCACTTTGAATATACATTTTATTGATGAATCTGACCACCAGGAGGAGATGACTGGTTAGAGAATGGGACTGTTCAGTTAATCTGACCACCAGGAGGAGATGACTGGTTAGAGAATGGGACTGTTCAGTTAATCTGACCACCAGGAGGAGATGACTGGTTAGAGAACGGGACTGTTCAGTTAATCTGACCACCAGGAGATGACTGGTTAGAGAATGGGACTGTTCAGTTAATCTGACCACCAGGAGATGACTGGTTAGAGAACGGGACTGTTCAGTTAATCTGACCACCAGGAGGAGATGACTGGTTAGAGAATGGGACTGTTCAGTTAATCTGACCACCAGGAGATGACTGGTTAGAGAATGGGACTGTTCAGTTAATCTGACCACCAGGAGGAGACTGGTTAGAGAATGGGACTGTTCAGTTAATCTGACCACCAGGAGGAGATGACTGGTTAGAGAACGGGACTGTTCAGTTAATCTGACCACCAGGAGGAGATGACTGGTTAGAGAACGGGACTGTTCAGTTAATCTGACCACCAGGAGGAGATGACTGGTTAGAGAACGGGACTGTTCAGTTAATCTGACCACCAGGAGGAGATGACTGGTTAGAGAATGGGACTGTTCAGTTAATCTGACCACCAGGAGGAGATGACTGGTTAAAGAACGGGACTGTTCAGTTAATCTGACCACCAGGAGATGACTGGTTAGAGAATGGGACTGTTCAGTTAATCTGACCACCAGGAGATGACTGGTTAGAGAACGGGACTGTTCAGTTAATCTGACCACCAGGAGGAGATGACTGGTTAGAGAACGGGACTGTTCAGTTAATCTGACCACCAGGAGATGACTGGTTAGAGAACGGGACTGTTCAGTTAATCTGACCACCAGGAAATGACTGGTTAGAGAACGGGACTGTTCAGTTAATCTGACCACTAGGAGATGACTGGTTAGAGAACGGGACTGTTCAGTTAATCTGACCACCAGGAGGAGACTGGTTAGAGAATGGGACTGTTCAGTTAATCTGACCACCAGGAGGAGACTGGTTAGAGAATGGGACTGGTCAGTTAATCTGACCACCAGGAGGAGATGACTGGTTAGAGAATGGGACTGTTCAGTTAATCTGACCACCAGGAGATGACTGGTTAGAGAATGGGACTGTTCAGTTAATCTGACCACCAGGAGGAGACTGGTTAGAGAATGGGACTGTTCAGTTAATCTGACCACCAGGAGATGACTGGTTAGAGAACGGGACTGTTCAGTTAATCTGACCACCAGGAGGAGACTGGTTAGAGAATGGGACTGTTCAGTTAATCTGACCACCAGGAGGAGACTGGTTAGAGAATGGGACTGGTCAGTTAATCTGACCACCAGGAGGAGATGACTGGTTAGAGAACGGGACTGTTCAGTTAATCTGACCACCAGGAGATGACTGGTTAGAGAACGGGACTGTTCAGTTAATCTGACCACCAGGAGGAGATGACTGGTTAGAGAACGGGACTGTTCAGTTAATCTGACCACCAGGAGGAGATGACTGGTTAGAGAACGGGACTGTTCAGTTAATCTGACCACCAGGAGGAGATGACTGGTTAGAGAATGGGACTGTTCAGTTAATCTGACCACCAAGAGGAGATGACTGGTTAGAGAACGGGACTGTTCAGTTAATCTGACCACCAGGAGGAGATGACTGGTTAGAGAATGGGACTGTTCAGTTAATCTGACCACCAGGAGGAGATGACTGGTTAGAGAATGGGACTGTTCAGTTAATCTGACCACCAGGAGGAGATGACTGGTTAGAGAACGGGACTGTTCAGTTAATCTGACCACCAGGAGGAGATGACTGGTTAGAGAATGGGACTGTTCAGTTAATCTGACCACCAGGAGGAGATGACTGGTTAGAGGATGGGACTGTTCAGTTAATCTGACCACCAGGAGATGACTGGTTAGAGAACGGGACTGTTCAGTTAATCTGACCACCAGGAGGAGATGACTGGTTAGAGAACGGGACTGTTCAGTTAATCTGACCACCAGGAGGAGATGACTGGTTAGAGAATGGGACTGTTCAGTTAATCTGACCACCAGGAGATGACTGGTTAGAGAACGGGACTGTTCAGTTAATCTGACCACCAGGAGGAGATGACTGGTTAGAGAACGGGACTGTTCAGTTAATCTGACCACCAGGAGGAGATGACTGGTTAGAGAATGGGACTGTTCAGTTAATCTGACCACCAGGAGGAGATGACTGGTTAGAGAACGGGACTGTTCAGTTAATCTAACCACCAGGAGATGACTGGTTAGAGAACGGGACTGTTCAGTTAATCTGACCACCAGGAGGAGATGACTGGTTAGAGAATGGGACTGTTCAGTTAATCTGACCACCAGGAGGAGATGACTGGTTAGAGAACGGGACTGTTCAGTTAATCTGACCACCAGGAGGAGATGACTGGTTAGAGAACGGGACTGTTCAGTTAATCTGACCACCAGGAGGAGATGACTGGTTAGAGAACGGGACTGTTCAGTTAATCTGACCACCAGGAGGAGACTGGTTAGAGAACGGGACTGTTCAGTTAATCTGACCACCAGGAGATGACTGGTTAGAGAATGGGACTGTTCAGTTAATCTGACCACCAGGAGATGACTGGTTAGAGAACGGGACTGTTCAGTTAATCTGACCACCAGGAGGAGACTGGTTAGAGAATGGGACTGTTCAGTTAATCTGACCACCAGGAGGAGATGACTGGTTAGAGAATGGGACTGTTCAGTTAATCTGACCACCAGGAGGAGATGACTGGTTAGAGAATGGGACTGTTCAGGTAATCTGACCACCAGGAGATGACTGGTTAGAGAACGGGACTGTTCAGTTAATCTGACCACCAGGAGGAGATGACTGGTTAGAGAACGGGACTGTTCAGTTAATCTGACCACCAGGAGATGACTGGTTAGAGAACGGGACTGTTCAGTTAATCTGACCACCAGGAGGAGATGACTGGTTAGAGAATGGGACTGTTCAGTTAATCTGACCACCAGGAGATGACTGGTTAGAGAACGGGACTGTTCAGTTAATCTGACCACCAGGAGGAGATGACTGGTTAGAGAATGGGACTGTTCAGTTAATCTGACCACCAGGAGGAGATGACTGGTTAGAGAACGGGACTGTTCAGTTAATCTGACCACCAGGAGATGACTGGTTAGAGAATGGGACTGTTCAGTTAATCTGACCACCAGGAGGAGATGACTGGTTAGAGAATGGGACTGTTCAGTTAATCTGACCACCAGGAGATGACTGGTCAGAGAATGGGACTGTTCAGTTAATCTGACCACCAGGAGGAGACTGGTTAGAGAACGGGACTGTTCAGGTAATCTGACCACCAGGAGGAGATGACTGGTTAGAGAACGGGACTGTTCAGTTAATCTGACCACCAGGAGGAGACTGGTTAGAGAACGGGACTGTTCAGTTAATCTGACCACCAGGAGATGACTGGTTAGAGAATGGGACTGTTCAGTTAATCTGACCACCAGGAGGAGACTGGTTAGAGAACGGGACTGTTCAGTTAATCTGACCACCAGGAGATGACTGGTTAGAGAACGGGACTGTTCAGTTAATCTGACCACCAGGAGGAGACTGGTTAGAGAATGGGACTGTTCAGTTATTCTGACCACCAGGAGGAGACTGGTTAGAGAATGGGACTGGTCAGTTAATCTGACCACCAGGAGGAGATGACTGGTTAGAGAATGGGACTGGTCAGTTAATCTGACCACCAGGAGATGACTGGTTAGAGAACGGGACTGTTCAGTTAATCTGACCACCAGGAGGAGACTGGTTAGAGAATGGGACTGTTCAGTTAATCTGACCACCAGGAGGAGATGACTGGTTAGAGAATGGGACTGTTCAGTTAATCTGACCACCAGGAGGAGATGACTGGTTAGAGAACGGGACTGTTCAGTTAATCTGACCACCAGGAGGAGATGACTGGTTAGAGAACGGGACTGTTCAGTTAATCTGACCACCAGGAGGAGATGACTGGTTAGAGAACGGGACTGTTCAGTTAATCTGACCACCAGGAGGAGATGACTGGTTAGAGAACGGGACTGTTCAGTTAATCTGACCACCAGGAGGAGATGACTGGTTAGAGAATGGGACTGTTCAGTTAATCTGACCACCAGGAGATGACTGGTTAGAGAATGGGACTGTTCAGTTAATCTGACCACCAGGAGGAGATGACTGGTTAGAGAACGGGACTGTTCAGTTAATCTGACCACCAGGAGGAGATGACTGGTTAGAGAACGGGACTGTTCAGTTAATCTGACCACCAGGAGGAGATGACTGGTTAGAGAACGGGACTGTTCAGTTAATCTGACCACCAGGAGGAGACTGGTTAGAGAACGGGACTGTTCAGTTAATCTGACCACCAGGAGATGACTGGTTAGAGAATGGGACTGTTCAGTTAATCTGACCACCAGGAGATGACTGGTTAGAGAACGGGACTGTTCAGTTAATCTGACCACCAGGAGGAGATGACTGGTTAGAGAACGGGACTGTTCAGTTAATCTGACCACCAGGAGATGACTGGTTAGAGAACGGGACTGTTCAGTTAATCTGACCACCAGGAAATGACTGGTTAGAGAACGGGACTGTTCAGTTAATCTGACCACTAGGAGATGACTGGTTAGAGAACGGGACTGTTCAGTTAATCTGACCACCAGGAGGAGACTGGTTAGAGAATGGGACTGTTCAGTTAATCTGACCACCAGGAGGAGACTGGTTAGAGAATGGGACTGGTCAGTTAATCTGACCACCAGGAGGAGATGACTGGTTAGAGAATGGGACTGTTCAGTTAATCTGACCACCAGGAGATGACTGGTTAGAGAATGGGACTGTTCAGTTAATCTGACCACCAGGAGGAGACTGGTTAGAGAATGGGACTGTTCAGTTAATCTGACCACCAGGAGATGACTGGTTAGAGAACGGGACTGTTCAGTTAATCTGACCACCAGGAGGAGACTGGTTAGAGAATGGGACTGTTCAGTTAATCTGACCACCAGGAGGAGACTGGTTAGAGAATGGGACTGGTCAGTTAATCTGACCACCAGGAGGAGATGACTGGTTAGAGAACGGGACTGTTCAGTTAATCTGACCACCAGGAGATGACTGGTTAGAGAACGGGACTGTTCAGTTAATCTGACCACCAGGAGGAGATGACTGGTTAGAGAACGGGACTGTTCAGTTAATCTGACCACCAGGAGGAGATGACTGGTTAGAGAACGGGACTGTTCAGTTAATCTGACCACCAGGAGGAGATGACTGGTTAGAGAATGGGACTGTTCAGTTAATCTGACCACCAAGAGGAGATGACTGGTTAGAGAACGGGACTGTTCAGTTAATCTGACCACCAGGAGGAGATGACTGGTTAGAGAATGGGACTGTTCAGTTAATCTGACCACCAGGAGGAGATGACTGGTTAGAGAATGGGACTGTTCAGTTAATCTGACCACCAGGAGGAGATGACTGGTTAGAGAACGGGACTGTTCAGTTAATCTGACCACCAGGAGGAGATGACTGGTTAGAGAATGGGACTGTTCAGTTAATCTGACCACCAGGAGGAGATGACTGGTTAGAGGATGGGACTGTTCAGTTAATCTGACCACCAGGAGATGACTGGTTAGAGAACGGGACTGTTCAGTTAATCTGACCACCAGGAGGAGATGACTGGTTAGAGAACGGGACTGTTCAGTTAATCTGACCACCAGGAGGAGATGACTGGTTAGAGAATGGGACTGTTCAGTTAATCTGACCACCAGGAGATGACTGGTTAGAGAACGGGACTGTTCAGTTAATCTGACCACCAGGAGGAGATGACTGGTTAGAGAACGGGACTGTTCAGTTAATCTGACCACCAGGAGGAGATGACTGGTTAGAGAATGGGACTGTTCAGTTAATCTGACCACCAGGAGGAGATGACTGGTTAGAGAACGGGACTGTTCAGTTAATCTAACCACCAGGAGATGACTGGTTAGAGAACGGGACTGTTCAGTTAATCTGACCACCAGGAGGAGATGACTGGTTAGAGAATGGGACTGTTCAGTTAATCTGACCACCAGGAGGAGATGACTGGTTAGAGAACGGGACTGTTCAGTTAATCTGACCACCAGGAGGAGATGACTGGTTAGAGAACGGGACTGTTCAGTTAATCTGACCACCAGGAGGAGATGACTGGTTAGAGAACGGGACTGTTCAGTTAATCTGACCACCAGGAGGAGACTGGTTAGAGAACGGGACTGTTCAGTTAATCTGACCACCAGGAGATGACTGGTTAGAGAATGGGACTGTTCAGTTAATCTGACCACCAGGAGATGACTGGTTAGAGAACGGGACTGTTCAGTTAATCTGACCACCAGGAGGAGACTGGTTAGAGAATGGGACTGTTCAGTTAATCTGACCACCAGGAGGAGATGACTGGTTAGAGAATGGGACTGTTCAGTTAATCTGACCACCAGGAGGAGATGACTGGTTAGAGAATGGGACTGTTCAGGTAATCTGACCACCAGGAGATGACTGGTTAGAGAACGGGACTGTTCAGTTAATCTGACCACCAGGAGGAGATGACTGGTTAGAGAACGGGACTGTTCAGTTAATCTGACCACCAGGAGATGACTGGTTAGAGAACGGGACTGTTCAGTTAATCTGACCACCAGGAGGAGATGACTGGTTAGAGAATGGGACTGTTCAGTTAATCTGACCACCAGGAGATGACTGGTTAGAGAACGGGACTGTTCAGTTAATCTGACCACCAGGAGGAGATGACTGGTTAGAGAATGGGACTGTTCAGTTAATCTGACCACCAGGAGGAGATGACTGGTTAGAGAACGGGACTGTTCAGTTAATCTGACCACCAGGAGATGACTGGTTAGAGAATGGGACTGTTCAGTTAATCTGACCACCAGGAGATGACTGGTTAGAGAATGGGACTGTTCAGTTAATCTGACCACCAGGAGATGACTGGTTAGAGAATGGGACTGTTCAGTTAATCTGACCACCAGGAGGAGACTGGTTAGAGAACGGGACTGTTCAGGTAATCTGACCACCAGGAGGAGATGACTGGTTAGAGAACGGGACTGTTCAGTTAATCTGACCACCAGGAGGAGACTGGTTAGAGAACGGGACTGTTCAGTTAATCTGACCACCAGGAGATGACTGGTTAGAGAATGGGACTGTTCAGTTAATCTGACCACCAGGAGGAGACTGGTTAGAGAACGGGACTGTTCAGTTAATCTGACCACCAGGAGATGACTGGTTAGAGAACGGGACTGTTCAGTTAATCTGACCACCAGGAGGAGACTGGTTAGAGAATGGGACTGTTCAGTTATTCTGACCACCAGGAGGAGACTGGTTAGAGAATGGGACTGGTCAGTTAATCTGACCACCAGGAGGAGATGACTGGTTAGAGAATGGGACTGGTCAGTTAATCTGACCACCAGGAGATGACTGGTTAGAGAACGGGACTGTTCAGTTAATCTGACCACCAGGAGGAGACTGGTTAGAGAATGGGACTGTTCAGTTAATCTGACCACCAGGAGGAGATGACTGGTTAGAGAATGGGACTGTTCAGTTAATCTGACCACCAGGAGGAGATGACTGGTTAGAGAACGGGACTGTTCAGTTAATCTGACCACCAGGAGGAGATGACTGGTTAGAGAACGGGACTGTTCAGTTAATCTGACCACCAGGAGGAGATGACTGGTTAGAGAACGGGACTGTTCAGTTAATCTGACCACCAGGAGGAGATGACTGGTTAGAGAACGGGACTGTTCAGTTAATCTGACCACCAGGAGGAGATGACTGGTTAGAGAATGGGACTGTTCAGTTAATCTGACCACCAGGAGATGACTGGTTAGAGAATGGGACTGTTCAGTTAATCTGACCACCAGGAGGAGATGACTGGTTAGAGAACGGGACTGTTCAGTTAATCTGACCACCAGGAGGAGATGACTGGTTAGAGAACGGGACTGTTCAGTTAATCTGACCACCAGGAGGAGATGACTGGTTAGAGAACGGGACTGTTCAGTTAATCTGACCACCAGGAGGAGACTGGTTAGAGAACGGGACTGTTCAGTTAATCTGACCACCAGGAGATGACTGGTTAGAGAATGGGACTGTTCAGTTAATCTGACCACCAGGAGATGACTGGTTAGAGAACGGGACTGTTCAGTTAATCTGACCACCAGGAGGAGACTGGTTAGACAATGGGACTGTTCAGTTAATCTGACCACCAGGAGGAGATGACTGGTTAGAGAATGGGACTGTTCAGTTAATCTGACCACCAGGAGGAGATGACTGGTTAGAGAATGGGACTGTTCAGGTAATCTGACCACCAGGAGATGACTGGTTAGAGAACGGGACTGTTCAGTTAATCTGACCACCAGGAGGAGATGACTGGTTAGAGAACGGGACTGTTCAGTTAATCTGACCACCAGGAGATGACTGGTTAGAGAACGGGACTGTTCAGTTAATCTGACCACCAGGAGGAGATGACTGGTTAGAGAATGGGACTGTTCAGTTAATCTGACCACCAGGAGATGACTGGTTAGAGAACGGGACTGTTCAGTTAATCTGACCACCAGGAGGAGATGACTGGTTAGAGAATGGGACTGTTCAGTTAATCTGACCACCAGGAGGAGATGACTGGTTAGAGAACGGGACTGTTCAGTTAATCTGACCACCAGGAGATGACTGGTTAGAGAATGGGACTGTTCAGTTAATCTGACCACCAGGAGATGACTGGTTAGAGAATGGGACTGTTCAGTTAATCTGACCACCAGGAGATGACTGGTTAGAGAATGGGACTGTTCAGTTAATCTGACCACCAGGAGGAGACTGGTTAGAGAACGGGACTGTTCAGGTAATCTGACCACCAGGAGGAGATGACTGGTTAGAGAACGGGACTGTTCAGTTAATCTGACCACCAGGAGGAGACTGGTTAGAGAACGGGACTGTTCAGTTAATCTGACCACCAGGAGATGACTGGTTAGAGAATGGGACTGTTCAGTTAATCTGACCACCAGGAGGAGACTGGTTAGAGAATGGGACTGTTCAGTTAATCTGACCACCAGGAGATGACTGGTTAGAGAACGGGACTGTTCAGTTAATCTGACCACCAGGAGGAGACTGGTTAGAGAATGGGATGTTCATTTATTCTGACCACCAGGAGGAGACTGGTTAGAGAATGGGACTGGTCAGTTAATCTGACCACCAGGAGGAGATGACTGGTTAGAGAATGGGACTGGTCAGTTAATCTGACCACCAGGAGATGACTGGTTAGAGAACGGGACTGTTCAGTTAATCTGACCACCAGGAGGAGACTGGTTGGAGAATGGGACTGTTCAGTTAATCTGACCACCAGGAGGAGATGACTGGTTAGAGAACGGGACTGTTCAGTTAATCTGACCACCAGGAGGAGATGACTGGTTAGAGATTGGGACTGTTCAGTTAATCTGACCACCAGGAGGAGATGACTGGTTAGAGAACGGGACTGTTCAGTTAATCTGACCACCAGGAGGAGACTGGTTAGAGAACGGGACTGTTCAGTTAATCTGACCACCAGGAGGAGATGACTGGTTAGAGAACGGGACTGTTCAGTTAATCTGACCACCAGGAGGAGATGACTGGTTAGAGAACGGGACTGTTCAGTTAATCTGACCACCAGGAGGAGATGACTGGTTAGAGAACGGGACTGTTCAGTTAATCTGACCACCAGGAGGAGATGACTGGTTAGAGAATGGGACTGTTCAGTTAATCTGACCACCAGGAGATGACTGGTTAGAGAATGGGACTGTTCAGTTAATCTGACCACCAGGAGGAGATGACTGGTTAGAGAACGGGACTGTTCAGTTAATCTGACCACCAGGAGGAGATGACTGGTTAGAGAACGGGACTGTTCAGTTAATCTGACCACCAGGAGGAGATGACTGGTTAGAGAACGGGACTGTTCAGTTAATCTGACCACCAGGAGGAGACTGGTTAGAGAACGGGACTGTTCAGTTAATCTGACCACCAGGAGATGACTGGTTAGAGAATGGGACTGTTCAGTTAATCTGACCACCAGGAGATGACTGGTTAGAGAACGGGACTGTTCAGTTAATCTGACCACCAGGAGGAGACTGGTTAGACAATGGGACTGTTCAGTTAATCTGACCACCAGGAGGAGATGACTGGTTAGAGAATGGGACTGTTCAGTTAATCTGACCACCAGGAGGAGATGACTGGTTAGAGAATGGGACTGTTCAGGTAATCTGACCACCAGGAGATGACTGGTTAGAGAACGGGACTGTTCAGTTAATCTGACCACCAGGAGGAGATGACTGGTTAGAGAACGGGACTGTTCAGTTAATCTGACCACCAGGAGATGACTGGTTAGAGAACGGGACTGTTCAGTTAATCTGACCACCAGGAGGAGATGACTGGTTAGAGAATGGGACTGTTCAGTTAATCTGACCACCAGGAGATGACTGGTTAGAGAACGGGACTGTTCAGTTAATCTGACCACCAGGAGGAGATGACTGGTTAGAGAATGGGACTGTTCAGTTAATCTGACCACCAGGAGGAGATGACTGGTTAGAGAACGGGACTGTTCAGTTAATCTGACCACCAGGAGATGACTGGTTAGAGAATGGGACTGTTCAGTTAATCTGACCACCAGGAGATGACTGGTTAGAGAATGGGACTGTTCAGTTAATCTGACCACCAGGAGATGACTGGTTAGAGAATGGGACTGTTCAGTTAATCTGACCACCAGGAGGAGACTGGTTAGAGAACGGGACTGTTCAGGTAATCTGACCACCAGGAGGAGATGACTGGTTAGAGAACGGGACTGTTCAGTTAATCTGACCACCAGGAGGAGACTGGTTAGAGAACGGGACTGTTCAGTTAATCTGACCACCAGGAGGAGATGACTGGTTAGAGAACGGGACTGTTCAGTTAATCTGACCACCAGGAGGAGATGACTGGTTAGAGAACGGGACTGTTCAGTTAATCTGACCACCAGGAGGAGATGACTGGTTAGAGAACGGGACTGTTCAGTTAATCTGACCACCAGGAGGAGATGACTGGTTAGAGAATGGGACTGTTCAGTTAATCTGACCACCAGGAGATGACTGGTTAGAGAACGGGACTGTTCAGTTAATCTGACCACCAGGAGGAGATGACTGGTTAGAGAACGGGACTGTTCAGTTAATCTGACCACCAGGAGGAGACTGGTTAGAGAACGGGACTGTTCAGGTAATCTGACCACCAGGAGGAGATGACTGGTTAGAGAACGGGACTGTTCAGTTAATCTGACCACCAGGAGGAGACTGGTTAGAGAACGGGACTGTTCAGTTAATCTGACCACCAGGAGATGACTGGTTAGAGAATGGGACTGTTCAGTTAATCTGACCACCAGGAGGAGACTGGTTAGAGAATGGGACTGTTCAGTTAATCTGACCACCAGGAGATGACTGGTTAGAGAACGGGACTGTTCAGTTAATCTGACCACCAGGAGGAGACTGGTTAGAGAATGGGATGTTCATTTATTCTGACCACCAGGAGGAGACTGGTTAGAGAATGGGACTGGTCAGTTAATCTGACCACCAGGAGGAGATGACTGGTTAGAGAATGGGACTGGTCAGTTAATCTGACCACCAGGAGATGACTGGTTAGAGAACGGGACTGTTCAGTTAATCTGACCACCAGGAGGAGACTGGTTGGAGAATGGGACTGTTCAGTTAATCTGACCACCAGGAGGAGATGACTGGTTAGAGAACGGGACTGTTCAGTTAATCTGACCACCAGGAGGAGATGACTGGTTAGAGATTGGGACTGTTCAGTTAATCTGACCACCAGGAGGAGATGACTGGTTAGAGAACGGGACTGTTCAGTTAATCTGACCACCAGGAGGAGACTGGTTAGAGAACGGGACTGTTCAGTTAATCTGACCACCAGGAGGAGATGACTGGTTAGAGAACGGGACTGTTCAGTTAATCTGACCACCAGGAGGAGATGACTGGTTAGAGAACGGGACTGTTCAGTTAATCTGACCACCAGGAGGAGATGACTGGTTAGAGAACGGGACTGTTCAGTTAATCTGACCACCAGGAGGAGATGACTGGTTAGAGAATGGGACTGTTCAGTTAATCTGACCACCAGGAGATGACTGGTTAGAGAATGGGACTGTTCAGTTAATCTGACCACCAGGAGGAGATGACTGGTTAGAGAACGGGACTGTTCAGTTAATCTGACCACCAGGAGGAGATGACTGGTTAGAGAACGGGACTGTTCAGTTAATCTGACCACCAGGAGGAGATGACTGGTTAGAGAACGGGACTGTTCAGTTAATCTGACCACCAGGAGGAGACTGGTTAGAGAACGGGACTGTTCAGTTAATCTGACCACCAGGAGATGACTGGTTAGAGAATGGGACTGTTCAGTTAATCTGACCACCAGGAGATGACTGGTTAGAGAACGGGACTGTTCAGTTAATCTGACCACCAGGAGGAGACTGGTTAGACAATGGGACTGTTCAGTTAATCTGACCACCAGGAGGAGATGACTGGTTAGAGAATGGGACTGTTCAGTTAATCTGACCACCAGGAGGAGATGACTGGTTAGAGAATGGGACTGTTCAGGTAATCTGACCACCAGGAGATGACTGGTTAGAGAACGGGACTGTTCAGTTAATCTGACCACCAGGAGGAGATGACTGGTTAGAGAACGGGACTGTTCAGTTAATCTGACCACCAGGAGATGACTGGTTAGAGAACGGGACTGTTCAGTTAATCTGACCACCAGGAGGAGATGACTGGTTAGAGAATGGGACTGTTCAGTTAATCTGACCACCAGGAGATGACTGGTTAGAGAACGGGACTGTTCAGTTAATCTGACCACCAGGAGGAGATGACTGGTTAGAGAATGGGACTGTTCAGTTAATCTGACCACCAGGAGGAGATGACTGGTTAGAGAACGGGACTGTTCAGTTAATCTGACCACCAGGAGATGACTGGTTAGAGAATGGGACTGTTCAGTTAATCTGACCACCAGGAGATGACTGGTTAGAGAATGGGACTGTTCAGTTAATCTGACCACCAGGAGATGACTGGTTAGAGAATGGGACTGTTCAGTTAATCTGACCACCAGGAGGAGACTGGTTAGAGAACGGGACTGTTCAGGTAATCTGACCACCAGGAGGAGATGACTGGTTAGAGAACGGGACTGTTCAGTTAATCTGACCACCAGGAGGAGACTGGTTAGAGAACGGGACTGTTCAGTTAATCTGACCACCAGGAGGAGATGACTGGTTAGAGAACGGGACTGTTCAGTTAATCTGACCACCAGGAGGAGATGACTGGTTAGAGAACGGGACTGTTCAGTTAATCTGACCACCAGGAGGAGATGACTGGTTAGAGAACGGGACTGTTCAGTTAATCTGACCACCAGGAGGAGATGACTGGTTAGAGAATGGGACTGTTCAGTTAATCTGACCACCAGGAGATGACTGGTTAGAGAACGGGACTGTTCAGTTAATCTGACCACCAGGAGGAGATGACTGGTTAGAGAACGGGACTGTTCAGTTAATCTGACCACCAGGAGGAGATGACTGGTTAGAGAATGGGCCTGTTCAATTAATCTGACCACCAGGAGGAGATGACTGGTTAGAGAACGGGACTGTTCAGTTAATCTGACCACCAGGAGATGACTGGTTAGAGAACGGGACTGTTCAGTTAATCTGACCACCAGGAGGAGATGACTGGTTAGAGAATGGGACTGTTCAGTTAATCTGACCACCAGGAGGAGATGACTGGTTAGAGAACGGGACTGTTCAGTTAATCTGACCACCAGGAGGAGATGACTGGTTAGAGAACGGGACTGTTCAGTTAATCTGACCACCAGGAGGAGATGACTGGTTAGAGAACGGGACTGTTCAGTTAATCTGACCACCAGGAGGAGATGACTGGTTAGAGAACGGGACTGTTCAGTTAATCTGACCACCAGGAGGAGACTGGTTAGAGAACGGGACTGTTCAGTTAATCTGACCACCAGGAGATGACTGGTTAGAGAATGGGACTGTTCAGTTAATCTGACCACCAGGAGATGACTGGTTAGAGAACGGGACTGTTCAGTTAATCTGACCACCAGGAGGAGACTGGTTAGAGAATGGGACTGTTCAGTTAATCTGACCACCAGGAGGAGATGACTGGTTAGAGAATGGGACTGTTCAGTTAATCTGACCACCAGGAGGAGATGACTGGTTAGAGAATGGGACTGTTCAGGTAATCTGACCACCAGGAGATGACTGGTTAGAGAACGGGACTGTTCAGTTAATCTGACCACCAGGAGGAGATGACTGGTTAGAGAACGGGACTGTTCAGTTAATCTGACCACCAGGAGATGACTGGTTAGAGAACGGGACTGTTCAGTTAATCTGACCACCAGGAGGAGATGACTGGTTAGAGAATGGGACTGTTCAGTTAATCTGACCACCAGGAGATGACTGGTTAGAGAACGGGACTGTTCAGTTAATCTGACCACCAGGAGGAGATGACTGGTTAGAGAATGGGACTGTTCAGTTAATCTGACCACCAGGAGGAGATGACTGGTTAGAGAACGGGACTGTTCAGTTAATCTGACCACCAGGAGATGACTGGTTAGAGAATGGGACTGTTCAGTTAATCTGACCACCAGGAGATGACTGGTTAGAGAATGGGACTGTTCAGTTAATCTGACCACCAGGAGATGACTGGTTAGAGAACGGGACTGTTCAGTTAATCTGACCACCAGGAGGAGACTGGTTAGAGAACGGGACTGTTCAGGTAATCTGACCACCAGGAGGAGATGACTGGTTAGAGAACGGGACTGTTCAGTTAATCTGACCACCAGGAGGAGATGACTGGTTAGAGAACGGGACTGTTCAGTTAATCTGACCACCAGGAGGAGATGACTGGTTAGAGAACGGGACTGTTCAGTTAATCTGACCACCAGGAGGAGATGACTGGTTAGAGAATGGGCCTGTTCAATTAATCTGACCACCAGGAGGAGATGACTGGTTAGAGAACGGGACTGTTCAGTTAATCTGACCACCAGGAGATGACTGGTTAGAGAACGGGACTGTTCAGTTAATCTGACCACCAGGAGGAGATGACTGGTTAGAGAATGGGACTGTTCAGTTAATCTGACCACCAGGAGGAGATGACTGGTTAGAGAACGGGACTGTTCAGTTAATCTGACCACCAGGAGGAGATGACTGGTTAGAGAACGGGACTGTTCAGTTAATCTGACCACCAGGAGGAGATGACTGGTTAGAGAACGGGACTGTTCAGTTAATCTGACCACCAGGAGGAGATGACTGGTTAGAGAACGGGACTGTTCAGTTAATCTGACCACCAGGAGGAGACTGGTTAGAGAACGGGACTGTTCAGTTAATCTGACCACCAGGAGATGACTGGTTAGAGAATGGGACTGTTCAGTTAATCTGACCACCAGGAGATGACTGGTTAGAGAACGGGACTGTTCAGTTAATCTGACCACCAGGAGGAGACTGGTTAGAGAATGGGACTGTTCAGTTAATCTGACCACCAGGAGGAGATGACTGGTTAGAGAATGGGACTGTTCAGTTAATCTGACCACCAGGAGGAGATGACTGGTTAGAGAATGGGACTGTTCAGGTAATCTGACCACCAGGAGATGACTGGTTAGAGAACGGGACTGTTCAGTTAATCTGACCACCAGGAGGAGATGACTGGTTAGAGAACGGGACTGTTCAGTTAATCTGACCACCAGGAGATGACTGGTTAGAGAACGGGACTGTTCAGTTAATCTGACCACCAGGAGGAGATGACTGGTTAGAGAATGGGACTGTTCAGTTAATCTGACCACCAGGAGATGACTGGTTAGAGAACGGGACTGTTCAGTTAATCTGACCACCAGGAGGAGATGACTGGTTAGAGAATGGGACTGTTCAGTTAATCTGACCACCAGGAGGAGATGACTGGTTAGAGAACGGGACTGTTCAGTTAATCTGACCACCAGGAGATGACTGGTTAGAGAATGGGACTGTTCAGTTAATCTGACCACCAGGAGATGACTGGTTAGAGAATGGGACTGTTCAGTTAATCTGACCACCAGGAGATGACTGGTTAGAGAACGGGACTGTTCAGTTAATCTGACCACCAGGAGGAGACTGGTTAGAGAACGGGACTGTTCAGGTAATCTGACCACCAGGAGGAGATGACTGGTTAGAGAACGGGACTGTTCAGTTAATCTGACCACCAGGAGGAGATGACTGGTTAGAGAACGGGACTGTTCAGTTAATCTGACCACCAGGAGGAGATGACTGGTTAGAGAACGGGACTGTTCAGTTAATCTGACCACCAGGAGGAGATGACTGGTTAGAGAACGGGACTGTTCAGTTAATCTGACCACCAGGAGATGACTGGTTAGAGAACGGGACTGTTCAGTTAATCTGACCACCAGGAGGAGATGACTGGTTAGAGAATGGGACTGTTCAGTTAATCTGACCACCAGGAGGAGATGACTGGTTAGAGAACGGGACTGTTCAGTTAATCTGACCACCAGGAGATGACTGGTTAGAGAACGGGACTGTTCAGTTAATCTGACCACCAGGAGGAGACTGGTTAGAGAATGGGACTGTTCAGTTAATCTGACCACCAGGAGGAGACTGGTTAGAGAACGGGACTGTTCAGTTAATCTGACCACCAGGAGGAGATGACTGGTTAGAGAACGGGACTGTTCAGTTAATCTGACCACCAGGAGGAGACTGGTTAGAGAACGGGACTGTTCAGTTAATCTGACCACCAGGAGGAGATGACTGGTTAGAGAACGGGACTGTTCAGTTAATCTGACCACCAGGAGGAGATGACTGGTTAGAGAACGGGACTGTTCAGTTAATCTGACCACCAGGATGAGATGACTGGTTAGAGAACGGGACTGTTCAGTTAATCTGACCACCAGGAGATGACTGGTTAGAGAACGGGACTGTTCAGTTAATCTGACCACCAGGAGGAGATGACTGGTTAGAGAACGGGACTGTTCAGTTAATCTGACCACCAGGAGGAGACTGGTTAGAGAACGGGACTGTTCAGTTAATCTGACCACCAGGAGATGACTGGTTAGAGAATGGGACTGTTCAGTTAATCTGACCACCAGGAGGAGATGACTGGTTAGAGAACGGGACTGTTCAGTTAATCTGAGCACCAGGAGGAGGAGACTGGTTAGAGAACGGGACTGTTCAGTTAATCTGACCACCAGGAGGAGATGACTGGTTAGAGAACGGGACTGTTCAGTTAATCTGACCACCAGGAGGAGGAGACTGGTTAGAGAATGGGACTGTTCAGTTAATCTGACCACCAGGAGGAGATGACTGGTTAGAGAATGGGACTGTTCAGTTAATCTGACCACCAGGAGGAGATGACTGGTTAGAGAACGGGACTGTTCAGTTAATCTGACCACCAGGAGATGACTGGTTAGAGAACGGGACTGTTCAGTTAATCTGACCACCAGGAGGAGATGACTGGTTAGAGAACGGGACTGTTCAGTTAATCTGACCACCAGGAGGAGATGACTGGTTAGAGAACGGGACTGTTCAGTTAATCTGACCACCAGGAGGAGATGACTGGTTAGAGAACGGGACTGTTCAGTTAATCTGACCACCAGGAGGAGATGACTGGTTAGAGAATGGGACTGTTCAGTTAATCTGACCACCAGGAGATGACTGGTTAGAGAACGGGACTGTTCAGTTAATCTGACCACCAGGAGGAGATGACTGGTTAGAGAACGGGACTGTTCAGTTAATCTGACCACCAGGAGGAGATGACTGGTTAGAGAATGGGCCTGTTCAATTAATCTGACCACCAGGAGGAGATGACTGGTTAGAGAACGGGACTGTTTAGTTAATCTGACCACCAGGAGATGACTGGTTAGAGAACGGGACTGTTCAGTTAATCTGACCACCAGGAGGAGATGACTGGTTAGAGAATGGGACTGTTCAGTTAATCTGACCACCAGGAGGAGATGACTGGTTAGAGAACGGGACTGTTCAGTTAATCTGACCACCAGGAGGAGATGACTGGTTAGAGAACGGGACTGTTCAGTTAATCTGACCACCAGGAGGAGATGACTGGTTAGAGAACGGGACTGTTCAGTTAATCTGACCACCAGGAGGAGATGACTGGTTAGAGAACGGGACTGTTCAGTTAATCTGACCACCAGGAGGAGACTGGTTAGAGAACGGGACTGTTCAGTTAATCTGACCACCAGGAGATGACTGGTTAGAGAATGGGACTGTTCAGTTAATCTGACCACCAGGAGATGACTGGTTAGAGAACGGGACTGTTCAGTTAATCTGACCACCAGGAGGAGACTGGTTAGAGAATGGGACTGTTCAGTTATTCTGACCACCAGGAGGAGATGACTGGTTAGAGAATGGGACTGTTCAGTTAATCTGACCACCAGGAGGAGATGACTGGTTAGATAATGGGACTGTTCAGGTAATCTGACCACCAGGAGATGACTGGTTAGAGAACGGGACTGTTCAGTTAATCTGACCACCAGGAGGAGATGACTGGTTAGAGAACGGGACTGTTCAGTTAATCTGACCACCAGGAGATGACTGGTTAGAGAACGGGACTGTTCAGTTAATCTGACCACCAGGAGGAGATGACTGGTTAGAGAATGGGACTGTTCAGTTAATCTGACCACCAGGAGATGACTGGTTAGAGAACGGGACTGTTCAGTTAATCTGACCACCAGGAGGAGATGACTGGTTAGAGAATGGGACTGTTCAGTTAATCTGACCACCAGGAGGAGATGACTGGTTAGAGAACGGGACTGTTCAGTTAATCTGACCACCAGGAGATGACTGGTTAGAGAATGGGACTGTTCAGTTAATCTGACCACCAGGAGATGACTGGTTAGAGAATGGGACTGTTCAGTTAATCTGACCACCAGGAGATGACTGGTTAGAGAACGGGACTGTTCAGTTAATCTGACCACCAGGAGGAGACTGGTTAGAGAACGGGACTGTTCAGGTAATCTGACCACCAGGAGGAGATGACTGGTTAGAGAACGGGACTGTTCAGTTAATCTGACCACCAGGAGGAGATGACTGGTTAGAGAACGGGACTGTTCAGTTAATCTGACCACCAGGAGGAGATGACTGGTTAGAGAACGGGACTGTTCAGTTAATCTGACCACCAGGAGGAGATGACTGGTTAGAGAACGGGACTGTTCAGTTAATCTGACCACCAGGAGATGACTGGTTAGAGAACGGGACTGTTCAGTTAATCTGACCACCAGGAGGAGATGACTGGTTAGAGAATGGGACTGTTCAGTTAATCTGACCACCAGGAGGAGATGACTGGTTAGAGAACGGGACTGTTCAGTTAATCTGACCACCAGGAGATGACTGGTTAGAGAACGGGACTGTTCAGTTAATCTGACCACCAGGAGGAGACTGGTTAGAGAATGGGACTGTTCAGTTAATCTGACCACCAGGAGGAGACTGGTTAGAGAACGGGACTGTTCAGTTAATCTGACCACCAGGAGGAGATGACTGGTTAGAGAACGGGACTGTTCAGTTAATCTGACCACCAGGAGGAGACTGGTTAGAGAACGGGACTGTTCAGTTAATCTGACCACCAGGAGGAGATGACTGGTTAGAGAACGGGACTGTTCAGTTAATCTGACCACCAGGAGGAGATGACTGGTTAGAGAACGGGACTGTTCAGTTAATCTGACCACCAGGATGAGATGACTGGTTAGAGAACGGGACTGTTCAGTTAATCTGACCACCAGGAGATGACTGGTTAGAGAACGGGACTGTTCAGTTAATCTGACCACCAGGAAGAGATGACTGGTTAGAGAACGGGACTGTTCAGTTAATCTGACCACCAGGAGGAGACTGGTTAGAGAACGGGACTGTTCAGTTAATCTGACCACCAGGAGATGACTGGTTAGAGAATGGGACTGTTCAGTTAATCTGACCACCAGGAGGAGATGACTGGTTAGAGAACGGGACTGTTCAGTTAATCTGAGCACCAGGAGGAGGAGACTGGTTAGAGAACGGGACTGTTCAGTTAATCTGACCACCAGGAGGAGATGACTGGTTAGAGAACGGGACTGTTCAGTTAATCTGACCACCAGGAGGAGGAGACTGGTTAGAGAATGGGACTGTTCAGTTAATCTGACCACCAGGAGGAGATGACTGGTTAGAGAATGGGACTGTTCAGTTAATCTGACCACCAGGAGGAGATGACTGGTTAGAGAACGGGACTGTTCAGTTAATCTGACCACCAGGAGATGACTGGTTAGAGAACGGGACTGTTCAGTTAATCTGACCACCAGGAGGAGATGACTGGTTAGAGAACGGGACTGTTCAGTTAATCTGACCACCAGGAGGAGATGACTGGTTAGAGAACGGGACTGTTCAGTTAATCTGACCACCAGGAGGAGATGACTGGTTAGAGAACGGGACTGTTCAGTTAATCTGACCACCAGGAGGAGATGACTGGTTAGAGAACGGGACTGTTCAGTTAATCTGACCACCAGGAGGAGATGACTGGTTAGAGAACGGGACTGTTCAGTTAATCTGACCACCAGGAGGAGATGACTGGTTAGAGAACGGGACTGTTCAGTTAATCTGACCACCAGGAGATGACTGGTTAGAGAACGGGACTGTTCAGTTAATCTGACCACCAGGAGGAGATGACTGGTTAGAGAACGGGACTGTTCAGTTAATCTGACCACCAGGAGATGACTGGTTAGAGAACGGGACTGTTCAGTTAATCTGACCACCAGGAGGAGATGACTGGTTAGAGAACGGGACTGTTCAGTTAATCTGACCACCAGGAGGAGATGACTGGTTAGAGAACGGGACTGTTCAGTTAATCTGACCACCAGGAGGAGATGACTGGTTAGAGAACGGGACTGTTCAGTTAATCTGACCACCAGGAGGAGATGACTGGTTAGAGAACGGGACTGTTCAGTTAATCTGACCACCAGGAGGAGATGACTGGTTAGAGAACGGGACTGTTCAGTTAATCTGACCACCAGGAGGAGATGACTGGTTAGAGAACGGGACTGTTCAGTTAATCTGACCACCAGGAGATGACTGGTTAGAGAACGGGACTGTTCAGTTAATCTGACCACCAGGAGGAGATGACTGGTTAGAGAATGGGACTGTTCAGTTAATCTGACCACCAGGAGGAGATGACTGGTTAGAGAATGGGACTGTTCAGTTAATCTGACCACCAGGGGGAGATGACTGGTTAGAGAACAGGACTGTTCAGTTAATCTGACCACCAGGAGGAGACTGGTTAGAGAATGGGACTGTTCAGTTAATCTGACCACCAGGAGATGACTGGTTAGAGAACGGGACTGTTCAGTTAATCTGACCACTAGGAGATGACTGGTTAGAGAACGGGACTGTTCAGGTAATCTGACCACCAGGAGGAGATGACTGGTTAGAGAATGGGACTGTTCAGTTAATCTGACCACCAGGAGGAGATGACTGGTTAGAGAACGGGACTGTTCAGTTAATCTGACCACCAGGAGGAGATGACTGGTTAGAGAATGGGACTGTTCAGTTAATCTGACCACCAGGAGGAGACTGGTTAGAGAACGGGACTGTTCAGTTAATCTGACCACCAGGAGGAGACTGGTTAGAGAATGGGACTGTTCAGTTAATCTGACCACCAGGAGGAGATGACTGGTTAGAGAATGGGACTGTTCAGTTAATCTGACCACCAGGAGATGACTGGTTAGAGAACGGGACTGTTCAGTTAATCTGACCACCAGGAGGAGATGACTGGTTAGAGAACGGGACTGTTCAGTTAATCTGACCACCAGGAGGAGATGACTGGTTAGAGAACGGGACTGTTCAGTTAATCTGACCACCAGGAGGAGATGACTGGTTAGAGAACGGGACTGTTCAGTTAATCTGACCACCAGGAGGAGATGACTGGTTAGAGAATGGGACTGGTCAGTTAATCTGACCACCAGGAGGAGATGACTGGTTAGAGAATGGGACTGTTCAGTTAATCTGACCACCAGGAGATGACTGGTTAGAGAACGGGACTGTTCAGTTAATCTGACCACCAGGAGGAGATGACTGGTTAGAGAACGGGACTGTTCAGTTATTCTGACCACCAGGAGGAGATGACTGGTTAGAGAACGGGACTGTTCAGTTAATCTGACCACCAGGAGGAGATGACTGGTTAGAGAACGGGACTGTTCAGTTAATCTGACCACCAGGAGGAGATGACTGGTTAGAGAATGGGACTGGTCAGTTAATCTGACCACCAGGAGGAGATGACTGGTTAGAGAACGGGACTGTTCAGTTAATCTGACCACCAGGAGGAGACTGGTTAGAGAACGGGACTGTTCAGTTAATCTGACCACCAGGAGGAGATGACTGGTTAGAGAACGGGACTGTTCAGTTAATCTGACCACCAGGAGGAGATGACTGGTTAGAGAACGGGACTGTTCAGTTAATCTGACCACCAGGAGGAGATGACTGGATAGAGAACGGGACTGTTCAGTTAATCTGACCACCAGGAGGAGATGACTGGTTAGAGAACGGGACTGTTCAGTTAATCTGACCACCAGGAGGAGATGACTGGTTAGAGAACGCGACTGTTCAGTTAATCTGACCACCAGGAGGAGATGACTGGTTAGAGAATGGGACTGTTCAGTTAATCTGACCACCAGGAGATGACTGGTTAGAGAATGGGACTGTTCAGTTAATCTGACCACCAGGAGGAGATGACTGGTTAGAGAATGGGACTGTTCAGTTAATCTGACCACCAGGAGGAGATGACTGGTTAGAGAACGGGACTGTTCAGTTAATCTGACCACCAGGAGGAGATGACTGGTTAGAGAACGGGACTGTTCAGTTAATCTGACCACCAGGAGGAGATGACTGGTTAGAGAACGGGACTGTTCAGTTAATCTGACCACCAGGAGGAGATGACTGGTTAGAGAACGGGACTGTTCAGTTAATCTGACCACCAGGAGGAGATGACTGGTTAGAGAACGGGACTGTTCAGTTAATCTGACCACCAGGAGGAGACTGGTTAGAGAACGGGACTGTTCAGTTAATCTGTTCAGTGTGGCCAGAAGTTAGTCTGACTCAGCCTAAAATTGTTGATTTCTCTCTAGAAAAGACATTTGAAACGCAGCCATATATTCTTGGTCTTGTATATTTTGACCCCTTTTGATTTGAATGAAACCTACCGTACATGTTCCCCATTGTAGAAGTGGACAGGAAGTGGACAGGAAGTGATATTTGGACCTGAATGGCAAAACATTCAGGAGATGTGCTCAAAGTTGACCTTTTCTACATACTTCACCATGAAACATTCGTCTTCATCACTGGAAAATATCAACCACTGAGATGGGTATATTTTAAAAGCTTACAAGCAGGGATTGTCAAACTGTTTTATAATTTCTCGAGAAACATTTAATTTCTTAACGTTAAAAGTATCTAAATGATGTGTTGGATCTTATTTTACGTCAGGTGGTGTTTGTGTTGCGCCATCAGTTGAGACACAACATGCACTTGAATACAGGGGGGGGAGTGTCATATTTTGGCTGATCATTTTACTAAATGTAATTTACAAACGGTACCATGATGAAGGTCAACACAGAGAAATGTTGACTTGAATGGGAATTGAATATCTTTTGTTTGAAATTATACTGTCAATACTCCATAGGAAACCATATTGGTTCATGTCTATTCTATGTTCCCTCTGAACTGTGCGCCTGCGCAGGAGACGCATTAGTTTGTGGTGTATTAGATCCGAGTTGTTTCTATGATCGAATCAACAACATTATATCAGCCCCATTTGAATGCAACAAACCAAAACAAAATGTACCGTTACTAGATTGAGTATGGTTTTGTTGCAGGCAGAGCGCAACGCTCTTTCAAGCCTCCGCAAAGTGAACGCGCTTTTCAGATCAGTTACAGAGCGCAGAGCCGCGCGTGTGCACATGTGTTGATATTCTTTGCTAGTTAGCAAGTTATTAGCCCAATTATAGAGATGGGGAGTTACTGCTTCCTACAAGAGCACAAAAACCAGTCGGGTAAAAAGCGTATGTCTTAATTAAAGGGGCAGTGTTGTATTTTGAGACAAAATGAATATGCAAATAAGCCAATAGGCAGAGGGGTAGCCTACATTGTCTAATTATCAGTATGGTAATAATAAATAATTGTATTTTGTAAAGTGGCTTCCTGCATTCAACACAATACAATGTACAGTCACGTATTTGGCCCGTGGTGCTACAGATGAAGTAAAATGTAAAAATGTTTTTAAAAGTCTCATGCATTGTAGGCCTGCATTGAACACCTCATATAGACTACTGTAGACTATATCATACAAATCAACAGCTGTTTCCATGTGAACATGTTATGTGATTTATTCCATTGGTTTTGTTCCTAGGCCTACATTACGCTCCAATATCCACAATAACCTATTGGCTACTGTCTAAAACTGTCAGGGTACATCCTATTGGCTACTGTCTAAAACTGTCAGGGTACAGCCTATTGGCTACTGTCTAAAACTGTCAGGGTACAGCCTATTGGCTACTGTCTAAAACTGTCAGGGTACAGCCTATTGGCTACTGTCTAAAACTGTCAGGGTACAGCCTATTGGCTAATGTCTAAAACTGTAAGGGTACAGCCTATTGGCTACTGTCTAAAACTGTCAGGGTACAGCCTATTGGCTACTGTCTAAAACTGTCAGGGTACAGCCTATTGGCTACTGTCTAAAACTGTCAGGGTACAGCCTATTGGCTACTGTCTAAAACTGTCAGGGTACAGCCTATTGGCTACTGTCTAAAACTGTCAGGGTACAGCCTATTGGCTACTGTCTAAAACTGTAAGGGTACAGCCTATTGGCTACTGTCTAAAACTGTCAAGGTACAGCCTATTGGCTAAACTGTCAGGGTACAGCCTATTGGCTACTGTCTAAAACTGTCAGGGTACAGCCTATTGGCTAATGTCTAAAACTGTCAGGGTACAGCCTATTGGCTAATGTCTAAAACTGTAAGGGTACAGCCTATTGGCTACTGTCTAAAACTGTCAGGGTACAGCCTATTGGCTACTGTCTAAAACTGTCAGGGTACAGCCTATTGGCTACTGTCTAAAACTGTCAGGGTACAGCCTATTGGCTACTGTCTAAAACTGTCAGGGTACAGCCTATTGGCTACTGTCTAAAACTGTCAGGGTACAGCCTATTGGCTACTGTCTAAAACTGTAAGGGTACAGCCTATTGGCTACTGTCTAAAACTGTCAAGGTACAGCCTATTGGCTAAACTGTCAGGGTACAGCCTATTGGCTACTGTCTAAAACTGTCAGGGTACAGCCTATTGGCTACAACTGTCAGGGTACAGCCTATTGGCTACAACTGTCAGGGTACAGCCTATTGGCTACAACTGTCAGGGTACAGCCTATTGGCTACAACTGTCAGGGTACAGCCTATTGGCTAATGTCTAAAACTGTCAGGGTACAGCCTATTGGCTAATGTCTAAAACTGTCAGGGTACAGCCTATTGGCTAATGTCTAAAACTGTCAGGGTACAGCCTATTGGCTACAACTGTCAGGGTACAGCCTATTGGCTACAACTGTCAGGGTACAGCCTATTGGCTACAACTGTCAGGGTACAGCCTATTGGCTACAACTGTCAGGGTACAGCCTATTGGCTACAACTGTCAGGGTACAGCCTATTGGCTAATGTCTAAAACTGTCAGGGTACAGCCTATTGGCTACTGTCTAAAACTGTCAGGGTACAGCCTATTGGCTACTGTCTAAAACTGTCAGGGTACAGCCTATTGGCTACAACTGTCAGGGTACAGCCTATTGGCTACTGTCTAAAACTGTAAGGGTACAGCCTATTGGCTACTGTCTAAAACTGTCAGGGTACAGCCTATTGGCTACTGTCTAAAACTGTCAGGGTACAGCCTATTGGCTACTGTCTAAAACTGTCAGGGTACAGCCTATTGGCTACAACTGTCAGGGTACAGCCTATTGGCTACAACTGTCAGGGTACAGCCTATTGGCTACAACTGTCAGGGTACAGCCTATTGGCTACAACTGTCAGGGTACAGCCTATTGGCTACAACTGTCAGGGTACAGCCTATTGGCTACAACTGTCAGGGTACAGCCTATTGGCTACAACTGTCAGGGTACAGCCTCAGTGTTCACTGTAAACACACACCGGAAGTTGCACAAAATTCTCCCAACGGTCAAGTTTCCTCTCACAAAACCTACAATTTGCTTAGTGCCCCAAAACGTTAGAGGGAACATTGGACATGACCATTTAAGTTGACATTTTGATGGTGGGTGGACAGGCGGCCATCTTTGTGGTAGTAATTACAAAGTTGAAATTCTATTTAATTTCAAATGGTGTACCAACTAAATTACAGTGTTCTGAAGGGATAGGTCCATTCTATGAATTCTGTTTCTATGATTGAAATGACACCCGCCCTGTATTTCAAGAGCACGCTGTGTCTCAACCGATAGAGCGACACAAAAACCTCAAATGACGTAAAGTACGGTCAAAGCTACAACATAGACGCAAAATCTGAGTATATGCGTTTTTAGATGATTTACTTTAAAAGGTAAAAGCAAGAAGTCAGTTTATTTTTTCTTTTTTTTGGACGACCCTGTTTATAAACTTCTAAATGATATTAACAGTTGAGTTTTTATCTTTTCCAGTGACGAAAACATGTCAGGTGATATGGTGGGGTTTGCAAAATGACTTTAAGCACCTCCATCTCCTGAATGTTTTGGTCCTAAAATCACTTCCTGACTACTTTTTTCCCATCGGCATTTATGGAAAGTTTTTATTTAAATCAGAAGGGATGCTGTCAAAAAGTGACTGAATTCAAATGAATTTACCTAATACAAAGTATACGAGACAAGAATATTAGGCTGCATTTCAAGTGTATTATTACTATTATAGTTAATATATATTATTAGAAACAGGAAGCATAGGTCTATACTACTGATACCATATATCACATAATCCACATTAGTTCTAAAAACACTTCCAACTGGGCACAGACATCAATTCAACGTCTATTCCATGTAGGTTCAACATTGAATTGACTCGATAACAACGTTGATTCAGCCAGTGTGTGTCCAGTGGGTCCATACGTCATCTGACCTAATCCACAAACTTTTTAGTCTCTAAGCTTTTATTCCAAGTGCAGTTATGACATAACTTCTCATGAGCTGCCAGTGTGTGTCTTTAATGTCTGTGGATTCACTAACATATTACATATACATACATAACATACATTACATATACAGTACGGGTCAAAACACGACACATTTTCAACATTGTAGAATAATAGCGAAGACATCAAAACTAGGAAATAACACACATAGAATAATGTAGTAGTCAAAAAAAGTGTTAAACAAATGAAAGTATATTTTAGATTCTTCAAATAGCCACCATTTGCCTTGATGACAGCTTTGCACACTGTTAGCATTCTCTCAACCAGCTTCATATGGAATGCTTTTCCAATGGTCTTGAAGGAGTTCCCACATATGCTGAGCACGTGGGCTGCTTTTCCTTCACTCTGCGGTCCAACTCATCCCAAACCATCTAAATTGGGTTGAGGTCGGGTGATTGTGGAGGCCAGGTCATCTGATGCAGCACTCCATCCATCTCCTTCTTGGTCAAATAGCCCTTACACAGCCTGGAGGTGTGTTGGGTCATTGTCCTGATGAAAAACAAATGATTGTCCCACTAAGCGCAAACGAGATAGGATGGCGTATCGCTGCAGAATGCTGTGGATGCCATGCTGGTTAAGTGTGCCTTGAATTCTAAATAAATCAAACAGTATCACCAGCAAAGCACATCCACACCTCTTCCTCCATACTTCACGGTGGAGATCATCTGGGATCACCCTCCATCCTCCTCTGGAGGGTAGAAGAAGAAGAGGGGCATCTCCTTCGGGGCAGATGGTGTATCCGTAAACACGCCCCACCGTTTGGGAGTGATTGACCAGAGAGAGGCAGGGGGCATATAATCCACAATCCACTGTATGCCACATAGGTTTGTAACTAATAAATTCTCTGTGAATTAGTTTTATTTACTAGCAGAGAATGTTAACCTGTTATGGCTGCACGCTGAATATTGAAAAAACTGGAAAATGTGTGCACATTTTCAAACGGCCTCCTAAGAAACTTTTTATTTTCCAATATGCATATATTTACTACTGTTGGATAGATAACAGTCTGTAGTTTCTAAAAAGGTTTGAATTGTTTCTCTGTCGAACAGAAATATTTTTACAGCCATTTTCCCAGCCGAATTGAGTTTCCCAAAATGCGATGTGTCTCTTTAAGACCTTCTCTATAAAAGGCCATTTGACTTGGGACCATATAAACACGTCAGAGGCGTTCGTCAGACTGTAATGCGGAAGTGAGAATTGAAAGGAGTCGAATATCTCGTCCCTGGACTGAATAACAGAACTTCTTGTGAGACCTGCGCAGTTAAAATAAAAATCCGGGCGCGAAGGATAATTTGATCTCGGCTTCTGGAACAAGGTAGATAACGTTGAATATGATGCCTGACTACGATATTATTTGCTACATGTCACAAAATCATCCTAAAGTATGTTTTTTCAATATACTTTAATTATATTATTGCAATTTATTCTGGACTTTAGATGTGAAACGACGGAAGAATTTTTTGAAGAAACGCTTTCTGGCGCAGCAATGCTACCGTGCTAGCTAACCAAAGAGGGAAATAATTCGTTCTGGAACCCAACTAAAGACTCTACTGGACATTGGACCCCGTTACAACATTCTGATGGAGTACCAAGAAAGATAAGACCCAATTTGGGATGCTTTTTCATATATATGTCGAACTGTTGAATGCTAACTCTGCTAACTATGCTAGGCTAGCGCTTGACTAGAATCAATGCTGCCTTATGCTAGCTTATGATGTTAGCTAATATAACGATATATTGTGTTTTCGCTGTAAAACACTTCAAAAATCGGAAATGTTGTCTGTATTCACAAGATATCTGTCTTTCATTAGTTATCCACCATATGTTTTTCTGAAATGTTTTATGAGGTGTAATTAGTAGCCGACGTTGGTGTATGTATTTTCTCTGGCTACTCCCGGCTGGATTCAGACTCAAGCTATGTATTAGCATTTTTGGGTAGCATCAATGTAAAACTGATTTATAGCTAAAATATGCACTTTTTATGAACAAAACATAGATTTATTGTGTAACATGTTATATGACTGTCATCTGAGGTCGTTTTTTCTGGGCTCTTTAGGTTGGTTTTAGTTTATTTCGGTTGGTTGTGCATGCTACTTCAATCATAATTCATACTTCATAATCATAATTCATACGTGTCTGTCCACTTTTGTATTTGGTGGTGAGCTAACATAAATATATGTGGTGTTTTCTCTGTAAAACATTTAAAAAATCGGACATGTTGGCTGGATTGACAAGATGTTTATCTTTCAAATGCTGTATTGGACTTGTTAATGTGTAAAAGTTAAATATTTTTAAAAAATAGATTTTGAATTTCGCGCCCTGCAGGGGTGTCATTTTCGGTCCGAGGTCGGGCTTGCACGCCAAACAGGTTAAACAATACTGTCTGTGTGCGTGCGCTAAGTGCTGGAACGGTAAATACCACATCATTATTGTTTTCTGTTGGCACAAGAGACAGGGGGGAGATGGTGAATTGTTTGGAAGATTCTGTTCTGACTTTCACAGACTAGAGCTGGAACTACTGACCATTCAGTAGGTGGCGTGGAAAGCCAGGTTTGGTGTTTTGCTGAAGGATGAGGGTGTCCAGACCCCAGTGGAGTCTTTCAGAGTGCTAAACCCTGACACATGACCAGAAGACCAGGCCAGCCTTCTCACCTTTGGCGATGATGGTGTGGCAGACCTGATGACCTGCATTTCAAGGAGCTTCTAGAGAGGTAATAATTTATTTGACACTGCATTGCCATATGCGACAATGTTATGTTTGCATATTTTGCAAACTCACTTGCTCTGTTCAATCCTGCAGATCAACAGCATTCCAGGATGAATGGCAGGGGCTGAAAATCCTGGTCAGCAACAATTTCAAGGACAAGTCCTACAGTGGCCTGTGGGAGACCATGTTGACAATAAATTGTTTGTTAATAAACTCTGTTACATTTTTCCATTTAGGAGCGCATGTAGTCCTTGTGGAGAAAGTTACTGTAGAGCCCTGGTATACCAGCCCTACTTTGTCACAACACAACTGATTAGCTCAAACGCATTAAGCTCTTTGGGAAAGGTGGGGTGCTGGGAAAGGGTCCCAGCTACATAGCAAATGGTTGTTTTGTTCGATAACGTACTTCTTTATATCCCCAAAAAAGTCTGTTTAGTTGGCGCGCTTGATTCAGTAATCCACCTGTTTCCCTCGTTCAAAATGCATACAAAGGAATCCCAAAAGTTAACAACAAACTTCATCCAAACATGTCAAACAACGTTTCTAAATCAACCCAAATATGTAAATAAACGATCAAATTTAAGACGGCGAATATACCGGAGATAAATAATGAAGTGCGCGCCCTCATCCACGCGCGCCACTATAGTCAAAACGAAAGCCACCTTGAAAACTTGCTAATTTTTCAAAAAACAAGCCTGAAACTCTTTCTAAAGACGGTTGACATCTAGTGGAAGCCCTAGGAACTGCAATCTGGGAGATATTCCTTTGATTTTCCCATAAACAAGGATTTGAAATGGGCAGACACCTCAACAACATATCAGTTCTGTTATACTCACAGACATTATTTTAACGGTTTTAGAAACTGCAGAGTGTTTTCTATCCAATACGACCAATTATATGCATATCCTCCCGGGTGGTGCAGTGGTCTAGGGCACTGCATCGCAGTGCTAGCTGCGCCACCAGAGTCTCTGGGTTTGTGCCCAGGCTGGAAAATGTAAAAATGTAATAAAATGTATGCACTCTACTGTAAGTCGCTCTGGATAAGAGCGTCTGCTCAATGACTAAAATGTAAATGTAAATATCCTAACTTCTGGGCTGAGTAACAGGCAGTTTACTTTGTGAACCTCAGTCATCCGAATATTGCCCCCTATCCCAAAGAGGAAATACATTCCACAAATGAACTTTTAACAAGGCACACCTGTTCATTGGAATGTAGTAGTTGACTACCTCATGAAGCTGGTTGAGAGAATGCAAAGCTGTCATCAAGGCAAAGGGTGGCTACTTTGAAGAATCTCAAATATAAAATATATTTTCATTTGTTTAACACTTTTTTGGTTACCACATAATTCCATTTGTGTTATTTCATAGTTTTGATGTCTTCACTATTATTCTACAATGTAGAAAATAGTAAAAATAAAGAAAAACCCTGAGATGAGTAGGTGTGTCCCAAATAGGACGCATATATAGTTAGCAGTTCTCTGTTAAGGACACGGCCTCTCCTTGGTTCCTCTGAGTAGTTCTCTGTTAAGGACAAGGCCTCTCCTTGGTTCCTCTGAGGCCTCTCCTTGGTTCCTCTGAGTAGTTCTCTGTTAAGGACAAGGCCTCTCCTTGGTTCCTCTGAGTAGTTCTCTGTTAAGGACAAGGCCTCTCCTTGGTTCCTCTGAGGCCTCTCCTTGGTTCCTCTGAGTAGTTCTCTGTTAAGGACAAGGCCTCTCCTTGGTTCCTCTGAGTAGTTCTCTGTTAAGGACAAGGCCTCTCCTTGGTTCCTCTGAGTAGTTCTCTGTTAAGGACAAGGCTTCTCCTTGGTTCCTCTGAGTAGTTCTCTGTTAAGGACAAGGCCTCTCCTTGGTTCCTCTGAGTAGTTCTCTGTTAAGGACAAGGCCTCTCCTTGGTTCCTCTGAGTAGTTCTCTGTTAAGGACAAGGCTTCTCCTTGGTTCCTCTGAGTAGTTCTCTGTTAAGGACAAGTGCTTCTCCTTGGTTCCTCTGAGTAGTTCTCTGTTAAGGACAAGGCCTCTCCTTGGTTCCTCTGAGGCCTCTCCTTGGTTCCTCTGAGTAGTTCTCTGTTAAGGACAAGGCCTCTCCTTGGTTCCTCTGAGTAGTTCTCTGTTAAGGACAAGGCCTCTCCTTGGTTCCTCTGAGTAGTTCTCTGTTAAGGACAAGGCCTCTCCTTGGTTCCTCTGAGTAGTTCTCTGTTAAGGACAAGGCCTCTCCTTGGTTCCTCTGAGGCCTCTCCTTGGTTCCTCTGCGTAGTTCTCTGTTAAGGACAAGGCCTCTCCTTGGTTCCTCTGAGGCCTCTCCTTGGTTCCTCTGAGTAGTTCTCTGTTAAGGACAAGGCCTCTCCTTGGTTCCTCTGACACAATATTATCCTCCTCTTATCTCCAACTAAAGACAACATGTTCTTGACCATCACAGCAACATAATGTACACATATAGCTACAATTCTGCTTTTGTCAACATAACATTCTGACAAAGATGCATGAAGATTTACGCTCTACGATGTCATTCAGCTGAAAATCTCTGTGTTATTAAAAAATAACAATATTCAGACTCCGATGTTAATTTTTTAAGAGAGCAGATCTTTTGTTAAAGCTTTTCTCTCTGCTTTATGTTCTGCTCGGCGGGTCTGACTGTACACCTCATGTCTCAGATATGCCGAGAGAGGCTCTCAGGAGTTAAACAAGCTGTAAGAGGGCAGAGCAGCCGACTCACATGTTTTACACCCTTTTCTCTGTGGAAAGGGTTCCACCTGGAACCCAAAAATAACCTTTAGGTTCTCCCAACCAACTGGAGAGAGGAAGGGAGAGGGAGAGGAGAGAGAGAGGAGAAAGAGGAGATGGAGAGAAAGCTGTGGACTGTGAATGATGAGAGAGAGAGAGACATAATGACATCTGAAATATCTATTTTTCTTTGGAACTTTGAGTGTAATGTTTACTGTTCATTTTATATTGTTTATTATCTATTTCACTTGCTTCGGGCAATGTAAACATACAGTATATTTCCCATGCCAATAAAACCAATTGAATAACAGCTGTGAATTGTCAATGAGGAGAGAGCGAGAGAAACAACTGTCAAATAAAATCAAATGTTATTTGTGACATGCGCTGAATACAACATGTAAATACCATGAAATGCTTAAAGACAAGACCTTCTCCCTTAAGGGAGAGAGAGGCTGTATGAGAGGAGAGAGGCTGTATGAGAGGAGAGAGGCTGTATGAGAGGAGAGAGAGGCTGTATGAGAGGGGAGAGAGAGGCTGTATGAGAGGGGAGAGAGGCTGTATGAGAGGAGAGAGAGGCTGTATGAGAGGGGAGAGAGAGGCTGTATGAGAGGGGAGAGAGGCTGTATGAGAGGAGAGAGAGGCTGTATGAGAGGAGAGATTCTGTATGAGAGAGGAGAGAGAGGCTGTATGAGAGGGGAGAGAGGCTGTATGAGAGGGGAGAGAGGCTGTATGAGAGGGGAGAGAGGCTGTATGGGAGAGGAGAGAGGCTGTATGAGAGAGGAGAGAGGCTGTATGAGAGGGGAGAGAGAGGCTGTATGAGAGGGGAGAGAGGCTGTATGAGAGGGGAGAGAGGCTGTATGAGAGAGGAGAGAGGCTGTATGAGAGGGGAGAGAGGCTGTATGAGAGGGGAGAGAGGCTGTATGAGAAGGGAGAGATTCTGTATGAGAGGGGAGAGATGCTGTATGAGAGGGGAGAGAGGCTGTATGAGAGGAGAGAGGCTGTATGAGAGGAGAGAGAGGCTAATGAGAGAGGAGAGAGGCTGTATGAGAGGAGAGAGGCTGTATGAGAGGGGAGAGAGGCTGTATGAGGGGAGAGAGGCTGTATGAGAGAGGAGAGAGGCTGTATGAGAGAGGAGAGATTCTGTATGAGAGAGGAGAGGCTGTATGAGAGAGGAGAGAGGCTGGATGAGAGAGGAGAGATTCTGTATGAGCGAGGAGAGGCTGTATGAGAGAGGAGAGAGGCTGTATGAGAGGAGAGAGGCTGTATGAGAGGAGAGATTCTGTATGAGAGGGGAGAGATGCTGTATGAGGGGAGAGAGGCTGTATGAGAGGGGAGAGATGCTGTATGAGAAGGGAGAGAGGCTGTATGAGAGGGGAGAGAGGCTGTATGAGAGAGGAGAGAGGCTGTATGAGAGATTCTGTATGAGAGGAGAGAGAGGCTGTGTGAGAGGAGAGAGAGGCTGTATGAGAGAGGAGAGAGTCTGTAAGAGAGGAGAGAGAGGCTGTATGAGAGGAGAGAGGCTGTATGAGAGGAGAGAGAGGCTGTATGAGAGGGGAGAGAGGCTGTAAGAGAGGAGAGAGGCTGTATGAGAGGAGAGAGGCTGTATGAGAGAGGAGAGAGGCTGTATGAGAGAGGAGAGAGGCTGTATGAGAGAGGAGAGATGCTGTATGAGAGAGGAGAGAGGCTGTATGAGAGAGGAGAGAGGCTGTATGAGAGGAGAGAGAGGCTGTAAGAGAGGAGAGAGAGGCTGTATGAGAGGAGAGAGGCTGTATGAGAGGAGAGAGGCTGTATGAGAGAGGAGAGAGGCTGTATGAGAGAGGAGAGAGGCTGTATGAGAGGAGAGAGAGGCTGTAAGAGAGGAGAGAGAGGCTGTATGAGAGGAGAGAGGCTGTATGAGAGGGGAGAGAGGCTGTATGAGAGAGGAGAGAGGCTGTATGAGAGAGGAGAGATGCTGTATGAGAGATTCTGTATGAGAGAAGAGAGAGGCTGTATGAGAGATTCTGTATGAGAGAGGAGAGAGGCTGTATGAGAGGAGAGAGGCTGTATGAGAGGAGAGAGAGGCTGTATGAGAGGAGAGAGGCTGTATGAGGGGAGAGAGGCTGTATGAGAGGAGAGAGAGGCTGTATGAGGGGAGAGAGGCTGTATGAGGGGAGAGAGAGGCTGTATGAGAGGAGAGAGGCTGTATGAGAGGAGAGAGAGGCTGTATGAGAGGAGAGAGGCTGTATGAGGGGAGAGAGAGGCTGTATGAGGGGAGAGAGAGGCTGTATGAGGAGAGAGAGGCTGTATGAGGAGAGAGAGGCTGTATGAGGAGAGAGAGGCTGTATGAGGGGAGAGAGAGGCTGTATGAGGGGAGAGAGGCTGTATGAGGGGAGAGAGGCTGTATGAGGGGAGAGAGAGGCTGTATGAGGAGAGAGAGGCTGTATGAGGGGAGAGAGAGGCTGTATGAGGGGAGAGAGGCTGTATGAGGGGAGAGAGGCTGTATGAGAGGAGAGAGAGGCTGTATGAGGGGAGAGAGAGGCTGTATGAGAGAGGAGAGAGGCTGTATGAGAGGAGAGATTCTGTATGAGAGGAGAGAGAGGCTGTATGAGAGGAGAGAGAGGCTGTATGAGGGGAGAGAGGCTGTATGAGAGGAGAGAGAGGCTGTATGAGGGGAGAGAGAGGCTGTATGAGAGAGGAGAGAGGCTGTATGAGAGGAGAGATTCTGTATGAGAGAGGAGAGATTCTGTATGAGAGAGGAGAGATTCTGTATGAGAGAGGAGAGAGAGGCTGTATGAGAGGAGAGAGAGGCTGTATGAGGGGAGAGAGAGGCTGTATGAGGGGAGAGAGAGGCTGTATGAGGGGAGAGAGAGGCTGTATGGGAGAGGAGAGATTCTGTATGAGAGAGGAGAGATTCTGTATGAGAGGAGAGAGAGGCTGTATGAGAGGGGAGAGAGGCTGTATGGGAGAGGAGAGAGGCTGTATGAGAGAGGAGAGAGGCTGTATGAGAGGGGAGAGAGAGGCTGTATGAGAGAGGAGAGAGGCTGTATGAGAGGGGAGAGAGAGGCTGTATGAGAGAGGAGATAGGCTGTATGAGAGGAGAGAGAGGCTGTATGAGAGGAGAGAGGCTGTAAGAGAGGAGAGAGAGGCTGTATGAGAGGAGAGAGGCTGTATGAGAGAGGAGAGAGGCTGTATGAGAGGAGAGAGAGGCTGTATGAGAGGAGAGAGGCTGTATGAGAGGAGATAGAGGCTGTATGAGAGGAGAGAGAGGCTGTATGAGGGGAGAGAGGCTGTATGAGAGGAGAGAGAGGCTGTATGAGAGAGGAGAGAGGCTGTATGAGAGAGGAGAGAGAGGCTGTATGAGAGAGGAGAGAGGCTGTATGAGAGGAGAGAGAGGCTGTATGGGAGAGGAGATAGGCTGTATGAGAGAGGAGAGAGATGCTGTATGAGAGGGGAGATGCTGTATGAGAGGGGAGAGAGGCTGTATGAGAGGAGAGAGAGGCTGTATGAGAGAAGAGAGGCTGTGTGAGAACAATTCTCCCTCCTAGTTACTGAGACATGGGAAGTCATGGGAACATGACGAGGACTAATTTATACCAGATGACAGGGATGAACAGAGACTATTTAAAACACAACAAAAGCCCAACCCTAACACACCCCGAGAAAACACACACACCAGAGAAACACACCCCCCGAGAAAACACACACACACCAGAGAAACACACACAGCAAATTAACATTCACATTGTCTGTATTCAGTTAGGAACATTCACATTGTCTATTCAGTTAGGAACATTCACATTGTCTATTCAGTTAGGAACATTCACATTGTCTATTCAGTTAGGAATATTCACATTGTCTATTCAGTTAGGAATATTCACATTGTCTATTCAGTTAGGAACATTCACATTGTTTCTCTATTCAGTTAGGAACATTCACATTGTCTCTTCAGTTAGGAACATTCATATTGTTTTAAAGATATCATATCCCAGTCCAACTCTCTTCAGATGTCAGAGCGGCAGAGTTAAAATACCACATCTGTTCCTCTCATGTCGTCTGAAAGCTGTTCTAGTATGCTGCTATAGTACTCTCTCGCTATTGGCCAGTCACCCATCTGTCGTCCGGTGTCCTCCTATATCACAAAGGCTCTGTATAACAAACAGATAATACACTGTCCTGAAAGGAATCATTCTCATTAACTTCATCATTACCAATCACTTCCTCATAGATCTCGTATAGAAATGGTTCTGAATGACTAAATAAATCACCCTCTTCTGCAGAAATGGGAACTCTTTCCTGAACTCATTTGGTCTAAAAGGCACTTTCAATAATTCTATTTGGAAATGGCACTGGGGGTAAATGGTTGGAAATGGCACTGGGGGTAAATGGTTGGAAATGGCACTGGGGGTAAATGGTTGGAAATGGCACTGGGGGTAAATGGTTGGAAATGGCACTGGGGGTAAATGGTTGGAAATGGCACTGGGGGTAAATGGTTGGAAATGGCACTGGGGGTAAATGTTTGGAAATGGCACTGGGGGTAAATGGTTGGAAATGGCACTGGGGGTAAATGGTTGGAAATGGCACTGGGGGTAAATGGTTGGAAATGGCACTGGGGGTAAATGGTTGGAAATGGCACTGGGGGTAAATGGTTGGAAATGGCACTGGGGGTAAATGGTTGGAAATGGCACTGGGGGTAAATGGTTGGAAATGGCACTGGGGGTAAATGGTTGGAAATGGCACTGGGGTAAATGGTTGGAAATGGCACTGGGGGTAAATGGTTGGAAATGGCACTGGGGGTAAATGTTTGGAAATGGCACTGGGCTACAGAAGACCATGTGACAGTAGGCCGTGCTACCATACAGTAGACTGTGTTACAGTAGGCCGTGCTACAGTACAGTAGGCCATGCTACAGTACAGTAGGCCATGCTACAGTAGGCCATGCTACAGTACAGTAGACTGTGTTACAGTAGGCCATGCTACAGTAGGCCATGCTACAGTACAGTAGGCCATGCTACAGTAGGCCATGCCATGCTACAGTAGGCCATGCTACAGTACAGTAGACTGTGTTACAGTAGGCCATGCTACAGTACAGTAGACCATGTTACAGTAGGCCATGCTACAGTACAGTAGGCCATGCTACAGTAGGCCATGCTACAGTACAGTAGACTGTGTTACAGTAGGCCGTGCTACAGTACAGTAGACCATGTTACAGTAGGCCATGCTACAGTACAGTAGACTGTGTTACAGTAGGCCGTGCTACAGTACAGTAGACCATGCTACAGTAGGCCATGCTACAGTACAGTAGACTGTGTTACAGTAGGCCATGCTACAGTACAGTAGACCATGTTACAGTAGGCCATGCTACAGTACAGTAGACTGTGTTACAGTAGGCCATGCTACAGTACAGTAGGCCATGCTACAGTAGGCCATGCTACAGTACAGTGGACTGTGTTACAGTAGGCCATGCTACAGTACAGTAGGCTGTGTTACAGTAGGCCATGCTACAGTACAGTAGACTGTGTTACAGTAGGCCATGCTACAGTACAGTAGACTGTGTTACAGTAGGCCGTGCTACAGTAGGCCATGTTACAGTAGGCCATGCTACAGTACAGTAGTCTGTGTTACAGTAGGCCATGCTACAGTATAGTAGGCCATGTTACAGTAGGCCATGCTACAATACATTAGGCTGTGTTACAGTAGGCCGTGCTACAGTACAGTAGACTGTGCTACAGTAGGCCGTGCTTGTGGTAGAAGCCACCATAGAAGATAACATTTGTACACTCCTACTCATTCAAGGGTTTTTCTTTATTTTTACTATTTTCTACATTGTAGAATGATAGTGAAGACATCAAAACTATGAAATAACACATATGGAATTATGTAGTAACCAAAAAAAGTTTTAAACAAATCAAAACGTAGTTTATATTTGACATTCTTCAAAGTAACCACCCATTACCTTGATGACAGCTTTGCACACTCTTGGCATTCTCTCAACCAGCTTCATGAGGTAGTCACCTGGAATGCATTTTAATTAACAGGTGTGCCTTGTTAACAATTAATTTGTGGAATATATTTCCTCCTTAATGCGTTTGAGCAGTTAGATCAGTTGTATTGTGACAAGGTAGGGGTGGTATACAGAAGATGGCCCTATCTGGTAAAAGACCAAGTCCATATTATGGCAAGAACCGCTCAGATAAGCAAAGAGAAACAACAGTCCATCATTACTTTAAGACATGAAGGTCAGTCAATCCGGAACATTTCGAGAACTTTGAAAGTTTCTTAAAGGGCAGTTGCAAAAACCATCACGCGCTATGATGAAACTGACTCTCATGAGGACCGCCACAGGAAAGGAAGACCCAGAGTTACCGCTGCTGCAGAGGATGAGTTCATTAGAGTTACCAGCCTCAGATTGTAGGTAAAATAAATTCCTCACAGAGTTCAAGTAACAGACACATCTCAACATCAACTGTTCAGAGGAGACTGCGTGAAATTAGGCCTTCATGGTCAAATTGTTGCAAAGAAACCACTACTAAGTGTCCAATAAAAAGACACTTGTTTGGGCCAAGAAACACGAGCAATGGACATCATGTCCTTTGGTCTGATGAGTCCACATTTTTTATTTCTGGTTCCAACCGCTGTGTCCTTGTGAGACGCAGAGTAGGTGACTGGATGATCTCTGCATGTGTGGTTCCCACCGTGAAGCATGGAGGAGGAGGTGTGATGGTGCTTTGCTGGTGACACTGTCTGTGATTTATTTATAATTCAAGGTACACTTAACCAGCATGGCTACCACAGCATTCTGCAGCGATACACCATCCCATCTGGTTTGTGCTTAGTGGGATTATTATTATTTTTCAACAGCACAATGACCCAACACACCTCCAGGCTGTGTAAGGGCTATTAGACCAAGAAGGAGAGTGATGGAGTGCTGCATCAGATGACCTGGCCTCCACAATCACCCGACCTCAACCCAATTGAGATGGTTTGGAATGAGTTGAACTGTAGACTGTTGGGAAAGCATGAGAGAACTCCTTAAAGACTGTTGGGAAAGCATTTGAGAACTCCTTAAAGACTGTTGGGAAAGCATTTGGGAACTCCTTAAAGACTGTTGGGAAAGCATGTGAGAACTCCTTCAAGACTGTTGGGAAAGCATTTGAGAACTCCTTAAAGACTGTTGGGAAAGCATTTGAGAACTCCTTAAAGACTGTTGGGAAAGCATGTGAGAACTCCTTCAAGACTGTTGGGAAAGCATTTGAGAACTCCTTCAAGACTGTTGGGAAAGCATTTGAGAACTCCTTCAAGACTGTTGGGAAAGCATTTGAGAACTCCTTCAAGACTGTTGGGAAAGCATGTGAGAACTCCTTCAAGACTGTTGGGAAAGCATGTGAGAACTCCTTCAAGACTGTTGGGAAAGCATGTGAGAACTCCTTCAAGACTGTTGGGAAAGCATTTGAGAACTCCTTAAAGACTGTTGGGAAAGCATTTGGGAACTCCTTAAAGACTGTTGGAAAAGCATGTCCCAGTAAAGCAATGATAACAATCAATCAATAAATCAATCAAGCATCACAGAAAATTGCAAAAAATAGCCCACATTAATGTAGCCTAAGAAACAGGGTTTATGAAATCAATAACTTCTCAGTAACAGATGACATGTATTTTCTCTGACTCTGAAACTCACTCCGATAATACCTTTGACGATGCAGTGGTAGTAATACATGGTTATAACATCTACAGAAATACAGAAAAGCCAAAGGTGGAGGTGTTGCTGTTTATATTCAGAACCACAATCCTGTAAAGCTTAGTGAGGATCTCATGTTAAATACTGTTGAAGTAATATGGCTACAGGTTCATCTGCCTCACCTAAAGTCCATTCTGGTGGGAAGCTGCTATAGACCACCAACTGCTAACAGTTAGTATCTGGATAATACTGTATGTGTGTTAAATGCTTGATAATGTATGTGATATCAACAGAGAAGTATATTTTCTGGGTGATTTAAATATTGACTTGCTTTCATCAAGCTGCCCTCTCAAGACATTTTTTAAAACTCTAACCAGTCCCTGCACCCTGTTTCAGGTTATCAGTCAACTAACCAGGGTAGAGCTCCCGAGTGGTCTAAGGCACTGCATCACAGTGCTAGAGGCGTCACTAAAGACCCTGGTTCGATTGCAGGCTGTATCACAACCGGCCGGGATTGGGAGTCCAATAAGGCGGCGCACAATTGGCCCAGGATCATAAGGGTTAGGGTTTGGCCGGGGGTAGACCGTCATTGTAAATAAAAATGTGTTCATAACTGACTTGCCTAGTAAAATAAAAACAAATAATAATAATTAAACAGCGCAGGAATGAAATAAATCATCAACATGTATTGATCACATCTTTACAACTACACGTTGAATGTAGTGATCACAATATAGTAGCCACATCTAGGAAAACCACCGTTCCAAAGGCTGGGCCTAATATAGTGATCACATTATAGTAGCCACATCTAGGAAAACCACCGTTCCAAAGGCTGGGCCTAATGTAGTGATCACAATATAGCAGCCACATCTAGGAAAACCACCGTTCCAAAGGCTGGGCCTAATGTAGTGATCACATTATAGTAGCCACATCTAGGAAAACCACCGTTCCAAAGGCTGGGCCTAATGTAGTGATCACATTATAGTAGCCACATCTAGGAAAACCACCGTTCCAAAGGCTGGGCCTAATGTAGTGATCACATTATAGTAGCCACATCTAGGAAAACCACCGTTCCAAAGGCTGGGCCTAATGTAGTGATCACATTATAGTAGCCACATCTAGGAAAACCACCGTTCCAAAGGCTGGGCCTAATGTAGTGATCACATTATAGTAGCCATATCTAGGAAAACCACCGTTCCAAAGGCTGGGCCTAATATAGTGATCACATTATAGTAGCCACATCTAGGAAAACCACCGTTCCAAAGGCTGGGCCTAATGTAGTGATCACATTATAGTAGCCACATCTAGGAAAACCACCGTTCCAAAGGCTGGGCCTAATGTAGTGATCACGTTATAGTAGCCATATCTAGGAAAACCACCGTTCCAAAGGCTGGGCCTAATGTAGTGATCACATTATAGTAGCCATATCTAGGAAAACCACCGTTCCAAAGGCTGGGCCTAATGTAGTGATCACATTATAGTAGCCACATCTAGGAAAACCACCGTTCCAAAGGCTGGGCCTAATGTAGTGATCACATTATAGTAGCCACATCTAGGAAAACCACCGTTCCAAAGGCTGGGCCTAATGTAGTGATCACATTATAGTAGCCACATCTAGGAAAACCACCGTTCCAAAGGCTGGGCCTAATGTAGTGATCACATTATAGTAGCCACATCTAGGAAAACCACCGTTCCAAAGGCTGGGCCTAATGTAGTGATCACATTATAGTAGCCACATCTAGGAAAACCACCGTTCCAAAGGCTGGGCCTAATGTAGTGATCACATTATAGTAGCCACATCTAGGAAAACCACCGTTCCAAAGGCTGGGCCTAATATAGTGATCACAATATAGCAGCCACATCTAGGAAAACCACCGTTCCAAAGGCTGGGCCTAATGTAGTGATCACATTATAGTAGCCACATCTAGGAAAACCACCGTTCCAAAGGCTGGGCCTAATGTAGTGATCACATTATAGTAGCCACATCTAGGAAAACCACCGTTCCAAAGGCTGGGCCTAATGTAGTGATCACATTATAGTAGCCACATCTAGGAAAACCACCGTTCCAAAGGCTGGGCCTAATGTAGTGATCACATTATAGTAGCCACATCTAGGAAAACCACCGTTCCAAAGGCTGGGCCTAATGTAGTGATCACATTATAGTAGCCACATCTAGGAAAACCACCGTTCCAAAGGCTGGGCCTAATGTAGTGATCACATTATAGTAGCCACATCTAGGAAAACCACCGTTCCAAAGGCTGGGCCTAATGTAGTGATCACATTATAGTAGCCACATCTAGGAAAACCACCGTTCCAAAGGCTGGGCCTAATGTAGTGATCACATTATAGTAGCCACATCTAGGAAAACCACCGTTCCAAAGGCTGGGCCTAATGTAGTGATCACATTATAGTAGCCATATCTAGGAAAACCACCGTTCCAAAGGCTGGGCCTAATGTAGTGATCACATTATAGTAGCCACATCTAGGAAAACCACCGTTCCAAAGGCTGGGCCTAATGTAGTGATCACATTATAGCAGCCACATCTAGGAAAACCACCGTTCCAAAGGCTGGGCCTAATATAGTGATCACATTATAGTAGCCACATCTAGGAAAACCACCGTTCCAAAGGCTGGGCCTAATGTAGTGATCACATTATAGTAGCCACATCTAGGAAAACCACCGTTCCAAAGGCTGGGCCTAATGTAGTGATCACATTATAGTAGCCACATCTAGGAAAACCACCGTTCCAAAGGCTGGGCCTAATGTAGTGATCACATTATAGTAGCCACATCTAGGAAAACCACAGTTCCAAAGGCTGGGCCTAATGTAGTGATCACATTATAGTAGCCACATCTAGGAAAACCACAGTTCCAAAGGCTGGGCCTAATATAGTGATCACATTATAGTAGCCACATCTAGGAAAACCACCGTTCCAAAGGCTGGGCCTAATGTAGTGATCACATTATAGTAGCCACATCTAGGAAAACCACCGTTCCAAAGGCTGGGCCTAATGTAGTGATCACATTATAGTAGCCACATCTAGGAAAACCACCGTTCCAAAGGCTGGGCCTAATGTAGTGATCACATTATAGTAGCCACATCTAGGAAAACCACCGTTCCAAAGGCTGGGCCTAATGTAGTGATCACATTATAGTAGCCACATCTAGGAAAACCACCGTTCCAAAGGCTGGGCCTAATGTAGTGATCACATTATAGTAGCCACATCTAGGAAAACCACCGTTCCAAAGGCTGGGCCTAATGTAGTGATCACATTATAGTAGCCACATCTAGGAAAACCACCGTTCCAAAGGCTGGGCCTAATATAGTGATCACAATATAGCAGCCACATCTAGGAAAACCACCGTTCCAAAGGCTGGGCCTAATGTAGTGATCACATTATAGTAGCCACATCTAGGAAAACCACCGTTCCAAAGGCTGGGCCTAATGTAGTGATCACATTATAGTAGCCACATCTAGGAAAACCACCGTTCCAAAGGCTGGGCCTAATGTAGTGATCACATTATAGTAGCCACATCTAGGAAAACCACCGTTCCAAAGGCTGGGCCTAATGTAGTGATCACATTATAGTAGCCACATCTAGGAAAACCACAGTTCCAAAGGCTGGGCCTAATGTAGTGATCACATTATAGTAGCCACATCTAGGAAAACCACCGTTCCAAAGGCTGGGCCTAATGTAGTGATCACATTATAGTAGCCACATCTAGGAAAACCACCGTTCCAAAGGCTGGGCCTAATATAGTGATCACATTATAGTAGCCACATCTAGGAAAACCACCGTTCCAAAGGCTGGGCCTAATGTAGTGATCACATTATAGTAGCCACATCTAGGAAAACCACCGTTCCAAAAGCTGGGCCTAATGTAGTGATCACATTATAGTAGCCACATCTAGGAAAACCACCGTTCCAAAGGCTGGGCCTAATGTAGTGATCACATTATAGTAGCCACATCTAGGAAAACCACCGTTCCAAAGGCTGGGCCTAATGTAGTGATCACATTATAGTAGCCACATCTAGGAAAACCACCGTTCCAAAGGCTGGGCCTAATGTAGTGATCACATTATAGTAGCCACATCTAAGAAAACCACCGTTCCAAAGGCTGGGCCTAATGTAGTGATCACATTATAGTAGCCACATCTAGGAAAACCACCGTTCCAAAGGCTGGGCCTAATGTAGTGATCACATTACAGTAGCCACATCTAGGAAAACCACCGTTCCAAAGGCTGGGCCTAATATAGTGATCACATTATAGTAGCCACATCTAGGAAAACCACCGTTCCAAAGGCTGGGCCTAATATAGTGATCACAATATAGCAGCCACATCTAGGAAAACCACCGTTCCAAAGGCTGGGCCTAATGTAGTGATCACAATATAGCAGCCACATCTAGGAAAACCACCGTTCCAAAGGCTGGGCCTAATGTAGTGATCACATTATAGTAGCCACATCTAGGAAAACCACCGTTCCAAAGGCTGGGCCTAATATAGTGATCACATTATAGTAGCCACATCTAGGAAAACCACCGTTCCAAAGGCTGGGCCTAATGTAGTGATCACATTATAGTAGCCACATCTAGGAAAACCACCGTTCCAAAGGCTGGGCCTAATGTAGTGATCACAATATAGCAGCCACATCTAGGAAAACCACCGTTCCAAAGGCTGGGCCTAATATAGTGATCACATTATAGTAGCCACATCTAGGAAAACCACCGTTCCAAAGGCTGGGCCTAATATAGTGATCACATTATAGTAGCCACATCTAGGAAAACCACCGTTCCAAAGGCTGGGCCTAATGTAGTGATCACATTATAGTAGCCACATCTAGGAAAACCACCGTTCCAAAGGCTGGGCCTAATGTAGTGATCACATTATAGTAGCCACATCTAGGAAAACCACCGTTCCAAAGGCTGGGCCTAATATAGTGATCACATTATAGTAGCCACATCTAGGAAAACCACCGTTCCAAAGGCTGGGCCTAATGTAGTGATCACATTATAGTAGCCACATCTAGGAAAACCACCGTTCCAAAGGCTGGGCCTAATGTAGTGATCACATTATAGTAGCCACATCTAGGAAAACCACCGTTCCAAAGGCTGGGCCTAATATAGTGATCACATTATAGTAGCCACATCTAGGAAAACCACCGTTCCAAAGGCTGGGCCTAATATAGTGATCACATTATAGTAGCCACATCTAGGAAAACCACCGTTCCAAAGGCTGGGCCTAATGTAGTGATCACATTATAGTAGCCACATCTAGGAAAACCACAGTTCCAAAGGCTGGGCCTAATGTAGTGATCACATTATAGTAGCCACATCTAGGAAAACCACAGTTCCAAAGGCTGGGCCTAATATAGTGATCACATTATAGTAGCCACATCTAGGAAAACCACCGTTCCAAAGGCTGGGCCTAATGTAGTGATCACATTATAGTAGCCACATCTAGGAAAACCACCGTTCCAAAGGCTGGGCCTAATGTAGTGATCACATTATAGTAGCCACATCTAGGAAAACCACCGTTCCAAAGGCTGGGCCTAATGTAGTGATCACATTATAGTAGCCACATCTAGGAAAACCACCGTTCCAAAGGCTGGGCCTAATGTAGTGATCACATTATAGTAGCCACATCTAGGAAAACCACCGTTCCAAAGGCTGGGCCTAATGTAGTGATCACATTATAGTAGCCACATCTAGGAAAACCACCGTTCCAAAGGCTGGGCCTAATGTAGTGATCACATTATAGTAGCCACATCTAGGAAAACCACCGTTCCAAAGGCTGGGCCTAATATAGTGATCACAATATAGCAGCCACATCTAGGAAAACCACCGTTCCAAAGGCTGGGCCTAATGTAGTGATCACATTATAGTAGCCACATCTAGGAAAACCACCGTTCCAAAGGCTGGGCCTAATGTAGTGATCACATTATAGTAGCCACATCTAGGAAAACCACCGTTCCAAAGGCTGGGCCTAATGTAGTGATCACATTATAGTAGCCACATCTAGGAAAACCACCGTTCCAAAGGCTGGGCCTAATGTAGTGATCACATTATAGTAGCCACATCTAGGAAAACCACCGTTCCAAAGGCTGGGCCTAATGTAGTGATCACATTATAGTAGCCACATCTAGGAAAACCACCGTTCCAAAGGCTGGGCCTAATGTAGTGATCACATTATAGTAGCCACATCTAGGAAAACCACCGTTCCAAAGGCTGGGCCTAATATAGTGATCACATTATAGTAGCCACATCTAGGAAAACCACCGTTCCAAAGGCTGGGCCTAATGTAGTGATCACATTATAGTAGCCACATCTAGGAAAACCACCGTTCCAAAGGCTGGGCCTAATGTAGTGATCACATTATAGTAGCCACATCTAGGAAAACCACCGTTCCAAAGGCTGGGCCTAATGTAGTGATCACATTATAGTAGCCACATCTAGGAAAACCACCGTTCCAAAGGCTGGGCCTAATGTAGTGATCACATTATAGTAGCCACATCTAGGAAAACCACCGTTCCAAAGGCTGGGCCTAATGTAGTGATCACATTATAGTAGCCACATCTAGGAAAACCACCGTTCCAAAGGCTGGGCCTAATGTAGTGATCACATTATAGTAGCCACATCTAGGAAAACCACCGTTCCAAAGGCTGGGCCTAATGTAGTGATCACATTATAGTAGCCACATCTAGGAAAACCACCGTTCCAAAGGCTGGGCCTAATATAGTGATCACATTATAGTAGCCACATCTAGGAAAACCACCGTTCCAAAGGCTGGGCCTAATATAGTGATCACAATATAGCAGCCACATCTAGGAAAACCACCGTTCCAAAGGCTGGGCCTAATGTAGTGATCACAATATAGCAGCCACATCTAGGAAAACCACCGTTCCAAAGGCTGGGCCTAATGTAGTGATCACATTATAGTAGCCACATCTAGGAAAACCACCGTTCCAAAGGCTGGGCCTAATATAGTGATCACATTATAGTAGCCACATCTAGGAAAACCACCGTTCCAAAGGCTGGGCCTAATGTAGTGATCACATTATAGTAGCCACATCTAGGAAAACCACCGTTCCAAAGGCTGGGCCTAATGTAGTGATCACAATATAGCAGCCACATCTAGGAAAACCACCGTTCCAAAGGCTGGGCCTAATATAGTGATCACATTATAGTAGCCACATCTAGGAAAACCACCGTTCCAAAGGCTGGGCCTAATATAGTGATCACATTATAGTAGCCACATCTAGGAAAACCACCGTTCCAAAGGCTGGGCCTAATGTAGTGATCACATTATAGTAGCCACATCTAGGAAAACCACCGTTCCAAAGGCTGGGCCTAATGTAGTGATCACATTATAGTAGCCACATCTAGGAAAACCACCGTTCCAAAGGCTGGGCCTAATATAGTGATCACATTATAGTAGCCACATCTAGGAAAACCACCGTTCCAAAGGCTGGGCCTAATATAGTGATCACATTATAGTAGCCACATCTAGGAAAACCACCGTTCCAAAGGCTGGGCCTAATGTAGTGATCACATTATAGTAGCCACATCTAGGAAAACCACCGTTCCAAAGGCTGGGCCTAATATAGTGATCACATTATAGTAGCCACATCTAGGAAAACCACCGTTCCAAAGGCTGGGCCTAATATAGTGTATCAGAGGTCAAGCAATACGTTTTGTAATGATTTATATGTTGATGACGTGAAGAACATTTGCTGGTCTGATGTATAATGAGGAGCAACCAGACGCTGCACTTGACACATTTATGAAATTGCTTATTCCAGTTACTAATAAGCATGCAGCCATTAAGAAAATGACTGTAAAAACTGTTAAATCCCTGTGGATTTATGAGGAATTGAAACATTTTATGGTGGAGAGGGATGAGGCAAAAAGAAAGGCAAATAAGTCTGGCTGCACCACCGATAGGCAAACGTTCTGCAAGTCTGGCTGCACCACCGATTGGCAAACGTTCTGCAAGTCTGGCTGCACCACCGATAGGCAAACGTTCTGCAAGTCTGGCTGCACCACCGATTGGCAAACGTTCTGCAAGTCTGGCTGCACCACCGATTGGCAAACGTTCTGCAAGTCTGGCTGCACCACCGATTGGCAAACGTTCTGCAAGTCTGGCTGCACCACCGATTGGCAAACGTTCTGCAAGTCTGGCTGCACCACCGATTGGCAAACGTTCTGCAAGTCTGGCTGCACCACCGATTGGCAAACGTTCTGCAAGTCTGGCTGCACCACCGATTGGCAAACGTTCTGCAAGTCTGGCTGCACCACCGATTGGCAAACGTTCTGCAAGTCTGGCTGCACCACCGATTGGCAAACGTTCTGCAAGTCTGGCTGCACCACCGATAGGCAAACGTTCTGCAAGTCTGGCTGCACCACCGATTGGCAAACGTTCTGCAAGTCTGGCTGCACCACCGATTGGCAAACGTTCTGCAAGTCTGGCTGCACCACCGATTGGCAAACGTTCTGCAAGTCTGGCTGCACCACCGATTGGCAAACGTTCTGCAACTTGAGAAATCATGGGGCTATTTTTAGCACTTTTCTGGGTTGCTTGATTGTTTTTAATGCTTTACCGGGAAGCTTATCAGAGGTGGACTTACTCATGTTATTTACACTGGAGCTGATAGTGCAGGGTGAGCTGCATAAAGTGGTCTTCCTACTGGGGAACACCGCCTCAGTGCTAACAGGGTGAGCTGCATAAGGTGGACTTCCTACTAGGGCACACCGCCTCAGTGCTTAACAGTGTAACTCTGGTTTATAGGCTCATGATTACTGCTTACAATAGCTGTAGGATAAACAGATGTATTCGGTGCAGTTAGGGGGACATTAATTAAATTACTTACATTGTATTTGCCAACGCACCTAAGATCATGTACATTTGATGCAGCCTTATGACGACTCATTGTCACAATGGTAGGAACCATTTACTGAGGTGGTCTTGGATCATTTACCAGTCATTGTTTCAACGCAGACTTGAAATGTCCAGGACAGAGTCCAGGAGCCAAGATGATTTGGATGGACTCAGTCATTCCTGTAGTGGTCAGGTGGTACAAAGAGGGCCCGTAATGAATACGTTAATAATATGTACATGTCTCATGGCTCAAAGGAGAGGAGAGGTTGACTTCCGTTCTACTTGTTTTTGTGAGAAGTGTTGACATGCTGAATGTACTAAGTTGTCTGTTTAAACTACTACGGGATACAGTGTCTCAAAAATCGGGACGGTTTTTGCTCAATAATGTGACTAGAATGACATTGTAAACAACAGCCAACTTTCCGGGACATAGACACGTCTTATATCATCAGAAACCTTAAAAAGGTGTGTCAATCTGCAGGGTCCAATGTACAGTAGTTAAAAAACAAATGGCTATTGCTTGAGGATCACAACAACAAAACACTTCAAAGGCAACTGGTTTGATACATTCACCTCTGACGGTGAATAATGTTCTTACATTCAGTAATCTGGCTCTGATTTGTCATCCTGAGGGTCCCAGAGATAAAATGTAGCATAGTTTTATTTGATAAAATCCGTTTTTATATCCTAACACGGTCCATGTTGTATACAACGTTTTGAATCAATTCCGACTCCTTCATCAAAACAATGAAATCTAAAAAATAAAAAATAAAAAATCGTTGCTTAACCCGGTCAAATTCAGTTTCTGTGCAATCCTCACAACACCATGAAGGTCAGCCATCAATACGAACCACCAATACGAACCATCAATACCAACCACCAATACCAACCATCAATACCAACCACCAATACGAACCACCAATACGAACCACCAATACGAACCACCAATACGAACCACCAATACGAACCACCAATACGAACCACCAATACGAACCACCAATACGAACCACCAATACGAACCATCAATACCAACCACCAATACGAACCACCAATACGAACCATCAATACCAACCACCAGTACGAACCACCAATACGAACCACCAATACGAACCACCAATACGAACCACCAATACGAACCACCAATACCAACCACCAATACGAACCACCAATACGAACCATCAATACGAACCACCAATACGAACCACCAATACGAACCACCAATACGAACCATCAATACGAACCACCAATACGAACCACCAATACGAACCATCAATACCAACCACCAATACGAACCACCAATACGAACCACCAATACGAACCATCAATACGAACCACCAATACGAACCACCAATACGAACCATCAATACGAACCACCAATACGAACCACCAATACGAACCACCAATACGAACCACCAATACCAACCACCAATACCAACCACCAATACGAACCACCAATACGAACCACCAATACCAACCACCAATACGAACCACCAATACGAACCACCAAGCCGTCCTATCGGCCTAGCCCACTGGGGAATCTTCCCTATCATTGTTAGTAACCAATATCTACTGTTTGTGCATTTCTGTGATTAGTTAGTTAGTAAATAAATGATTAAGCCAATTGGTGTATTGATGATTCATGGTTTAGGCTGGGTTCGTGCAGATAGTCTCATTCCAAACGCCGTAGAATTCTGGATTAACGAGGTAAAGAATAATTCATTAATAGAAGACTAATTGATCAGATATTCAAATATCTGAAGAGTTATATTAGGAAAATTATAACTTTGTAATCTGAAGATATTCCTTGGTGCCCCGACTTCCTAGTTAATTACATTTACATGACTAGTTTAATCACGTAATAATAATAATAATTACAGAGAATTGATTTGATAAAATAACAGTCTTCACCGTTAATGATGCCAAAAACACAACCACACGCACGCACGCACACACACACACACACACACACACACACACACACACACACACACACACACACACACACACACACACACACACACACACACACACACACACACACACACACACACACACACACACACACACACACACACACACACACACACACACACACACACACACACACACACACACATTCATTGGGGACATACGTAAATGACAATACTTTTTTTTTTTGGGGGGGGGGGTCAGTGTGGTGTGTGTGTAACCTTTATTTAACTAGGCAAGTCAGTTAAGAACAAATTACTATTTACAATGACGGCCTACCCGGGCAAAACACAGACGACGCTGGGCCAATTGTCCAATCACAGCCGGATGTAATACAGCCTGGATTCGAAGCCAGGGACTGTAGTGACGCCTCGTGCACTGAGATGCAGTGACTATTACCGCTGCGTCAATGTGTGTTAACTATTTAACTGTACTAGAATGCTTAAAAGGCCGCAAAAAATGTTAAATATCGGTTATCGGTATCGTTTTTGGGGGGCGTGGAAAATATTGGATAACGGTATCGGCTAAAAATGTCATATCGGTGCATCCCTACCCCACAAGACATGCCACCAAAGGTTTCTTTACAATCCTCAAGTCAAGAACAGACTCTGACTACATGGAACTCTATTCCACATCAGGTAACTGATGCAGCAGGAGAATCAGATTTAAAAACACTTCCTTGACAGGAACTAATGGGGATCCATAATAAACCCCAGGAAGAGTAGCTGCTGCTATAGCAGGAACTAATGGGGATCCATAATAAACCCCAGGAAGAGTAGCTGCTGCCTTGGCAGGAACTTATGGGGATCCATAATAAACCCCAGGAAGAGTAGCTGCTGCCTTGGCAACAGGAACTAATGGGGATCCATAATAAACCCCAGGAAGAGTAGCTGCTGCCTTGACAGGAACTAATGGGGATCCATAATAAACCCCAGGAAGAGTAGCTGCTGCCTTGGCAGGAACTAATGGGGATCCATAATAAACCCCAGGAAGAGTAGCTGCTACCTTGGCAGGAACTAATGGTGATCCATAATAAACCCCAGGAAGAGTAGCTGCTGCCTTGGCAGAAACTAATGGGGATCCATAATAAACCCCAGGAAGAGTAGCTGCTGCCTTGGCAACAGGAACTAATGGGGATCCATAATAAACCCCAGGAAGAGTAGCTGCTGCCTTGACAGGAACTAATGGGGATCCATAATAAACCCCAGGAAGAGTAGCTGCTGCCTTGCCAGGAACCAATGGGGATCCATAATAAACCCCAGGAAGAGTAGCTGCTGCCTTGCCAGGAACCAATGGGGATCCATAATAAACCCCAGGAAGAGTAGCTGCTGCCTTGACAGGAACTAATGGGGATCCATAATAAACCCCAGGAAGAGTAGCTGCTGCCTTGGCAACAGGAACTAATGGGGATCCATAATAAACCCCAGGAAGAGTAGCTGCTGCCTTGACAGGAACTAATGGGGATCCATAATAAACCCCAGGAAGAGTAGCTGCTGCCTTGCCAGGAACCAATGGGGATCCATAATAAACCCCAGGAAGAGTAGCTGCTGCCTTGCCAGGAACCAATGGGGATCCATAATAAACCCCAGGAAGAGTAGCTGCTGCCTTGACAGGAACTAATGGGGATCCATAATAAACCCCAGGAAGAGTAGCTGCTGCCTTGCCAGGAACCAATGGGGATCCACAATAAACCCCAGGAAGAGTAGCTGCTGCCTTGACAGGAACTAATGGGGATCCATAATAAACCCCAGGAAGAGTAGCTGCTGCCTTGCCAGGAACCAATGGGGATCCATAATACTTGCAAATACTCTATCTTTAGCGTGTTGTGTTCCTCAAGGCAGCTGCCTAGGACCACTCCTCTACTCCATCTTTACTAATGGTGTACGCTCAGTAATGAACGAAGCAAGAGTGGTTAAGTATGCTGATGACTCTACAATATATGCATCAACATTTAATGAGCTAACAGATGTACTGAGCAGAGAACTAAGAACGGTGTCTGAGTGGGTTCATTTTAACACATTGGTGTTGGAATATTTTTCTAAAACAAAATGTATTGTATTTGGTCCAAGATATATGCTTACTGGTGCCCCTGAATAAAACTTTTTGAAGGATGGTTTGGCTGTATGACAAGTTAAAAAAGACCAAACTACTGAACGTCACATCCATCGCAGCTCTATTCTGGTCTGAACATATAGAGAACGTTGTATTTAAAATTGGTAAGGACAAGAAAATGTTCTAACTATCTAACATCCAACACTCTGAATCAGGTGATTCAAGCTCTGGTTCTGTCACACCTAGAGTAGTGTCCAGTCATATGGTCATCTGCAGCAAAACAAATACCTAAAAAAGCTTCAACTCTCAAAACATGGCTGCCAGACTAGCTCTTCCTAGCTCTATATGAATGAATGTCAACCCAATGAATCTTAATCTCTCACGGCTTCCCCTTGAAGGTCAACCATTTACATTTAAGTCATTTAGCAGACGCTCTTATCCAGAGCGACTTACAAATTGGAAAGTTCATACATATTCATCCTGGTCCCCCCGTAGGAATTGAACCCTGGTCCCCCTGTGGGAAATGAACCCACAAACCTGGCGTTGCAAGCGCCATGCTCTACCAACTGAGCCACACGGGACCACGTGCATTTTAATCTCTCATGGCTTCCCCTAGAACTTAAACTCAATGCACCTGAACTGCTCATAGTTTCCTGATGAAAGCCAATTAGTGTCCAGTCTTGATTTTTTTTAAATAATTTTGTAATACTTTAAAAAAAAGGTATCTTTCAGACCAATTAGTGTATACTAGCAATGAACATAACCACCAAACCAGACAGGCAAATCCAGGTAATCTGATACCCCTCAGACCAAGGACAAATCTCCAATAATATACAGAGCCATCACTAAATTGAATTCTTTAAAAATTAAAAAGTAAACCCACCTTCAAGAAAACAACAAAATAACATCTAACGCTATCGATCACATGACTGGACAGTTACTAAATCACATAAAATGTTAAGTGTATTACATGCAAGGTATTTTCTCTCTAACGTCTACTTGTTCAATGTTTGTAATGTCTTAATGTAAAGCGTAATTGTTTGTAATGTATATTTAGTTCTGTGTTAAAAAACAAATAATAATAACTGACCAACGTTGTAGGATCCACAGCTTTGCAGACCTAGGCAGACTGCAGAAGTGTAGACGCGGAGAGACGGAATGAAGCGGATGAGTTGTGCTCAGGAGAATGTTTACAGCTGTCAAACCGACCATGGGAGGACAAGGTCCATGGTTCAAGATGGGAGGACAAGGCCCATGGTTCAAGATGGGAGGACAAGGTCCATGGTTCAAGATGGGAGGACAAGGTCCATGGTTCAAGATGGGAGGACATGGCCCATGGTTCAAGATGGGAGGACAAGGCCCATGGTTCAAGATGGGAGGACAAGGCCCATGGTTCAAGATGGGAGGACAAGGCCCATGGTTCAAGATGGGAGGACAAGGTCCATGGTTCAAGATGGGAGGACAAGGTCCATGGTTCAAGATGGGAGGACAAGGTCCATGGTTCAAGATGGGAGGACAAGGTCCATGGTTCAAGATGGGAGGACAAGGCCCATGGTTCAAGATGGGAGGACAAGGCCCATGGCTCAAGATGGGAGGACATGGCCCATGGTTCAAGATGGGAGGACATGGCCCATGGTTTAAAGCAGGCAGGCCAGAGATGGGAGGGCTTGGCCCATGGTTTAAGGCAGGCAGGCCAGAGATGGGAGGGCTTGGCCCATGGTTTAAGATGGGAGGGCTTGGCCCATGGTTTAAGGCAGGCAGGCCAGAGATGGGAGGGCTTGGCCCATGGTTTAAAGCAGGCAGGCTAGAGATGGGAGGGCTTGGCCCATGGTTTAAAGCAGGCAGGCCAGAGATGAGAGGGCTTGGCCCATGGTTTAAAGCAGGCAGGCCAGAGATGGGAGGGCTTGGCTAGTGGACAGTGTCTGTGCCTCAAATGGCACCCTATTCCTACATAGAGCACTACCTTTGACCAGAGCCCTATTCCCTATATAGTGCACTACTTTAGACCAGAGCCCTATTCCCTACATAGAGCACTACCTTTGACCAGAGCCCTGCGGCCATTATGTAGGGAGCCCTATGGGCCCTGGTGCCAATTGTGACGCAGCCAGTCATTTGTTCTGAATTCACAGGGCAGAAACACACAACTCATTGTTTCAAAGGCAGAATCTACAACAGTATTGTTGTCTTTCTCTCTCCTTCTCTCCCTCTGTGTGTGCGCACGTGTTAAAGAGTGATATAATAGTGAATTAGACAGGGTTATCTGAAACTTTACATTTGGTGTTATTACAGATACGTTAACAAGGACAATCAATCCGATTCAGGTTACAGTCCTGGGTTGTGAGTGAGTGAACGAGTGACTGAATGAGTGAGTGTTAGTGTGAGTGTCCGTGCCAGCCAGCCCAGGTCCCATAGCTCCATCTCGGTCATCTTTAGGAGCTGCTGGGAACACACACACCTGGGTCCTAATAAAAGATCTGTTGGTTTCACACCTGAGTGGATCTTCATCACAGTGACACTGGTCTTCCATTAGCCAATAAGAAGTGACAGGTGAATGCGAATGTGCCTGGGTATTATATCGTCGTCCCAAATGGCAAACTTTTCCCTTTGTATTGCACTTTAGAGGACAACTCGTCCAAGGTGGCTTAGCAGTTCAGACGTCTTTTTCTGTTCCGTATTGTTGTGTCCTGTATATATATATATTTACACCTTTCTTCGCATATCTTTTATTTATTTTATTATCCAAGAACTCAACTACAAAAGCTTTCCTGCAAAAGCTTTCCTGCAACCCGCTTCACCAATTACAAAAAGTATTATTTACCTCAATCTGAAAATCCATCGTGGAAGATAGCCAGGGGCTAATTCAGAAGCTAGCCTGAAAGCTAACCAGAAGCTACTCCGATAGCTAGCCAGAAGCTAATCTGTAGCTGCCCCGAAATTAGCCGGTTTGCTGGCTAGCGTTGGTGTTTCAGCTGCCCACGTTTAGTGGTCATCAGCTATTCCTTTAGCTCGATAATCTACCGGCACTTTTGTGCAACGCGACTCGGACCGGAGTATTCCGGGACTCTTTTTCTCTCAGTTTCCCCGGATTCCAGCCGCAGGCTCTGGACACTTGCACCTTGATTTCGCAGCTAGCTAGCTGCAAACCGTGTGACTATTGGCTTACGTCGACCCCGGAGCAAACTCAAATCATTCTGGAGCTAGCCAGCTGAGGAGTTCCATCACCATCCGGACCCGTTTCTTTTGTTGCTGCTGCAGATACGGAACCCCACCGGGCCTTCACGACTGACTGCCGCGACTGACTGCCGACGTTATCTGCCCGAGGGATTTATCCAACTGGCACCTCCGTCCCGACGTTACCTGAACGCTCATCTGAGGCCCGCTAATCGTTAGCTGTCTTATCGGCTGCTATTTGAACAAGTATATCGGACAACTATTATTATTATTATTATTTATTTATTTTATTTTTTTCCTTGGGTCACTATATCTATTTTGCCAATTTGGATTGATCCCCTCTACCACACGGAACCCCACTACACGGAACCCCACTAACCTACCGACGGAAACGCACGAGGTATCTACAAACAGACCTCCATCCTATGCTGCTACCGTTAGCCATATACCCGGCCAGCTGTCTGGATTGCCACGACCCCAACCAACCTCTACTCACTGGACCCTTATTGATCACTCGATTAGCATGCCTCTCCTTAATGTAAATATGCCTTGTCCATTGCTGTTCTGGTTAGTGTTTATTGGCTTATTTCACTGTAGAGATTCTAGCCCTGCTCTCTATACCATATCCAACCTCTCAGTTCCACCACCCACATATGCGTTGACATCACCTGGTTTCAATGATGTTTCTAGAGACAATATCTCTCTCATCATCACTCAATACCTAGGTTTACCTCCACTGTATTCACATCCTACCATACCTTTGTCTGTACATTATTCCTTTAAACTATTTTATCGCCCCCAGAAAACCTCCTTTTACTCTCTGCTCTAGTAGCTCTAGGCGACCAATTCTCATAGCTTTTAGCCGTACCCTTATCCTACTCCTCCTCTGTTCCTCTGGTGATGTAGAGGTGAATCCAGGCCCTGCAGTACCTGGCTCCACTCCTATTCCCCAGGCGCTCTCTTTTGATGACTTCTGTAACCGTAATAGCCTTGGCTTCATGCATGTTAACATAAGAAGCCTCCTCTCTAAGTTTGTTTTGTTCACTGCTTTAGCACACTCTGCCAACCCGGATGTTTTAGCCGTGTCTGAATCCTGGCTTAGAAAGACCACCAAAAATTCAGACATTTTCATCCCCAATTACAAGATTTTCAGACAAGATAGAACGGCCAAAGGGGGCGGTGTTGCAATCTACTGCAAAGACTGCCTGCAGAGTTCTGTTATACTATCCAGGTCTGTTCCCAAACAATTTGAACTTCTACTTTTAAAAATCCACCTCTCTAAAAACAAGTCTCTCACCGTTGCCGCCTGCTATAGACCACCCTCTGCCCCCAGCTGTGCTCTGGACACTATATGTGAACTGATTGTCCCCCATCTATCTTCAGAGCTTGTGCTGCTAGGCGACCTAAATTTGAACATGCTCAACACCCCAGCCACCCTACAATCTAAGCTTGATGCACTCAATCTCACACAAATTATCAATGAACCTACCAGGTACCACCCCAATTCCGTAAACACGGGTACCCTCATAGATATCATCCTAACAAACTTGCCCTCCAAATACACCTCTGCTGTTTTCAACCAAGATCTCAGCGATCACTGCCTCATTGCCTGCATCCGTAATGGGTCAGCGGTCAAACGACCTCCACTCATCACTGTCAAACGCTCCCTGAAACACTTCAGCGAGCAGGCCTTTCTAATCGACCTGGCCGGGGTATCCTGGAAGGATATTGATCTCATCCCGTCAGTAGAGGATGCCTGGTCATTTTTTAAAAATGCCTTCCTCACCATCTTGAATAAGCATGCCCCATTCAAGAAATTTAGAACCAGGAACAGATATAGCCCTTGGTTCTCTCCTGACCTGACTGCCCTTAACCAACAGAAAAACATCCTATGGCGTTCTGCATTAGCATCGAACAGCCCCCGTGATATGCAACTTTTCAGGGAAGCCAGAAACCAATATACACAGGCAGTTAGAACAGCCAAGGCTAGCTTTTTCAAGCAGAAATTTGCTTCCTGCAACACAAATTCAAAAAAGTTCTGGGACACCGTAAAGTCCATGGAGAATAAGAACACCTCCTCCCAGCTTCCAACCGCTCTGAAGATAGGAAACACTGTCACCACCGACAAATCCACTATAATTGAGAATTTCAATAAGCATTTTTCTACGGCTGGCCATGCTTTCCACCTGGCTACCCCTACCCCGGACAACAGCACTGCCCTCCCCTCTGCTACTCGCCCAAGCCTTCCCCATTTCTCTTTCTCCCAAATACAGTCAGCTGATGTTCTAAATGAGCTGCAAAATCTGGACCCTTACAAATCAGCCGGGCTAGATAATCTGGACCCTTTCTTTCTAAAACTATCTGCTGAAATTGTTGCCACCCCTATTACTAGCCTCTTCAACCTCTCTTTCGTGTCGTCTGAGATCCCCAAAGATTGGAAAGCAGCTGCGGTTATCCCCCTCTTCAAAGGGGGGGGGACACCCTTGACCCTAACTGCTACAGACCTATATCTATCCTACCCTGCCTTTCTAAGGTCTTCGAAAGCCAAGTCAACAAACAGATTACCGACCATTTCGAATCCCACCACACCTTCTCCGCTATGCAATCTGGTTTCAGAGCTGGTCATGGGTGCACCTCAGCCACGCTCAAGGTCATAAACGATATCGTAACCGCCATCGATAGGAAACAATACTGTGCAGCCGTATTCATTGACCTGGCCAAGGCCTTTGACTCTGTCAATCACCACATCCTCATTGGCAGACTCGACAGCCTTGGTATCTCTAATGATTGCCTCGCCTGGTTCACCAACTACTTCTCTGATCGAGTTCAGTGTGTCAAATCGGAGGGTCTGTTGTCCGGGCCTCTGGCAGTCTCTATGGGGGTGCCACAGGGTTCAATTCTTGGACCGACTCTCTTCTCTGTTTACATCAATGATGTCGCTCTTGCTGCTGGTGATTCTCTGATCCACCTCTACGCAGACGACACTATTCTGTATACTTCTGGCCCTTCTTTTGACACTGTGTTAACAACCCTCCAGGCGAGCTTCAATGCCATACAACTCTCCTTCCGTGGCCTCCAACTGCTCTTAAATACAAGTAAAACCAAATGCATGCTCTTCAACCGATCGCTGCCTGCTCCTGCCCGCCTGTCCAACATCACTACTTTGGACGGCTCTGACTTAGAATATGTGGACAACTACAAATACCTAGGTGTCTGGTTAGACTGTAAACTCTCCTTCCAGACTCACATCAAACATCTCCAATCTAAAGTCAAATCTAGAATTGGCTTCCTATTCCGCAACAAAGCATCCTTTACTCATGCTGCCAAACATACCCTTGTAAAACTGACCATCCTACCAATCCTCGACTTCGGTGATGTCATTTACAAAATAGCCTCCAAAACCCTACTCAATAAATTGGATGCAGTCTATCACAGTGCCATCCGTTTTGTCACCAAAGCCCCATATACTACCCACCACTGCGACCTGTACACTCTCGTTGGCTGGCCCTCGCTTCATACTCGTCGCCAAACCCACTGGTACCAGGTCATCTACAAGACCCTGCTAGGTAAAGTCCCCCCTTATCTCAGCTCGCTGGTCACCATAGCAGCACCTACCTGTAGCACGCGCTCCAGCAGGTATATCTCTCTAGTCACCCGCAAAACCAATTCTTCCTTTGGACGCCTCTCCTTCCAGTTCTCTGCTGCCAATGACTGGAACGAACTACAAAAATCTCTGAAACTGGAAACACCTATCTCCCTCACTAGCTTTAAGCACCAGCTGTCAGAGCAGCTCATAGATTACTGCACCTGTACATAACCCATCTACAATTTAGCCCAAACAACTACCTCTTTACCTACTGTATTTATTAATTAATTTATTTTGCTCCTTTGCACCCCATTATTTCTGTCTCTACTTTGCACTTTCTTCCACTGCAAACCAACCATTCCAGTGTTTTTTTTAGTTTCTATTTGACTTGCTGTGTTGTACTCACTTCGCCTCCATGGCCTTTTATATTTTTATTTATTTATACATATATTTGTTTGCCTTCACCTCCCTTATCTCACCTCACTTGCTCACATTGTGTATAGACTTATTTTTTTTTCACTGTATTATTGACTATATGTTTGTTTTACTCCATGTGTAACTATGTGTTGTTGTATGTGTCGAACTGCTTTGCTTTATCTTGGCCAGGTCGCAATTGTAAATGAGAACGTGTTCTCAATTTGCCTACCTGGTTAAATAAAGATTAAATAAAATAAAATAAAAAATAGAGCCCTGGTCAAATGTAGTGCACTATTCCCAGAACAGGTTATCATTGTGGGGTAAACACAATGTGTTTATTAAGCTATGGGCTTGGTGCTAGTTATGGATCCTGCTCTTTCCTCTGATAGATGTTCCCAGGAGAAATCAGGAATAACAGATTTTACAGCAGTACCAGAAAGCTGGAATCTGCCCTCCTCATCTGCTTTCCAGATGTGTTACTTGGAAATATGTTAAGTTTCCCTCCAACTATTAAACTAAAAACTCACTTCAGCTGACGAAAGAAAACTTCAAATCCACCCACCGTGCTTCCTCAGAAATATACACACCATTAGTAAAATGGTAGGCAGCTGAAGCAAACAATAGCTTTGAGAAGTGATATATTGTGATACTGAGACCCTCACAACTCATTCTACAAAATACAATAGATATCACTATTGTACCTGGTGGTCAATTTATCTAACTTAGAGCTCTGTCGTTTTAGAAAACAAATTGTAGTGTTGGTTGATTGCGATAAATCTGACAGAGCAAAAAATAACAATTGGATGTGCTTGACTTTAAATTCTCTTCAGTCCGGTGAGAAAGGGACAGAGATAATGCTGAAACTGGAATGGTAGGTCTGACAAACCACTGGCCTCCGCCGGGGCAGCGCCGGGGCTGGCCTCCGCCATACTGGGGTTCATGGCTTGGCTTTTGCTATGACCTATGACCTGTACTACTGTAACGACTGGTGCTGGCGCTTCAACAATGTGACGTTATGCCGTGCTATGCAGACACTGGAACTTTTCTGGCAGCAGGGCGGCTACGGTGTCAGGCACTGCGGTAGTCCCGGACAACCAGCTGTATTGTTCAACTCCCCAACCCTGACACATTAACCGCTGAGCAGGAAGCGTAAGACTCCATCTCTCTTTGCTAGGACCTAACTAAAACGCTATGTAAACGCAACATGCAACAACTTCAACGTTTTTTCCTGAGTTAAAGTTCATCTGAGGAAATCAGTCAATTGAAATAAAAAAATTAGGCCCTAAACTATGGATTTCACATGACTGGGATTACAGACATTCATCTGTTGGTCACAGATACCTTCAAGACAAGGTAGGGGCGTGGATCAGAAAACCAGTCAGTATCTACTGTGACCACCATTTGCCTCATGCAGCGCGACACATCTCCTAACCCCTAACCCTCATAGAGTTGATCAGGCTGTTGATTGTGGCCTGTGGAATGTTGTCCCACTCCTCTTCAATGGCTGTGCGAAGTTGATGGATATTGGCGGGAACTGGAACATGCTGTAGTACACATTGATCCAGAGCATCCCAAACATGCTCAATGGGTGACATGTCTGGTGAGTATGCAGGCCATGGAAGAACGGGGACTTTATCAGCTTCCAGGAATTATGTCCAGATCCTTGCGACATGGGGCCTATACATACTGAAACATGAAGTGATGGCGGCGGATGAATGGAACGACAATGGGCCTCATCATGGTACCTCTGTGCATTCAAATCGCCATCGATAAAATGCAAGTGTGTTTTTTTTGTCCGTAGCTTTTTTAAATTAAACGTTTTTTTATTCAACCTTTATTTAACTCAGCAAGTCCGTTAAGAACAAATTATTATGCCTGCCCATACCATAACACCGTTTAGATTATCAAAATTGGCAGGAACAGGGGCAGGGCGGGGAAATACATGTTGTCTGTATGCGATAGTGAATGGAGGACACCTTGTTTCACTCATGCTACTCTGGTTATTTTGTTGCTCAACAGGTGATGTTCCACCTAAACTCTGTGTGTCATGGTCTCTCCAACCCTGTTCCTGAAGCTACCCAGTACTCTGTATGCCATGGTCTCTCCTACCCTGTTCCTACCCAGTACTCTGTATGCCATGGTCTCTCCAACCCTGTTCCTGCAGCTACCCAGTACTCTGTATGCCATGGGCTCTCCAACCCTGTTCCTGCAGCTACCCAGTACTCTGTATGCCATGGTCTCTCCAACCCTGTTCCTACCCAGTACTCTGTATGCCATGGTCTCTCCAACCCTGTTCCTGCAGCTACCCAGTACTCTGTATGCCATGGTCTCTCCAACCCTGTTCCTGCAGCTACCCAGTACTCTGTATGCCATGGTCTCTCCAACCCTGTTCCTACCCAGTACTCTGTATGCCATGGTCTCTCCAACCCTGTTCCTACCCAGTACTCTGTATGCCATGGTCTCTCCAACCCTGTTCCTGAAGCTACCCAGTACTCTGTATGCCATGGGCTCTCCAACCCTGTTCCTGAAGCTACCCAGTACTCTGTATGCCATGGTCTCTCCAACCCTGTTCCTGAAGCTACCCAGTACTCTGTATGCCATGGTCTCTCCAACCCTGTCCCTGCAGCTACCCAGTACTCTGTTTGCCATGGGCTCTCCTACCCTGTTCCTACCCAGTACTCTGTATGCCATGGTCTCTCCAACCCTGTTCCTGCAGCTACCCAGTACTCTGTATGCCATGGGCTCTCCTACCCTGTTCCTACCCAGTACTCTGTATGCCATGGTCTCTCCAACCCTGTTCCTGCAGCTACCCAGTACTCTGTATGCCATGGTCTCTCCAACCCTGTTCCTACCCAGTACTCTGTATGCCATGGTCTCTCCAACCCTGTTCCTTCAGCTACCCAGTACTCTGTATGCCATGGGCTCTCCAACCCTGTTCCTACCCAGTACTCTGTATACCATGGTCTCTCCAACCCTGTTCCTTCAGCTACCCAGTACTCTGTATGCCATGGTCTCTCCAACCCTGTTCCTGCAGCTACCCAGTACTCTGTATGCCATGGTCTCTCCAACCCTGTTCCTGCAGCTACCCAGTACTCTGTATGTCATGGTCTCTCCTACCCTGTTCCTACCCAGTACTCTGTATGCCATGGTCTCTCCAACCCTGTTCCTGCAGCTACCCAGTACTCTGTATGCCATGGTCTCTCCAACCCTGTTCCTGCAGCTACCCAGTACTCTGTATGCCATGGGCTCTCCAACCCTGTTCCTGCAGCTACCCAGTACTCTGTATGCCATGGGCTCTCCAACCCTGTTCCTGCCCAGTACTCTGTATGCCATGGGCTCTCCAACCCTGTTCCTGCAGCTACCCAGTGATTAATGTGGGAAACCAAATGAAATCTGTTCGGGAACATCAATAGTAACATGTTTTCACAAGGACACATATTTCATTAAACTGTTGCCAGCCACATCTCTGTGTTCTGGAGAAAGGAATGAAGAAGAAGGGAGGAGGAGATGGAAACGCACGGTGGAGAGATGTTCTGGAGAAAGGAATGAAGAAGAGGGGAGGAGGAGATGGAAACGCACGGTGGAGAGATGTTCTGGAGAAAGGAATGAAGAAGAGGGGAGGAGGAGATGGAAACGCGAGAGATGTTCTGGAGAAAGGAATGAAGAAGAGGGGAGGAGGAGATGGAAACACATGGTGGAGAGATGTTCTGGAGAAAGGAATGAAGAAGAAGGGAGGAGGAGATGGAAACGCGAGAGATGTTCTGGAGAAAGGAATGAAGAAGAAGGGAGGAGAAGATGGAAACGCGAGAGATGTTCTGGAGAAAGAAATGAAGAAGAAGGGAGGAGGAGATGGAAACACACGGTGGAGAGATGTTCTGGAGTAAGGAATGAAGAAGAAGGGAGGAGGAGATGGAAACGCGAGAGATGTTCTGGAGAAAGGAATGAAGAAGAAGGGAGGAGGAGATGAAAACGCACGGTGGGGAGATGTTCTGGAGCTAGAGGTAAATGTGTCACCCAATGAATTATGAAAATATAAAACAACGCCCTCTCACTAGGTTATACGAAATTAAATACAAATGCACTATAAATTGTAAGCTACATCTGAATTTTTAAATTTAGGCTAGACCAATTATGTACAAAATATATTTTAAAATCAGTATTTTTTTTTTGTTAATGTTTTTCTGTCGTGTGTAATACGCAGTAGGCTATGGATTGTATAAAGGCACAATCATTATTTTAATTCATTTGGGGGGACTTTGAAACAACATTCACAAAGACCATGTTTAACAAATCAACCCGCGGTTGCACTTCTTCCTTCAAATTGATCAATCACAAAGTTTTAAAAGCACAATACTGTTTTGATAATAAGTGGTTTCGATTTTCGATTTCATTGCTTTCAGATTAGGTTAGAGGGCCTAATCTGAGTACCAGGCCATTAGGACCTGATGGAGGGACAATAGAGCCCTGAGTACCAGGCCCTTAGGACCTGATGGAGGGACAATAGAGCCCTGAGTACCAGGCCATTAGGACCTGATGGAGGGACAATAGAACCCTGAGTACCAGGCCATTAGGATCTGATGGAAGGACAATAGAGCCCTGAGTACCAGGCCATTAGGATCTGATGGAGGGACAATAGAGCCCTGAGTACCAGGCCATTAGGACCTGATGGAGGGACAATAGAGCCCTGAGTACCAGGCCATTAGGATCTGATGGAGGGACAATAGAGCCCTGAGTACCAGGCCATTAGGACCTGATGGAGGGACAATAGAGCCCTGAGTACCAGGCCATTAGGATCTGATGGAGGGACAATAGAGCCCTGAGTACCAGGCCATTAGGACCTGATGGAGGGACAATAGAGCCCTGAGTACCAGGCCATTAGGACCTGATGGAGGGACAATAGAACCCTGAGTACCAGGCCATTAGGATCTGATGGAGGGACAATAGAGCCCTGAGTACCAGGCCATTAGGACCTGATGGAGGGACAATAGAGCCCTGAGTACCAGGCCATTAGGATCTGATGGAAGGACAATAGAGCCCTGAGTACCAGGGCATTAGGACCTGATGGAGGGACAATAGAGCCCTGAGTACCAGGCAGTTAGGACCTGATGGAGGGACAATAGAGCCCTGAGTACCAGGCCATTAGGACCTGATGGAGGGACAATAGAGCCCTGAGTACCAGGCAGTTAGGACCTGATGGAGGGACAATAGAGCCCTGAGTATCAGGCCATTAGGACCTGATGGAGGGACAATAGAGCCCTGAGTACCAGGCCATTAGGACCTGATGGAGGGACAATAGAGCCCTGAGTACCAGGCCATTAGGATCTGATGGAAGGACAATAGAGCCCTGAGTACCAGGGCATTAGGACCTGATGGAGGGACAATAGAGCCCTGAGTACCAGGCCATTAGGACCTGATGGAGGGACAATAGAGCCCTGAGTACCAGGCCTTTAGGACCGGATGGAGGGACGATAGAGCCCTGAGTACAAGGGCATTAGGACCTGATGGAGGGACAATAGAGCCCTGAGTACCAGGCCATTAGGACCGGATGGAGGGACGATAGAGCCCTGAGTACCAGGCCATTAGGACCTGATGGAGGGACAATAGAGCCCTGAGTACCAGGCCATTAGGACCTGATGGAGGGACAATAGAGCCCTGAGTACCAGGCCATTAGGACCTGATGGAGGGACAATAGAGCCCTGAGTACCAGGCCATTAGGACCTGATGGAGGGACAATAGAGGGGATTACCTGGGCTCAACAGTAACATGGGATTTTACTGCGGTCATGACAACATCCCTAGTCCTTACTCCAGGTCCACGACCCTAGTCTTACAGGGATACTGCATTATGTTATTATGTGATGTCAAGGGTAAGGTCTTACCCAGTACAATCATGACAGTCTTCAGCAGGCTCATCATGATGTCTCTGTTCCTATGTGGTCCTACGTAGTACTAGTATCTAACATTTACATTTTTAGTCATTTAGCAGACGCTCTTATCCAGAGCGACTTACAGTAGAGTGCATACATTTTATTACATTTTACATACTGAGACAAGGATATCCCTACCGGCCAAACCCTCCCTAACCCGGACGACGCTATGCCAATTGTGCGTCGCCCCACGGACCTCCCGGTTGCGGCCGGCTGCGACAGAGCCTGGGCGCGAACCCAGCCCAACCTGGGCGCGAACCCAGAGACCCAGAGACTCTGGTGGCGCAGCTAGCACTGCGATGTAGTGCCCTAGACCACTGCGCCACCCGGGAGGCCAAACATATAGTGTCTGTTCCTACGTGGTCCTAACTCTAACCTACCCAGTACCAGAATCTAACATATAGTGTCTGTTAGTGTCTGCAATGTGTCTGCAATGCTCTACTTTCCGGCTACCCGGATAAAGCACTAAATAAACTTCAGTTAGTGCTAAATACGGCTGCTAGAATCCTGACTAGAACCAAGAAATTTGATCATATTACTCCAGTGCTAGCTTCCATACACTGGCTTCCTGTTAAGGCAAGGGCTGATTTCAAGGTTTTACTGTTAACCTATAAAGCGTTACATGGGCTTGCTCCTACCTATCTTTCCGAGTTGGTCCTGCCGTACATACCTACACGTACGCTACGGTCACAAGACGCAGGCCTCCTAATTGTCCCTAGAATTTCTAAGCAAACAGCTGGAGGCAGGGCTTTCTCCTATAGATCTCCATTTTTATGGAATGGTCTGCCTACCCATGTGAGAGACGCAGACTCGGTCTCAACCTTAAAGTCTTTACTGAAGACTTATCTCTTCAGTAGGTCATATGATTGAGTGTAGTCTGGCCCAGGTGTGTGAAGGTGAACGGAAAGGCTCTGGAGCAACGAACCGCCCTTGCTGTCTCTGCCTGGCCAGTTCCCCTCTCTCCACTGGGATTCTCTGCCTCTAACCCTGTTACAGGGGCTGAGTCACTGGCTTACTGGTGCTCTTTCACGCCGTCCCTAGGAGGGGTGCGTCATTTGAGTGGGTTGAGTTACTGATGTGATCTTCCTGTCTGGGTTGGCGCCCCCCCCTTGGTTTGTGCAGTGGTGGAGATCTTTGTGGGCTATACTCGGCCTTGTCTCAGGATTGTAAGTTGGTGGTTGAAGATATCCCTCTAGTGGTGCGGGGGATGTGCTTTGGCAAAGTGGGTGGGGTTATATCCTTCCTGTTTGGCCCTGTCCGGGGGTATCATCGGATGGGGCCACAGTGTCTCCTGACCCCTCCTGTCTCAGCCTCCAGTATTTATGCTGCAGTAGTTTGTGTCGGGGGGCTAGGGTCAGTTGGTTATATCTGGAGTACTTCTCCTGTCTTATCCAGTGTCCTGTGTGAATTTAAGTATGCTCTGTCTAATTCTCTCCTTCTCTCTTTCTTTCTCTCTCTCGGAGGACCTGAGCCCTAGGACCATACGTCAGGACTACCCGGCATGATGACTCCTTGCTGTCCCCAGTCCACCTGGCCTTGCTGCTGTTCCAGTTTCAACTGTTCTGCCTGCGGTTACGAAACCCCTACCTGTCCCAGACCTGCTGTTTTCAACTCTTAATGATCGGCTATGAAAAGCCAACTGACATTTATTCCTGATTATTATTTGACCATGCTTATCATTTATGAACATTTTGAACATCTTGGCCATGTTCTGTTATAATCTCCACCCGGCACAGCCAGAAGAGGACTGGCCACCCCTCATAGCCTGGTTCCTCTCTAGGTTTCTTCCTAGGTTTTGGCCTTTCTAGGGAGTTTTTCCTCGCCACCGTTCTTCTACACCTGCATTGCTTGCTGTTTGGGGTTTTAGGCTGGGTTTCTGTACAGCAATTTGAGATATTAGCTGATGTACGAAGGGCTATATAAAATAAACTTGATTGATTGATTGATTGTTCCTACGTGGTCCTAACTCTAACCTTCCCAGCACTAGTATCTAACATATAGTGTCTGTTGTGAAGGTAGTCGAGGTTCTTACCCAATACGATGACGACAGTCTTCAGCAAACTCATCATGGTGTCTCTATTCCTGCGTGGTCCAGAGCTGTGTCTGCTCATCCTCATGGTCCTCTGTCTCACGTACATAAATATGTGAGCGTACAGCACCACCATGACCAGGAAGGTGACCAGGTTAAATACGGCCCAGAACACCAGGTAGGAGTTACAGTACAACGGCGCCATGCTAGAACACGTGCTGACGTCACAGATACAGTTCCACCCCACCGACGGGATGGCTCCCATGACGATCGACAAGGTCCAGATGACTACGATCACCACCACCACACGCCGGTTGGACATGCGCGTGTGCAGCTGCATGCGGAAAACGGTGATGTGGCGCTCGATGGCGATGGCGAGGAGGTTACACACGGACGCCGTGAGGGACGTGTCGATGAGACCCTGTCGGAGTAGCCACGTGGACACCGTGAGGCGCCGCGTGTTCGGGCCCGTGTTGAACATCAGGTAGAAGTACGCCAGGCCGGCAAAGAAGTCCGCGGCGGCCAGGTTGGCCATCAGGTAGTAAATAGGGAAGTGGAAGCGGCGGTTGACGTATATAGCCACCATGACCAGCAAGTTAGCCAGCATGATGAAGATACATACTGTGATACCCAGCCCCATCACCAGCTTACTGACGGTATTCCACTCTGTAGCCAGGTACTTTCCACTGCGGTTGTAGAAGAAGGCAATGGACTCATTGTAGAAGCACTGTTCCTCCTCCATCTTGAAGGCTGGCTAGGGGGTCTGGAGGAGAGGAGACAGGGGTTAGAGAGAGTCACAGTAGGTTGGGGAGAGTCACAGCAGGTGGCTAGGGGGTCTGGAGGAGAGGAGACAGGGGTTAGAGAGAGTCACAGTGGGTTAGAGAGTCACAGCAGGTTGTTAGGGGGTCTGGAGGAGAGGAGACAGGGGTTAGAGAGAGTCACAGTAGGTTGGGGAGAGTCACAGCAGGTTGTTAGGGTGTCTGGAGGAGAGGAGACAGGGGTTAGAGAGAGTCACAGTGGGTTAGAGGGTCACAGCAGGTTGTTAGGGGGTCTGGAGGAGAGGAGACAGGGGTTAGAGAGAGTCACAGCAGGTTGTTAGGGGGTCTGGAGGAGAGGAGACAGGGGTTAGAGAGAGTCACAGCAGGTTAGGGAGAGTCACAGCAGGTTGTTAGGGGGTCTGGAGGAGAGGAGACAGGGGTTAGAGAGAGTCACAGTAGGTTAGGGAGAGTCACAGCAGGTTGTTAGGGGGTCTGGAGGAGAGGAGACAGGGGTTAGAGAGAGTCACAGCAGGTTGCTAGGGGGTCTGGAGGAGAGGAGACAGGGGTTAGAGAGAGTCACAGCAGGTTGTTAGGGGGTCTGGAGGAGAGGAGACAGGGGTTAGAGAGAGTCACAGTAGGTTAGGGAGAGTCACAGCAGGTTGTTAGGGGGTCTGGAGGAGAGGAGACAGGGGTTAGAGAGAGTCACAGCAGGTTGTTAGGGGGTCTGGAGGAGAGGAGACAGGGGTTAGAGAGAGTCACAGTAGGTTAGGGAGAGTCACAGCATGTTGTTAGGGGGTCTGGAGGAGAGGAGACAGGGGTTAGAGAGAGTCACAGCAGGTTGTTAGGGGGTCTGGAGGAGAGGAGACAGGGGTTAGAGAGAGTCACAGTAGGTTGCTAGGGTGTCTGGAGGAGAGGAGACAGGGGTTAGAGAGAGTCACAGTAGGTTGTTAGGGGGTCTGGAGGAGAGGAGACAGGGGTTAGAGAGAGTCACAGTAGGTTAGGGAGAGTCACAGCAGGTTGTTAGGGGGTCTGGAGGAGAGGAGACAGGGGTTAGAGAGAGTCACAGTAGGTTGTTAGGGTGTCTGGAGGAGAGGAGACAGGGGTTAGAGAGAGTCACAGTAGGTTGCTAGGGAGTCAGGGGTTAGTAGTAATCATGGACAACTACTAATTGCAGGGGCCCTGACCTCTCACTCAGATATCATATTAGCATGGTATAAGTCATAGCAATGGTTCTGAATACTTATGTAAATAAGGTATTCATGTTTTTATTTTTAAGACATTTGCAAAAAATGACATTATTTTTTTCACTTTGTCAATATGGGGAATTGTGTGTAGATGTATTTAATCCATTTTAGAATAAGGCTGTAACGTAACAAAATATGGGAAAAGGGAAGGGGTCTAAACACTGTCTGAAATGCACTGTATATAAAACAAAGGAAATCACACTTTTGACCGCACTGGGCCTTTAAAACTGCAACATTTTCTCTTCGCCCCAATTAATGTTTTTGTAGAATTGTAATTGTAATTTTTCTCCACCGTCAAGGGGAGGGGTGGGGGCAATAAAATATTTAGCTGCAAGGTGGGTAAGCAAATCTAGTGTAGATTTGGCCTTGTGTTTTAGGTTATTATCCTGCTGAAAGGCGAATTCATCTCCAGGTTTTCCTCTAGGATTTTGCCTGTGCTTACCTCCATTTCGTAAATTTTTTCTCCTGAAAAACTCCCCAGTCCTTAACGATTACAAGCATACCCATAACAAGATGCAGCCACCAATATGCTTGAAAATATGGAGAGTGGTACTCAGTCATGTGCTGTATTGGAATTTCCCTAAACGTAACACTTTGTATGCGACCACTGCGTACCAACTCTCCTTCAAAAGTGAAGTGCTTTGCCACAGTATTACTTTAGCGCAGGATGCATGTTTTTGTCCTGTACAGGCTTCCTTCCTTTCACTCTGTCAATTGGCTTAGAATTGTGGAGTAACTACAATGTTGTTGATCCATCCTCAGTTTTCTCTTATCACAGCCATTAAACTCTGTAACTGTCACCATTGGCCACATGGTGAAATCCCTGAGCAGTTTCTTTCCTCTCCGGCAACCGAGTTAGGAATGATGTCTGTATCTTTGTAGTGACTGGGTGAATTGATACACCATCCAAAGTGTAATTAATAATTTCACCATGCTCAAAGAGATATTCAATATATTTTTTTGCCATCTACCAATAGGTGACCTTCTTTGCAAGGCATTGCACGGCATTGGGAATCCTCCCTGATCTTTGTGGTTGAATCTGTGTTTGAAATTTACTGCTTGACAGATAATTGTATGTGTGGGGTACAGAGATGAGGTAGTCATTCAAAATTCATGTTAAACACTATTATTGCACACAGAGTGAGTCCATGCAACTTATTATGCACATTCTTTCCCCTGAACTTATTTAGGCTTGCCATAACAAAGGGGTGGAATACTTATTGGCTCAAGACATTTCAATTTTTTCATTATTTATTGATTTGTAAAACAATTCCAAAATCTGGAAGGTTAAAACGACCCACAGACTCAGGAAGACGTAAAACGTTCCTATTTATGAGTTTGATTTGCCCATTTACAAAGTATGTTTAAACCGAGTATACATGTTTAAAGAATGTCTTCGGTATTATCAAGAATAAATATAAAAACTTTGGGAGCCATGCCATTCTGAAGAGGTTTATTCTACCTTTAAGATTTATGGGAAGAATGTTCCATTTAATTAGATCTGCTTTCATATTGTTGAGTAAATGGAATAAAGTTATCTTTATATATTTGTTGTCACTCATTAACCTCTACGGGATCGGTGTCCCTAAACCAGGACAGTTGTTCGAGATATTATCTGATGTACGAAGGGCTATATAAAAAAAAAAAAAAAATTGATTGTTGCTCAATATGCGATATTGAGACTAGAATGACATTGTAAACAACAGCTATCTTTCCGGGACATAGACATATCTTGTATGGGTAGAAAGCTTAAATTCTTGTGAATCTAACTGCAGTGTCCTCCTTACAGTAGCTTTTACAGCAAAAAAAAATATAACATGCTATTGTTTGTGGATAGGGCAAAAATAACAAAACACATGTCACGGCAACTGGTTTGGTACGTTCAGTAAACTTTCTCTGATTTGTCATCCTGAGGGTCCCAGAGATAAAAGGCAGCATAGTTTTGTTTGATAAAAATAAATTTTAACATTTAAAATGTAGGAACTGGGTTTTACAGTATGAACCCCACCCATCTAGATGTGTGAAGGTTTGTGTATTTTCTGTAGGGAAGCTAATGATCCATCATGTATGACATTCCTGGGAGTGTGTAAACTAAAAAAAAAATGTATTACCATAGCATGTTTGTATGTTCTCTATAGTTATGTAGATATGTAGTTATGTAGATGAGAATCTATAAATTGACCAATTCAGCACATTTGTGCAAAATTTATACAAATATTGTGTAGTGATGTAATTCTTCACTGGATCAGTCTTAAACTTTGCACACACACTGCTGCCATCTTGTGGACAATCTCTAAATTACACCTAAAATCACATCTCAAAGTATGGTTCTTTCTCTTGCATTTCAAAGATGGAACCAAAAAACAAATAGAAAACAGCTTTTATATTATCTTTTACCAGATATAATGTGTTATATTTTCCTACATTAATTTTACATTTCCACAAACTTCAAAGTGTTTCCAAATGGTATCAATAATATTCCTATCCTTGCTTCAGGTCCTGAGCTACAGGCAGTTTGTTTTGAATATGTCATTTTAGGCGAAAATGGATCCTTAAGCATTCTAAGTATTTGATATCTTTTGTCGTCTACTTAAAATCATTGCTGTTGATGGTGAGTTATTCTTAAATTTTTTCCTATTGCCATTATTTCTGTTTTTTCCACATTCATTTTCCACATTCCACATTCATTTTATAAATTGAGAGATTTTAGAGTATTCTGAAAATATTTATAGCAAGGGGGATATCGAGTTTTCAGTATTGGTCAGGTATATAAGGAGATCATCTGCAAATAAGTTTATTTAATTTAAATGTTTACCAATACTGATACCTGTTACGTTTGGGTATTGTCGAATTCTTTCTGCAAGCGGTTCAATTGCCAGTGCAAACAGCAGGGGCACGAGGGGACATTCCTGTCTTGTGCCCCTTTCTAAAGCAATTTCATTAGATAATGTATTATATGTGTATATTTTACTTCAGGAAATGTAGTTCAATATTTTTATTACATTTATTATTGAGGTTGTAAGAGTTGAACGCTTCCAAAGTTTTGAATAGAAAAGGCCATTCAAGATGGCCGAAAGGCTTTTTTAAATTTTTTATTACTGAGATTGGTACTTGCTCTGCACATCTTCAATTTAAGCCTAGAGAACGGTGTTTTCAGACATGAGGGAGTCAAAGGTCATCCAGCTACCCAAGAATAGCAGAGCATCCTTTAACTTCTTATGGCTGCAAGGGGCAGTATTGAGTAGCCTGATAAAATGTGTCCATTTCAAACGGCCTCGTACTCAATTCTTGCTCGTACAATATGCATATTTTTATTTCTATTGGATGGAAAACACTCTAGTTTCTAAAACCGTTTGAATTATTTCTCTGAGTGAAACAGAACTCATTCTGCAGCACTTTTCCTGACCCGGAAGTTCAAAGTCTGAAATCGATGCTCTCTTCCTCTTCCTGCCTATAAATGGGCACAAGAGCTATTAGTATACATGCACGCCATACACCTCCCTCTGGGTGTCAAGAAGGCTGTGAGAGAAGAAATGAGGTGATTATCTCGATCTGGGATGGAATAAATCCTCTTAAATTGACGTGTACCCCATTTCCGGTACTCTGAAGAACGCGATTTGGACAGTGGGGTTGCCTTTTGTTTTGCTGACGTATTAGGCGACTATTATTTCCGGCTTTGATTTTATTTGATACATGTCACCATATCATCGTAAAGTATGTTTTTTCAATATAGTTTCATCAGATTATTTAAATTTTTTCGGGAGTTTTGCCGTGTTCCGTTCTCTTCCGTTTGTTTACATGGAGAGATCCGTGCAACCCGGCTGGCGCGCATGCTAAATGGAGAGAGAAAGTTGCCATTCTGAATCCAAACAACGACTCATCTGGACAAAGGACACCTTGTTCAACATTCTGATGAAAGATCAGCAAAAGTAAGACCCAATTTATGATGTTATTTCATATATCTGTCGTAGTCGCCGGCGCCCAAGTGTTTCTGGCTATTGTGCTAAGCTAATATAACGCTACATTTTGTTTGCGCTGTAAAACATTTAATAAATCGGAAATATTGTTTGGAATCACAAGATTCCTGTCTTTCAATTGCTGCAGACTACGTATTTTTCAGAAATATTTTATGATGAGTAATTAGCTATTTGACGTTGGTGTCTGTAAATATTATGGGTGCTTTCGGTGCAATTTCGGATTGTAGCTGAAATGTAAACTATGGTTTATACATGAAATATGCACATTTTTCGAACAAAACATATGCTATACAATAAATATGTTATCAGACTGTCATCTGATGAATTTGTTTCTTGGTTAGTGGCTATTTATATCTTTATTTTGTCAAATTTGTGATAGCACCTGATGGAGTAAGAAACTGATGGAGTTAGAAAAAGTTGTGTCTTTTGCTAACGTGGTTAGCTAATAGATTTACATATTTTGTCTTCCCTGTAAAACATTTTAAAAATCGGACATGTTGGCTTGATTCACAAGATGTGCACCTTTCATCTGGTGTCTTGGACTTGTTATTAACACCCATCCCGGATCCGGGAGCATCCTCATCAGTAAAAGCTGACTAGCATAGCCTAGCATAGCGTAAATAATAGCATATAAATAATAGCAAGGAAATAATAGCATATAAATATCATGAAATCACAAGCCCAATACAGCAAATGAAAGATAAACATCTTGTGAATCCAGTCATCATTTCCGATTTTTAAAATGTTTTACAGCGAAAACACAATATGTATTTCTATTAGCTAACCACAATAGCCAAGGACTCAACCGCATATTTTCACCATGTTTCTACCGCATAGGTAGCTATCACAAAACCGACCAAATATAGATATTAGTCACTAACCAAGAAACAACTTCATCAGATGACAGTCTTATAACATGTTATACAATAACTTTATGTTTTGTTCGAAAATGTTCATATTTGAGGTATAAATCATAGTTTTACATTGCAGCTACCATCACAAATAGCACCGAAGCAGCCAGAATAATTACAGAGAGCAATGTGAAATAGCTAAATACTCATCATAAAACATTTTTGAAAAATACATGGTGTACAGCAAATTAAAGATAAACATCTTGTGAATCCAGCCAATATTTCAGATTATTTAACCTTTTACGGGGGCAGCCCGACACCGGTACACTTATGACAACATCCAGCTCAAAGTGCAGGGCGCGAAATTCAAAATCTATTTTTTTTAAATATTTAACTTTCACACATTAAGTAAAGGTTACTGTGTTTGAGCCAATCAGGTGTGTTGTGACAAAGTAGGGGTGGTATACAGAAGATATCCCTATTTGGTAAAAGACCAAGTCCATATTATGGCAAAAACAGCTCAAATATGCAAAGAGCAACAAAAGCCCATTATTACTTTAAAACATGAAGGTCAATAATGAAAATGTTCAACAACTTAAAGTTTCTTCAAGTCGCAAAAACCATCAAGCGCTGATGAAACTGGCTCTCATGAGGACCATCACAGGAAAGGAGGATTGCAGCCCAAATAAATTCCTCACAGAGTTAAAGTAACAGACATCTCAACATCAACTGTTCAGAGGAGACTGCGTGAATCAGGCCTTCATCGTTGAATTGCTGCAAAGAAACCACTACTAAAAGGACACCAATAAGAAGAGACTTGCTTGGGCCAAGAAACAGGTGCAATGCACATTTGACAGGTGGAAATCTGTCCTTCGGTCGGATGAGTCCAAATGTGAGATATTTGGTTCCAACCGCCGTGTCTTTGAGACGCAGAGCAGGTAAACGGATGTGTGGTTCCCACCATGAAGCATGGAGGAGGAGGTGTGATGGTGTGGGGGTGCTTTGCTGGTGATACTGTCAGTGATTTATTTAGAATTGAAGGAACACTTAACCAGCATGTCTACCACATCATTCTGCATCAATACACCATCCCATCTGGTTTAGGCTTAGTGGGACTATCATTTTTTTCAACAGGACAATGAACCAACACACCTCCAGGCTGTGTAAGGGCTATTTGACCAAGAAGGAGAGTGATGGAGTGCTGCATCAGATGACCTGGCCTCCACAATCACCCGACCTCAACCCATTTGAGATGGTTTGAGAGATGTTTTGAGAACAGTTGGACTGCAGAGTGAAGGAAAAGCAGCCAACAAGTGCTCAGCATATCTGGGAACTCCTTCAAGACCGTTGGAAAAGCATTCCTCATGAAGTTGGATGAGAGAATGCCAAGAGTGTGCAAAGCTGTCATCAATGCAAAGGTGGCTTCTTTGAAGAATCTCAAAAATAAAATACACTTTTTTTGATTACTACATGATTCCATGTGTTACTTAATAGTTTATGTTTTCACTATTATTCTACAATGTAGGAAATAGTCAAATTAAAGAAAAGAAAAACCCTTGAATGAGTAGATGTGTCCTAACTTTTGACTGGTACTGTATGTATTACAGCCATAACTTCCTCTCCTCCTCCAGTCATATATATTATCCATGTATTAACCTTCTGCTGGGCGGATTGAGGAACTGTGTCCCAAACGCCACTCTGTGACCTAGTCTAAAGTAGTGCACTAAATACGGAAGATAGAGAACCATTTGGGACTCACCCATTGGCTGTGTTCAACTGTAACTCAGACCAGATAACACTTCCTTTGTTCTGTCTCTTCTGGCCATAGGGAGTGACAGGATAATAGGCAGGCTGTGACCTCATCAGTACTAGACACAGGGTGCTCCAGGGTGGTCCCGTCTACAAGAGAAGACGAGAATGGTACGTGTCCCAAATGGCCCATGTGTATCTGGTGAGAAGTAGTGCACTATATAGGGAATGGAATGCCCTTTGGGAAGCACACAGTCTTTTTATCCCATTGATGGAGAGAGAGAGAGACAGAGACAGAGACAGAGAGAGAGAGGACTGTCTGCACACAGTTCAGCATAGAACGCTGTTGTCCTCCCTTCACGTCAACACAGTCCCATCAAACAGCTCACAGACAAGGGCCGGCCCTAGTCTGTTGGGGGCCCTACGCAAGATTCTCCTCCAGTCATATGTAATACAGCCATACCCCCCCCCCCCCACCACCCCATCTCACGACAAAACATTTTAGTCGCCCCCCCCTCTTCACGGTGGAAAAATAAGTTGTAATGTTAATCTCCTGCAAATCTACACATTTTGCCATGGGTCGCAAAGAAAATGTTGCAGTTTTAATGACAGACAGATGAAAGAAACACTTAGAGGGAACATTAAAAATGGGGACTATTCAGTAAGACAAGCAGTGGAGCAGGGAGTGTGAGGTGGATGTAGGTGGGACTCAACCCATTCAAGGCTTTCAACACCTGGAGGCTTTTAAAGTTAATCCCATCGTGGACTGGTATTCACAGGAGTTCAGAAAGGATGGGGTTAATGTGGGCTGACTTCTTGGTCAGGACTCTGGAGAAGCCTCTGAAGTGATTTGTCTGGTAGCCCCCCCCAACCCGGACAGAGCTGGAAGGCCCCAACCCGGACAGAGCTGGAAGGCCCCAACCCGGACAGAGCTGGAAGGCCCCAACCCGAACAGAGCTGGAAGGCCCAAACCCGAACAGAGCTGGAAGGCCCCAACCCGGACAGAGCTGGAAGGCCCCAACCCGGACAGAGCTGGAAGGCCCCAACCCGGACAGAGCTGGAAGGCCCCAACCCGGACAGAGCTGGAAGGCCCCAACCCGGACAGAGCTGGAAGGCCCCAACCCGGACAGAGCTGGAAGGCCCCAACCCGGACAGAGCTGGAAGGCCCCAACCCGGACAGAGCTGGAAGGCCCCAACCCGGACAGAGCATTGCCGTAGTCAACTCGGGAGAAGATGAAGGCGTGGATGAATTTCACAAATGGAAACATTATCTTTCACTGATATGTTCAATATGAGCATTAAAAGGACAGAGAAGGATCAAACTTGACTCCCAGGTTGGATATGACAGGGAACAGATGGATGTCTTGACCGACTATTGTAGGCCAGATGTTTCCAGCACTGCTGACCTGCTTGGGTGTCTCAAATAAGCCTCAGTCTTGCAGCTGGAGGAAGTCATTACATCCATACCATGACGTCACCAAGGCAGCTGCCAATTTACGATAGTGCTGTGATGGTAATATATATATCTGGGTATCGTCGGCGTAGCTTAAAACAGCCGTGGAAGTTGATGTTATGGTCCCCTGAGGATTTGGCCGAGAGGGAGCATGTAAATGAGGGACAGAAAGATACCTCGATGGGACATCGCACGTGACTGCAGACTCCTCCAATCTGGATTCTCCAATCGTGATGTATTGCTTCCCATTGGAGAGATAGGAGAACCAGTTGTTCCAGAGACAGCCGTGTGCTCTCAGACACCGCAGGAGGATGGTGTGGTCTAGACAGCAACCGTGTGTTCTGAGACGCCGCAGGAGGATGGTGTGGTCTAGACAGCAGCCGTGTGTTCTGAGACACCGCAGGAGGATGGTGTGGTCTAGACAGCAGCCGTGTGCTCTCTGAGACGCCGCAGGAGGATGGTGTGGTCTAGACAGCAGCCGTGTGCTCTGAGACGCCGCAGGAGGATGGTGTGGTCTAGACAGCAGCAGTGTGCTCTCTGAGACACCGCAGGAGGATGGTGTGGTCTAGACAGCAGCAGTGTGCTCTCTGAGACGCCGCAGGAGGATAGTGTGGTCTAGTCAGCAGCCGTGTGCTCTGAGACACCGCAGGAGGATGGTGTGGTCTAGACAGCAGCAGTGTGTTCTGAGACGCCGCAGGAGGATGGTGTGGTCTAGACAGCAGCCGTGTGCTCTCTGAGACACCGCAGGAGGATGGTGTGGTCTAGACAGCAGCCGTGTGTTCTGAGACACCGCAGGAGGATGGTGTGGTCTAGACAGCAGCCGTGTGCTCTCTGAGACACCGCAGGAGGATGGTGTGGTCTAGACAGCAGCAGTGTGCTCTGAGACACCGCAGGAGGATAGTGTGGTCTAGACAGCAGCCGTGTGTTCTCTGAGACACCGCAGGAGGATGGTGTGGTCTAGACAGCAGCCGTGTGTTCTCTGAGACACCGCAGGAGGATAGTGTGGTCTAGACAGCAGCCGTGTGCTCTCTGAGACACCGCAGGAGGATGGTGTGGTCTAGACAGCAGCAGTGTGCTCTCTGAGACGCCGCAGGAGGATGGTGTGGTCTAGACAGCAGCCGTGTGCTCTGAGACGCCGCAGGAGGATGGTGTGGTCTAGACAGCAGCCGTGTGCTCTGAGACGCCGCAGGAGGATGGTGTGGTCTAGACAGCAGCCGTGTGTTCTGAGACGCCGCAGGAGGATGGTGTGGTCTAGACAGCAGCAGTGTGCTCTGAGACACCGCAGGAGGATGGTGTGGTCTACGGCAGGAGGACGGTGGGGTCTACGGCAGGAGGACGGTGTGGTCTACGGAAGGAGGACGGTGTGGTCTACGGCAGGAGGATGGTGGGGTCTACGGCAGGAGGATGGTGGGGTCTACGGCAGGAGGATGGTGTGGTCTAGACAGCAGCAGTGTGCTCTGAGACGCCGCAGGAGGACGGTGTGGTCTACGGCAGGAGGACGGTGGGGTCTACGGCAGGAGGACGGTGGGGTCTACGGCAGGAGGAAGGTGTGGTCTACGGCAGGAGGAAGGTGTGGTCTACGGCAGGAGGATGGTGGGGTCTACGGCAGGAGGACGGTGTGGTCTACGGCAGGAGGACGGTGTGGTCTACGGCAGGAGGATGGTGTGGTCTACGGCAGGAGGACGGTGTGGTCTATGGCAGGAGGACGGTGGGGTCTACGGCAGGAAGACGGTGGGGTCTACGGCAGGAGGACGGTGTGGTCTACGGCAGGAGGACGGTGTGGTCTACGGCAGGAGGACGGTGGGGTCTACGGCAGGAGGACGGTGGGGTCTACGACAGGAGGACGGTGGGGTCTACGGCAGGAGGACGATGGGGTCTACGGCAGGAGGACGGTGTGGTCTACGGCAGGAGGACGGTGTGGTCTACGGCAGGAGGACGGTGGGGTCTACGGCAGGAGGATGGTGGGGTCTACGGCAGGAGGACGGTGTGGTCTACGGCAGGAGGATGGTGTGGTCTACGGCAGGAGGACGGTGTGGTCTACGGCAGGTTTCCCCAACTGGTGGCCCACGGGCTGTTTTATTTATCCCCGCAAGTTTTGAGCAAATGTTTCATTTATTTTATATTTTTTTTAATTGATGATCAATAGAATGTAAAGACACCAGGAAATCAGCAGTGATTTTAATTAAGAAATATTTTCCCAAGTATTCCAACGCGTAATAGAGAGACACGTGATCGTATTGAAACGTAAGCAAGGTTTAGAATGATTATGTTTTAGTCAAACATATCTGTGTGGGCTTCTTGCGGTCAATTTGCAGTCTACAAATGATTTGTAATCATGTTCCAGTCCCCCCCCGACCAACTGCTCAAGAAAAAATAAAAAATAAAAAAAGAGGATGCTGGGAGATTCCGAATCTGCAGTCAACAGATTGTTAGTACCTTTCACCAGAGCTGTTTCGGGGTTGTGCAAGAGCCGTGCAGAAGGTTGGAAGATTTTACAATCCTTATTTTACAAACAGCTGTTAAGAACGGGGATCTGAAATAGCGTCAGGCCGTACTCATGAAGCAGAACAGGATGGAAACGCTTTAGATACTGACAGATATAACATTACAGCCATACCTCCTCTCCTCCTCCTCTCCTCCTCCTCTCCTCCTCCTCCAGGTGGTAAACACTCCCAACCCCCAACGTCTTCCATTTCAGACACAGCCCATGCATTCCACAGTTTATAGTATTTAGACAGAACCCCCCCCCCCCCGCCCCAACCCCTATCCCATAACTTATACAGACCCGTGAACCCCTGACATAGCTTAGGACTTATACTGAACAAAATGAGCTTCCCTGAGCCAGTTTGTGTAGAAATGATTAGGTTGTGTAAAACAGTTTCCTCAGCTGTCCGGGTAGCTGGTCTCCTTTGATCCCGCGGGTGAAGGAGGAAGATGTGGAGGTCCTTGGCTGCCGTGGTTACTTGTGGTCTGCAGTTGTGTGGCCAGTTAGACGTACTACCAAATTCTCTAAAACGATGTTGGAGGTGGCTTATGGTAGAGAAATGAAAATGAAATTCTCTGGCAACAGCTCTGGTGGACATTCCTGCAATTGCACGGTCCCTCAAAACTTCAGACATCTGTGGCATTGTGTTGTGTGTCAAAATGTGCACATTTTAGAGTGGCCTTTTATTGGCCCCAGCACAAGGTGCATCTGTGTAATGATCATGCTGTTTCATCAGCTTCTTGATAAGGCCACACCTGTCAGGTAGATGGATTACCTTCACAAAGGATAAATTCTCACTAACAAGGATGTAAACCAATTTATACATCAAATTTGAGGGAAATACGTTTTTTTGTGCGTATGGAAAATTTCGGGGAACTTTTATTTCATCTATTGAAACATGGGACCAACACTTTACATGTTGCTTTCATATTTTTGTTTATATAGTATTTAGTATCAATTAGGATCCCCATTAGCTGCTGCGAAAGCAGCTACTCTTCCTGTGGTCCAAACAGGGTTAGAATAGTTATACCTCAACAAGGCAGCAGCTACTCTTCCTGGGGTTCAAACAGGGTTAGAATAGTTATACCTCAACAAGGCAGCAGCTACTCTTCCTGGGGTTCAAACAGGGTTAGAATAGTTATACCTCAACAAGGCAGCAGCTACTCTTCCTGGGGTTCAAACAGGGTTAGAATAGTTATACCTCAACAAGGCAGCAGCTACTCTTCCTGTGGTCCAAACAGGGTTAGAATAGTTATACCTCAACAAGGCAGCAGCTACTCTTCCTGTGGTCCAAACAGGGTTAGAATAGTTATACCTCAACAAGACAGCAGCTACTCTTCCTGTGGTCCAAACAGGGTTAGAATAGTTATACCTCACAACAAGGCAGCAGCTACTCTTCCTGGGGTTCAAACAGGGTTAGAATAGTTATACCTCAACAAGGCAGCAGCTACTCTTCCTGTGGTCCAAACAGGGTTAGAATAGTTATACCTCACAACAAGACAGCAGCTACTCTTCCTGGGGTCCAAACAGGGTTAGAATAGTTATACCTCAACAAGGCAGCAGCTACTCTTCCTGGGGTTCAAACAGGGTTAGAATAGTTATACCTCACAACAAAGCAGCAGCTACTCTTCCTGGGGTTCAAACAGGGTTAGAATAGTTATACCTCACAACAAGGCAGCAGCTACTCTTCCTGGGGTTCCAAACAGGGTTAGAATAGTTATACCTCAACAAGGCAGCAGCTACTCTTCCTGTGGTCCAAACAGGGTTAGAATAGTTATACCTCACAACAAGGCAGCAGCTACTCTTCCTGGGGTTCCAAACAGGGTTAGAATAGTTATACCTCAGCAAGGCAGCAGCTACTCTTCCTGGGGTTCAAACAGGGTTAGAATAGTTATACCTCAACAAGGCAGCAGCTACTCTTCCTGGGGTTCAAACAGGGTTAGAATAATTATACCTCAACAAGGCAGCAGCTACTCTTCCTGTGGTCCAAACAGGGTTAGAATAGTTATACCTCAACAAGGCAGCAGCTACTCTTCCTGGGGTTCAAACAGGGTTAGAATAGTTATACCTCAACAAGGCAGCAGCTACTCTTCCTGGGGTTCAAACAGGGTTAGAATAGTTATACCTCACAACAAGGCAGCAGCTACTCTTCCTGGGGTTCCAAACAGGGTTAGAATAGTTATACCTCAACAAGGCAGCAGCTACTCTTCCTGTGGTCCAAACAGGGTTAGAATAGTTATACCTCACAACAAGACAGCAGCTACTCTTCCTGGGGTTCCAAACAGGGTTAGAATAGTTATACCTCAACAAGGCAGCAGCTACTCTTCCTGTGGTCCAAACAGGGTTAGAATAGTTATACCTCACAACAAGGCAGCAGCTACTCTTCCTGGGGTTCCAAACAGGGTTAGAATAGTTATACCTCAACAAGGCAGCAGCTACTCTTCCTGTGGTCCAAACAGGGTTAGAATAGTTATACCTCACAACAAGGCAGCAGCTACTCTTCCTGGGGTCCAAACAGGGTTAGAATAGTTATACCTCAGCAAGGCAGCAGCTACTCTTCCTGGGGTTCAAACAGGGTTAGAATAGTTATACCTCAGCAAGACAGCAGCTACTCTTCCTGGGGTTCAAACAGGGTTAGAATAGTTATACCTCAACAAGGCAGCAGCTACTCTTCCTGGGGTCCAAACAGGGTTAGAATAGTTATACCTCAACAAGACAGCAGCTACTCTTTCTGTGGTCCAAACAGGGTTAGAATAGTTATACCTCAACAAGGCAGCAGCTAATCTTCCTGTGGTCCAAACAGGGTTAGAATAGTTATACCTCACAACGAGACAGCAGCTACTCTTCCTGGGGTTCAAACAGGGTTAGAATAGTTATACCTCAACAAGGCAGCAGCTACTCTTCCTGGGGTTCAAACAGGGTTAGAATAATTATACCTCAACAAGGCAGCAGCTACTCTTCCTGTGGTCCAAACAGGGTCAGAATAGTTATACCTCAACAAGGCAGCAGCTACTCTTCCTGGGGTTCAAACAGGGTTAGAATAGTTATACCTCAACAAGGCAGCAGCTACTCTTACTGGGGTTCAAACAGGGTTAGAATAGTTATACCTCAACAAGACAGCAGCTACTCTTCCTGTGGTCCAAACAGGGTTAGAATAGTTATACCTCACAACAAGACAGCAGCTACTCTTCCTGTGGTCCAAACAGGGTTAGAATAGTTATACCTCAACAAGGCAGCAGCTACTCTTCCTGTGGTCCAAACAGGGTTAGAATAGTTATACCTCAACAAGGCAGCAGCTACTCTTCCTGTGGTCCAAACAGGGTTAGAATAGTTATACCTCACAACAAGGCAGCAGCTACTCTTCCTGGGGTCCAAACAGGGTTAGAATAGTTATACCTCAACAAGGCAGCAGCTACTCTTCCTGGGGTTCCAAACAGGGTTAGAATAGTTATACCTCAACAAGGCAGCAGCTACTCTTCCTGGGGTTCCAAACAGGGTTAGAATAGTGATACCTCAACAAGGCAGCAGCTACTCTTCCTGGGGTTCAAACAGGGTTAGAATAGTTATACCTCAACAAGGCAGCAGCTACTCTTCCTGGGGTTCAAACAGGGTTAGAATAGTTATACCTCAACAAGGCAGCAGCTACTCTTCCTGGGGTTCAAACAGGGTTAGAATAATTATACCTCAACAAGGCAGCAGCTACTCTTCCTGTGGTCCAAACAGGGTTAGAATAGTTATACCTCAACAAGGCAGCAGCTACTCTTCCTGGGGTTCAAACAGGGTTAGAATAGTTATACCTCAACAAGGCAGCAGCTACTCTTACTGGGGTTCAAACAGGGTTAGAATAGTTATACCTCAACAAGACAGCAGCTACTCTTCCTGTGGTCCAAACAGGGTTAGAATAGTTATACCTCACAACAAGACAGCAGCTACTCTTCCTGTGGTCCAAACAGGGTTAGAATAGTTATACCTCAACAAGGCAGCAGCTACTCTTCCTGTGGTCCAAACAGGGTTAGAATAGTTATACCTCAACAAGGCAGCAGCTACTCTTCCTGTGGTCCAAACAGGGTTAGAATAGTTATACCTCACAACAAGGCAGCAGCTACTCTTCCTGGGGTCCAAACAGGGTTAGAATAGTTATACCTCAACAAGGCAGCAGCTACTCTTCCTGGGGTTCCAAACAGGGTTAGAATAGTTATACCTCAACAAGGCAGCAGCTACTCTTCCTGGGGTTCCAAACAGGGTTAGAATAGTGATACCTCAACAAGGCAGCAGCTACTCTTCCTGGGGTTCAAACAGGGTTAGAATAGTTATACCTCAACAAGGCAGCAGCTACTCTTCCTGGGGTCCAAACAGGGTTAGAATAGTTATACCTCACAACAAGGCAGCAGCTACTCTTCCTGTGGTCCAAACAGGGTTAGAATAGTTATACCTCACAACAAGGCAGCAGCTACTCTTCCTGGGGTCCAAACAGGGTTAGAATAGTTATACCTCAACAAGGCAGCAGCTACTCTTCCTGTGGTCCAAACAGGGTTAGAATAGTTATACCTCACAACAAGACAGCAGCTACTCTTCCTGGGGTCCAAACAGGGTTAGAATAGTTATACCTCAACAAGGCAGCAGCTACTCTTCCTGGGGTCCAAACAGGGTTAGAATAGTTATACCTCAACAAGGCAGCAGCTACTTTTCCTGTGGTCCAAACAGGGTTAGAATAGTTATACCTCAACAAGGCAGCAGCTACTCTTCCTGGGGTCCAAACAGGGTTAGAATAGTTATACCTCACAACAAGACAGCAGCTACTCTTCCTGGGGTTCAAACAGGGTTAGAATAGTTATACCTCAACAAGGCAGCAGCTACTCTTCCTGGGGTTCAAACAGGGTTAGAATAGTTATACCTCAACAAGGCAGCAGCTACTCTTCCTGTGGTCCAAACAGGGTTAGAATAGTTATACCTCAACAAGGCAGCAGCTACTCTTCCTGGGGTTCAAACAGGGTTAGAATAGTTATACCTCAACAAGGCAGCAGCTACTCTTCCTGGGGTTCAAACAGGGTTAGAATAGTTATACCTCAACAAGGCAGCAGCTACTCTTCCTGGGGTTCCAAACAGGGTTAGAATAGTTATACCTCAACAAGGCAGCAGCTACTCTTCCTGGGGTTCAAACAGGGTTAGAATAGTTATACCTCACAACAAGGCAGCAGCTACTCTTCCTGTGGTCCAAACAGGGTTAGAATAGTTATACCTCAACAAGGCAGCAGCTACTCTTCCTGGGGTTCCAAACAGGGTTAGAATAGTTATACCTCAACAAGGCAGCAGCTACTCTTCCTGGGGTTCAAACAGGGTTAGAATAGTTATACCTCAACAAGGCAGCAGCTACTCTTCCTGGGGTCCAAACAGGGTTAGAATAGTTATACCTCAACAAGGCAGCAGCTACTCTTCCTGGGGTCCAAACAGGGTTAGAATAGTTATACCTCAACAAGGCAGCAGCTACTCTTCCTGTGGTCCAAACAGGGTTAGAATAGTTATACCTCAACAAGGCAGCAGCTACTCTTCCTGGGGTCCAAACAGGGTTAGAATAGTTATACCTCAACAAGGCAGCAGCTACTCTTCCTGGGGTTCAAACAGGGTTAGAATAGTTATACCTCAACAAGACAGCAGCTACTCTTCCTGGGGTTCAAACAGGGTTCGTTTCTATATTTTTTCAGTATAGTTTAAGAATTGCTGTGTCACGCTGCACGCTATAGAGATACTGTAAGGAATGTGAACATATAAGATGACCACACACATCCACATTGCTGTGCGTAAATAATACGGATCCGATTACAAGACCCATGCTGAGGCTCCAGGCTTTTTCACAAACATGTGCACGTGCTCCAGGCACAGCCCAGAGGCCCATTACTTCCTGCCAGGGTGTTGGGGGAGAAGAGAATCGGCCAATTCAACTCTAGAGCTCTGGCCTGAATACACTGGACATACACTACGTGTGTGTGTGAGAGAGAGAGCCTGCGTTTAACTCAACCAGTGCGTTGCTCTGCTGACTGAGTTCCTCTGTTGAGTTTTAAAGCAGGAAAACAGATGGAAAAGTCCTGTTTTCAATACTGCTGCGTGGTAATACAACCTAGTGAGATATCTGTTAGTCACACTGTGTCACAAGGTTTGTTTTGTCAAATAGCTCTTGATCAAAATCTCCTTTTGACTTACCTACAGTGCCTAAAGAAAGTACAGTTGAAGTCGGAAGTTTACATACGCCTTAGCCAACTACATTTAATCTCAGTTTTTCACAATTCCTGACATTTAATCCTAGTAAAAATTCCCTGTCTTAGGTCAGATAGGATCACAACTTTATTTAAGAATGTGAAATGTCAGAATAACAGTAGAGATAATTATTTATTTCAGCTTTCATTTCTTTCATCACATTCCCAGTGGGTCATAAGTTTAGATACACTCAATTAGTATTTGGTAGCATTGCCTTTAAATTGTTTAACTGGGGTCAAACATTTAGGGTAGCCTTCCACAAGCTTCCCACAATAAGTGGCCCATTCCTCCTGACAGAGCTGATGTAACTGAGTCAGGTTGTAGGCCTCCTTGCTCGCACATGCTTTTTCAGTTCTGCCCACAAATTATCTATAGGATTGAGGTCAGGGATTTGTGATGGTCACTCCAATACCTTGACTTTGTTGTCCTTAAGCCATTTTGCCACAACTTTGGAAGTATGCTTGGGGTCATTGTCCATTTGGAAGACCCATTTGCGACCAAGCTTTAACTTCCGGACTGATGTCTTGAGATGTTGCTTCAATATATCCACATAATATTCCCACCTCATGATGCCATCTATTTTGTGAAGTGCACCAGCCCCTCCTGCAGCAAAGCACCCCCACAACATGATGCTGCCACCCCCGTGCTTCATGGTTGGGATGGTATTCTTTGGCTTGCAAGCCTCCCCCTTTTTCCTCCAAACATAACAATGGTCATTATGACCAAACAGTTCTATTTTTGTTTCATCAGACCAGAGGACATTTCTCCAAAAAGTACGATCTTTGTCCCAATATGCAGTTGCAAACTGTAGTTTGGCTTTTTTATGACGGTTTTGGAGCAGTGGCTTCTTCCTTGCTGAGCAGCCTTTCAGATTATGTCGATATAGGACTTGTTTTACTGGAATATAGATACTTTTGTACCTGTTTCCTCCAGCATCTTCACAAGGTCCTTTGCTGTTGTTCTGGGATTGATTTGCACTTTTTGCAACAAAGTACATTCATCTCTAGGAGGCAGAACGTGTCTCCTTCCTGAGTGGTATGACGGCTGCGTGGTCCCATGGTGTTTATACTTGCGTACTATTGTTTGTACAGATGAACGTGGCACCTTCAGGCGTTTGGAAATTGCTCACAAGGATGAACCAGACTTCTGGAGGTCTACAACATTTTTTCTGAGGTCTTGGCTGATTTCTTTTGATTTTCCTATGATGTCAAGCAAAGAGGTACTGAGTTTGAAGGTAGGCCTTGAAATACATCCACAGGTACACCTCCAAATGACTCAAATGATATCAATTAGCCTATCAGAAGCTTCTAAAGCCATGACATAATTTTCTGGAATTTTCCAAGCTGTTTAAAGGCACAGTCAAGTTAGTGTATGTAAACTTCTGACCCACTAGAATTGTGATACAGTGAATTATAAGTGAAATAATCTGTCTGTAAACAATTGTTGAAAAAAAAAAAATTGTGTCATGCACAAAGTAGATGTCTTAACCGACTTGCCAAAGCTATAGTTTGTTAACCTCTTTGGGCTAGGGGGCAGTATTCGGAAGTTCGGATGACTGATGTGCCCAAAGTACACTGCCTGTTACTCAGGCCCAGAAGCTAGGATATGCACATAATTGGTAGCATTAGATATAAAACACTCTAAAGTTTCTAAAACTGTTACAATAACGTCTGTGAGTGTAACATAACTGATATAGCAGGCGAAAACCAAAGGAGAATCCATATGTGAAAAAATATTTGAGGTCAATGGCATTTTAATGCTAGTCTATGGGATATTCAAAAGAATTCATCCCAGATTGCAGTTCCTAGGGCTTCCACTAGATGTCAACAGTCTTTAGAAAGGGTTTCAGGCTTGTTTTTTTTAAATTAGCAAGTAGATGTAGTTTTTCAAGGTGTCCCTCATTAGGATTCTACTCTTGTGGCACGCGTAAATGAGGGCGTGCACTTCGTGATTTATATCCGGTATCGAACAAACAATTTAAGACGGAATGTAGTATCATTTATTTACCTGAGGATTGATTGGAAACGTTGTTTGACTTGTTTGGACGAAGTTTACCGGTAACTTTTGGGATTCATTTGTCTGCATTTTGAACGAGTGGATTACTGAATCAAACGCATTAACTAAACAGACAATTCTTTTATATAAAGACTTTATCGAACAAAAAGACAATTTAATGTGTAGCTGGCACCCTTGGGATTTCAAACAGAGGAAGATCTTCAAAGATAAGTGATTTATTTTATCGCTATTTCTGATTTTTGTGAAGCCTCTGCTGGTTTGAAAAATGTTTTTAATGCTGGTGTATGCGGGGCGCTGTCCTCAGATAATCGCATGGAATGCTTTTGCCGTAAATCCTTTTTGAAATCTGACAACGCGTTTGGATTAACAAGAAGTTAAGCTTTTAAACTATGTAAGATACTTGTATTTTCATTAAAGTTTAATATTATGATATTTGTATTTTGATTTTTGCGCTGTGCAATTTCACCGGATGTTGTTGTGGTGGGACACTAGTGATGGAATTGTGGACCCACTATTCACCCGTCTTGGAATACCTGATGGACAAATGCAGATTTGGAATGCAAATAATTGAACAGACATCAATTCAAAATAAATAAACAAAAATGTGGTTCATCGCTCAGTACTACTTTTAGAAGAGCTCAAACAGCACGTCACCACGGTTATTGTCCCAGTTCCATTGTTTTCAATACAATATCCATGTGAGCGATTCATTTGCACACACTATTGATTACAGTAGAACAAGCTAATCAATTCCGGTTTAGGAGCGTCCGCTTGGTAATTGTTTGATGTTTCTAAGGTACTAATTTAGCTAAACACAGTGTGAGTCATCTGGACACAAGTGTGACACGCGTGTAGGGAGTAACATGCATGTCTTGGTCTTCAACATATCACAAGTTATTTATTATGAATTTGGTAACCAGTGTTTTGACACACAGCTAAATTAACAGGAAGCATCAACAGTATCATTTTCAACTTATGTTTTAGTAATATAAAATGATAGCGTTTATTTTTCAACAGAAATCAGGTAAAAACCGCTGAATGAGCTCAAACCTTCTCAGATTTATTAGGTGAAGGCACAGCACAACTTGAGATTTCTTAAAGAGAAATGTGTTTATTATTAGCTTTAGATCTTAATAAAAAATGTACGATATTAAAACACCAAACCAACTTCCAAATGTCCAGATTGCCCGGGTTGCTGTAGAAAATGATTTTGATAGCATTTATACTTTTTGAACTATAACAATATTTAAAAATGAGCTTCCAATGCATTTCAATGACAAAAAAAAGGCCCATAGACGCTAAACAATATACATTCCAGACCTCTTACACCGTTTCACCTCAAACCAACGTTTCACCTCAAACCAGCGTTTCACCTCAAACCAGCGTTTCACCTCAAACCAGCGTTTCACCTCAAACCAGCGTTTCACCTCAAACCAGCGTTTCACCTCAAACCAGCGTTTCACCTCAAACCAGCGTTTCACCTCAAACCAACGTTTCACCTCAAACCAACGTTTCACCTCAAACCAACGTTTCACCTCAAACCAACGTTTCACCTCAAACCAACGATGAGACGTTCAGACTGGCCTTATATGGCTTGTCAAAGGATATGTGAAACTATGTATACTTTCGGAACTATAACCATTGTAAATATGTAAATAATAGTAGTAGTATAAATTAACATGGGTTTGAATGAGAACCATAGGAGTACAGTGGTTGCTATTCAAAATGGTCCTGCTCCTTGGTCAATTCATCTACAAGACCAACTTTAAAACGTTCAGGCTACCCTAACTTAAATTTCTCTCAAACCTTAATAAAATAAACATTTTTAAAAATATGATTTGCACCAATTAGCAAAAAAAATAACTAATGAATAATTCCAGCCAGAGTCAGCAAATCAACATGCACATGTTCAGGCTATCCTAACTTCAAATTCTTTAAACATCTTTATCAAATATAACTATACACAGTTGCAGAAATAAACTCACCAACAGTAAAACTCTTGAACCGTTCAAGCTAGAGACACCAAACCGACTTTCACATGTTCAGACTATCCTACAAACTGAAAATGGTCTACCCACACAGATAGCATGGTGAAGGCGTTGCAACAACCCCTCTTCAAGGAGGCTGAAGAAACTTGAATTGTCACCTAAAACCCTCAAACTTTTACAGATGCACAGTTGAGAGCATTCTGTCGGGCTGTATCATCGCCTGGTAAAACATTGCTCAAACATTGCTTGTTCATTTATTTATATACTCTTGAATCCATTCCTTTACTGAGATCTGTTTGTATGGGGTATATGTTGTGAAATTGTTAGATATTACTGTTGGATTGGAGCTAGAAATACAATCAAACATTTATCAACTATAACCCTATAAACCTAGAGACACCAAACAAACTCTCGTTTAGGCAATGCTAACTTCCAATTCTTAAATCTTTATCAACTTTAACTACATACATTTGCATAAAATAACTCACTAACAGTAACTAATTTACAGTTTAATTAAGCTATTGACACCAAACCAACTTTCATATGTTCAGGTTATCCTATCTATCTATCTACAATAACAACTGTAGTCACTACCACTACTATAACCAGTCACTACCATTACCATAGACAATACCAATACTAATACTAAACTCAGCAAAAAAAAACAGAAACGTCCCTTTTTCAGGACCCTGTCTTTCAAAGATAATTCGTAAAAATCCAAGTAACTTCCCAGATCTTCATTGTAAAGAGTTTAAACACTGTTTCCCATGCTTGTTCAATGAACCATAAACCATTAATGAACATGCACCTGTGGAACAGTCGTTTAGACACTAACAGCTTACAGACGGTAGGCAATTAAGGTCACAGTTATGAAAACTTAGGACACTAAAGAGGCCTTTCTACTGACTCTGAAAAACACCAAAAGAAAGATGCCCAGGGTCCCTGCTCATCTGAGTGAACGTGCCTTAGGCATGTTGCAATGAGGCATGAGGACTGCAGATGTGGCCAGGGCAATAAACTGCAATGCCCTACCGTGAGACGCCTAAGACAGCGCTACAGGGAGACAGGACGGACAGCTGATCATCCTCACAGTGACAGACCACGTGTAACAACACCTGCACAGGATCGGTACATCCGAACATCACACCTGTGGGACAGGTACAGGATGGCAACAACAACTGCATAGGTTACACCAGGAACGCACAATCCCTCCATCAGTGCTCAGACTGTCCACAATAGGCTGAGAGAGGCTGGACTGAGAGCTTGTAGGACCATTCCCCCCAGAAATGTCCGGGAACTTGCAGGTGCCTTGGTGGAAGAGTGAGGTAACATCTCACAGCAAGAACTGTCAAATCTGGTGCAGTCCATGAGGAGGAGATGCACTGCAGTACTTAATGCAGCTGGTGGCCACACCAGATACTGACTGTTACTTTTGATTTTGACCCCCCCCCCCCCCCCCTCCCCCTTTGTTCAGTGACACATTATTCCATTTATGTTAGTCACATGTCTGTGGAACTTGTTCAGTTTACGTCTCAGTTGTTGAATCTGTTATGTTCATACAAATATTTACACAAGTTCAGTTTGCTGAAAATAAACGCAGTTGACAGTGAGAGGACATTTATTTTTTGCTGAGTTTAAAACCAGTCACTACAATTACTACTGTAGACACTACCACTACTATAACCAGTCACTACCATTACTACTGCAGACACTACCACTACACCATTACTACTGTAGACACTACTACTACAATAACCAGTCACTACCACTACTACATCTACCATTACTACTGCAAACACTACTAGAGACACTACCACAATTATAATGTACCAGTCAAAAGTTTGGACACACCTACTCATTCCAGGGTATTTCTATATTTTTACTATTTTCTAAATTGTAGAATAATAGTGAAGACATCAAAACTATGAAAAAACACATATGGAATCATGTAGTAACCAAAAATAAGTGTTAAACAAATACACTTCAAAGTAGCCACCCTTTGCCTTGATGACAGCTTTGCATTCTCTCAACCAGCTTCACCTGGAATGCATTTCCAACAAGGAGTTCTCACTTATGCTGAGCACTTGTTGGCTGATTTTTAATCACTCTGCGGTCCAACTCATGCCAAACCATCTCAATGGTGCGTCACACTAAGTGCAAACCAAATGGGATGGTGTGTCGCTGAAGAATGCTGTGGTAGCCATGCTGTTCAAGTGTGTATTGAATGCTAAATAAATCACTGACAGCAAAGCAGCCCCACACCATCACACCTCCTCCTCCCTCCTCCATGCTTCACGGTGGGAACCACCAGATCATCCGTTCAACTTCTCGGCATCTCACAAAGACACTACGGGTGGAACCCAAAATCTCAAATTTGGACTCATCAGACCAAAGGACAGATTTACAATGGTCTAATGTCCATTACTCGTATTTCTTGGCCCAAGCAAGTCTCTTCTTATTGGTGTCCTTTAGTAGTGGTTTCTTTGCAGCAATTCAACCATGAAGGTCTGATTCACGCAGTCTCCTCTGAACAGTTGATGTTGAGATGTGTCTGTTACTTGAACTCTGAAGCATTTATTTGGGCTGCAATTTCTGAGGCTGGTAACTCTAATGAACCTATCCTCTGCAGCAGAGATAACTCTGGGTCTTCCTTTCCTGTGGCGGTCCTCATGAGAGCCAGTTTCATCAGCGCGTGATGGTTTTTGCAACTGAATTTGTAGAAACTTTCCACATTGACTGACCTTCGTGTCTTAAAGTAATGACGGGCTGTCGTTTCTCTTTGCTTATTTGAGCTGTTCTTACCATAATATGGACTTGGTCTTTTACAAAATAGGGCTATCTTCTGTATACCACCCCTACCTTGTCACAACACAACTGATTGACTCAAGCTCACTACTTTTTTTGCTATGAGTCTACAGAGTAACCACGTATTGTTCTCGCTCCAAGTTGGGCATGGAGGCCGACGGGGGTATATAATACACCAGACAGTGTGAGGGGTATTACATGTTTACTTGCCCAATGAACATGAAGCCATCCCTGGGAGAGATTGGGAAGGGGCTGGGGTTGAGGCTGGGACAGGAAGCAGGTCTCTCCTGTGACTGACCTGCATCCCACCTGACCTAGCGGCCGGTGCGCTTCCCATCTGGTTGGTTTGTCAGCACCAACAATCACATTCACCACTCATCATTTGTCACATTCACAAAAACACAGTGAGAGTACCAAATGGCACCCTATTCCCTATATAGTGCACTACTTTAGACCAGAGCGCTATATAGTGCACTACTTTAGACCAGAGCCCTATATAGTGCACTACTTTAGACCAGAGCCCTATGGAGCCCTATTCCCTATTTAGTGCACTACTTTAGACCAGGGCCCTATGGAACCCTATTCCCTATTTAGTGCACTACTTTAGACCAGGGCTCTATATAGTGCACTACTTTAGACCAGAGCCCTATATAGTGCACTACTTTAGACCAGAGCCCTATTCCCTATATAGTGCACTACTTTAAACCAGAGCCCTATATAGTGCACTACTTTAGACCAGGGCCCTATATAGTACACTACTTTAAACCAGAGCCCTATTCCCTATATAGTGAACAACTTTAAACCAGAGCCCTATTCCCTATATAGTGAACAACTTTAGACCAGAGCCCTATTCCCTATATAGTGAACAACTTTAGACCAGAGCCCTATTCCCTATTTAGTGAACAATTTTAGACCAGAGCCCTATTCCCTATATAGTGAACAACTTTAGACCAGAGCCCTATTCCCTATATAGGTTTTTTCAGTGTGTTAACACGGTGAAACCAGGGCCTTCTAACTATGATGTCCAGTGTGTTAACATGGTGAAACCAGGGCCTTCTAACTATGATGTCCAGTGTGTTAACACGGTGAAACCAGGGCCTTCTAACTATGATGCCCAGTGTGTTAACATGGTGAAACCAGGGCCTTCTAACTATGATGCCCAGTGTGTTAACATGGTGAAACCAGGGCCTTCTAACTATGATGCCCAGTGTGTTAACATGGTGAAACCAGGGCCTTCTAACTATGATGCCCAGTGTGTTAACACGGTGAAACCAGGGCCTTCTAACTATGATGCCCAGTGTGTTAACATGGTGAAACCAGGGCCTTCTAACTATGATGCCCAGTGTGTTAACACGGTGAAACCCAGACCAGGGCCTTCTAACTATGATGCCCAGTGTGTTAACATGGTGAAACCAGGGCCTTCTAACTATGATGCCCAGTGTGTTAACACGGTGAAACCAGGGCCTTCTAACTATGATGCCCAGTGTGTTAACACGGTGAAACCAGGGCCTTCTAACTATGATGCCCAGTGTGTTAACACGGTGAAACCAGGGCCTTCTAACTATGATGCCCAGTGTGTTAACATGGTGAAACCAGGGCCTTCTAACTATGATGTCCAGTGTGTTAACACGGTGAAACCAGGGCCTTCTAACTATGATGTCCAGTGTGTTAACACGGTGAAACCAGGGCCTTCTAACTATGATGCCCAGTGTGTTAACACGGTGAAACCAGGGCCTTCTAACTATGATGCCCAGTGTGTTAACACGGTCAAACCAGGGCCTTCTAACTATGATGCCCAGTGTGTTAACACGGTGAAACCAGGGCCTTCTAACTATGATGCCCAGTGTGTTAACACGGTGAAACCAGGGCCTTCTAACTATGATGCCCAGTGTGTTAACATGGTGAAACCAGGGCCTTCTAACTATGATGCCCAGTGTGTTAACACGGTGAAACCAGGGCCTTCTAACTATGATGCCCAGTGTGTTAACACGGTGAAACCAGGGCCTTCTAACTATGATGCCCAGTGTGTTAACATGGTGAAACCAGGGCCTTCTAACTATGATGTCCAGTGTGTTAACATGGTGAAACCAGGGCCTTCTAACTATGATGCCCAGTGTGTTAACATGGTGAAACCAGGGCCTTCTAACTATGATGCCCAGTGTGTTAACACGGTGAAACCAGGGCCTTCTAACTATGATGCCCAGTGTGTTAACACGGTGAAACCAGGGCCTTCTAACTATGATGCCCAGTGTGTTAACACGGTGAAACCAGGGCCTTCTAACTATGATGCCCAGTGTGTTAACATGGTGAAACCAGGGCCTTCTAACTATGATGCCCAGTGTGTTAACACGGTGAAACCAGGGCCTTCTAACTATGATGCCCAGTGTGTTAACATGGTGAAACCAGGGCCTTCTAACTATGATGCCCAGTGTGTTAACACGGTGAAACCAGGGCCTTCTAACTATGATGCCCAGTGTGTTAACACGGTGAAACCCAGACCAGGGCCTTCTAACTATGATGCCCAGTGTGTTAACACGGTGAAACCAGGGCCTTCTAACTATGATGTCCAGTGTGTTAACATGGTGAAACCAGGGCCTTCTAACTATGATGCCCAGTGTGTTAACACGGTGAAACCAGGGCCTTCTAACTATGATGCCCAGTGTGTTAACACGGTGAAACCAGGGCCTTCTAACTATGATGCCCAGTGTGTTAACACGGTGAAACCAGGGCCTTCTAACTATGATGCCCAGTGTGTTAACACGGTGAAACCAGGGCCTTCTAACTATGATGCCCAGTGTGTTAACACGGTGAAACCAGGGCCTTCTAACTATGATGCCCAGTGTGTTAACACGGTGAAACCAGGGCCTTCTAACTATGATGCCCAGTGTGTTAACATGGTGAAACCAGGGCCTTCTAACTATGATGCCCAGTGTGTTAACACGGTGAAACCAGGGCCTTCTAACTATGATGCCCAGTGTGTTAACACGGTGAAACCCAGACCAGGGCCTTCTAACTATGATGCCCAGTGTGTTAACACGGTGAAACCAGGGCCTTCTAACTATGATGTCCAGTGTGTTAACATGGTGAAACCAGGGCCTTCTAACTATGATGCCCAGTGTGTTAACACGGTGAAACCAGGGCCTTCTAACTATGATGCCCAGTGTGTTAACACGGTGAAACCAGGGCCTTCTAACTATGATGCCCAGTGTGTTAACATGGTGAAACCAGGGCCTTCTAACTATGATGCCCAGTGTGTTAACACGGTGAAACCAGGGCCTTCTAACTATGATGCCCAGTGTGTTAACACGGTGAAACCAGGGCCTTCTAACTATGATGCCCAGTGTGTTAACACGGTGAAACCAGGGCCTTCTAACTATGATGCCCAGTGTGTTAACATGGTGAAACCAGGGCCTTCTAACTATGATGTCCAGTGTGTTAACATGGTGAAACCAGGGCCTTCTAACTATGATGCCCAGTGTGTTAACATGGTGAAACCAGGGCCTTCTAACTATGATGCCCAGTGTGTTAACACGGTGAAACCAGGGCCTTCTAACTATGATGCCCAGTGTGTTAACACGGTGAAACCAGGGCCTTTTAACTATGATGCCCAGTGTGTTAACATGGTGAAACCAGGGCCTTCTAACTATGATGCCCAGTGTGTTAACACGGTGAAACCAGGGCCTTCTAACTATGATGCCCAGTGTGTTAACACGGTGAAACCAGGGCCTTCTAACTATGATGCCCAGTGTGTTAACACGGTGAAACCAGGGCCTTCTAACTATGATGTCCAGTGTGTTAACATGGTGAAACCAGGGCCTTCTAACTATGATGCCCAGTGTGTTAACACGGTGAAACCCATGCAGTGTTTTCGACTAGCGGCTATTAAGGCGATTACAGATACATTTTCAGAGGGCAAATTTTTACACTTAACCTGCTGAGGTCGATGTCTATTCCCCCACGGAAATCTAATTAGCATAATACTAAAAACAATTCGCATAACAATCTGTCTGTTTAAGATATAATTATATGGTGTTTTGCATTGGATGTGTCTAAATCTACCATATCCGCCCATGTCGCACTCTCGCATCTGCTGTGAAAGATGACAGGGCGGTGTTTGCACAGACCATGACACATCACGAAAAACAGTCATCTCACAAAATCATCTGGAACGGTTTGTCCTACAAGACTGTTCTGCCACGCATGCGTTGGCTGGAGAGATGTAAAACTCACCGCCATTGGAATCTGGAGTAGTGGAAACACGTTCTCTGGAGTGATGAATCATGCTTCGTCATCTGGCATTCTGACGGACAAATCTGGTGGATGGCAGGAGGAGGCTACGCGTAGTGCCAACTGTAAAGTTTGGTGGAGGAGGAATAATGGTCTGGGGCTGTTTTTCATGGGCAACTCCATATTAATGCCCACGATTTTAGAATGAGACGTTCAACGAGCAGGTGTCCACATCCTTTCGGTCATGTAGTGCATGTATTAGATGACAATATCTAAATAAATCCTATTTTCTATATTCTGTTAATTTTAAAGGCATTGTCAGCACCATATCAAATCCATGGTACATGTTAATGTATTGGCAAATAAAGGTAGTTCTGATTTAAAGCAAAACAAAGTGTAAAAACCTGAGAACTTTTGTCAAATGTCCAAAACGTTGTTATTGATATCTCAGACCGGCACCCAACATTGAACACAGCCCTCTCAGAGCCAGAGAGAGACTACACCAAGGCGTAGACTTTGCGGACATGCCAAAAAAACAGCAGGAATGTTTGATGACTATCAATCTGTCCGTGCCAATGTTTAAGCAAAGGACTGAAATAATCTGTAAGAGCTACAGGACACCATAGAGTCTGGAGGAATACAGGACAGCATAGAGTCTGGAGGACACCATAGAGTCTGGAGGATTACAGAACAGCATAGAGTCTGGAGGAATACAGGACACCATAGAGTCTGGAGGAATACAGGACACCATAGAGTCTGGAGGAATACAGGACACCATAGAGTCTGGAGGAATACAGGACACCATAGAGTCTGGAGGAATACAGGACAGCATAGAGTCTGGAGGAATACAGGACAGCATAGAGCCTGGAGGAATACAGGACACCATAGAGTCTGGAGGAATACAGGACAGCATAGAGTCTGGAGGAATACAGGACACCATAGAGTCTGGAGGAATACAGGACAGCATAGAGTCTGGAGGAATACAGGACAGCATAGAGCCTGGAGGAATACAGGACACCATAGAGTCTGGAGGAATACAGGACACCATAGAGTCTGGAGGAATACAGGACACCATAGAGCCTGGAGGAATACAGGACACCATAGAGCCTGGAGGAATACAGGACACCATAGAGTCTGGAGGAATACAGGACAGCATAGAGTCTGGAGGAATACAGGACAGCATAGAGTCTGGAGGATTACAGAACAGCATAGAGTCTGGAGGAATATAGGACAGCATAGAGTCTGGAGGATTACAGAACAGCATAGAGTCTGGAGGAATACAGGACAACATAGAGTCTGGAGGATTACAGGACACCATAGAGTCTGGAGGATTACAGGACAGCATAGAGCCTGGAGGAATACAGGACACCATAGAGTCTGGAGGATTACAGGACAGCATAGAGTCTGGAGGAATACAGGACAGCATAGAGTCTGGAGGACACCATAGAGTCTGGAGGAATACAGGACACCATAGAGTCTGGAGGAATACAGGACACCATAGAGTCTGGAGGAATACAGGACACCATAGAGTCTGGAGGAATACAGGACACCATAGAGTCTGGAGGAATACAGGACACCATATAGTCTGGAGGAATACAGGACAGCATAGAGCCTGGAGGAATACAGGACACCATAGAGCCTGGAGGAATACAGGACACCATAGAGTCTGGAGGAATACTGGACACCATAGAGTCTGGAGGAATACAGGACAACATAGAGTCTGGAGGAATACAGGACAGCATAGAGTCTGGAGGAATACAGGACACCATAGAGTCTGGAGGAATACAGGACACCATAGAGTCTGGAGGAATACAGGACACCATAGAGCCTGGAGGAATACAGGACACCATAGAGTCTGGAGGAATACAGGACACCATAGAGCCTGGAGGAATACAGGACACCATAGAGCCTGGAGGAATACAGGACACCATAGAGTCTGGAGGAATACAGGACAGCATAGAGTCTGGAGGAATACAGGACAGCATAGAGTCTGGAGGACACCATAGAGTCTGGAGGAATACAGGACACCATAGAGTCTGGAGGAATACAGGACACCATAGAGTCTGGAGGAATACAGGACAGCATAGAGTCTGGAGGATTACAGGACAGCATAGAGTCTGGAGGAATACAGGACAACATAGAGTCTGGAGGATTACAGGACACCATAGAGTCTGGAGGAATACAGGACACCATAGAGTCTGGAGGATTACAGGACACCATAGAGTCTGGAGGATTACAGGACAGCATAGAGTCTGGAGGAATACAGGACAACATAGAGTCTGGAGGAATACAGGACACCATAGAGTCTGGAGGAATACAGGACACCATAGAGTCTGGAGGAATACAGGACAGCATAGAGTCTGGAGGAATACAGGACAGCATAGAGTCTGGAGGACACCATAGAGTCTGGAGGATTACAGGACACCATAGAGTCTGGAGGATTACAGGACACCATAGAGTCTGGAGGAATACAGGACACCATAGAGTCTGGAGGAATACAGGACAGCATAGAGTCTGGAGGAATACAGGACAGCATAGAGTCTGGAGGAATACAGGACAGCATAGAGTCTGGAGGAATACAGGACAGCATAGAGTCTGGAGGAATACAGGACACCATAGAGTCTGGAGGAATACAGGACAGCATAGAGTCTGGAGGAATACAGGACAGCATAGAGTCTGGAGGAATACAGGACAACATAGAGTCTGGAGGAATACAGGACAGCATAGAGTCTGGAGGAATACAGGACAACATAGAGTCTGGTGGATTACAGGACAACATAGAGTCTGGAGGATTACAGGACAACATAGAGTCTGGAGGATTACAGGACAGCATAGAGTCTGGAGGATTACAGGACAACATAGAGCCTGGAGGATTACAGGACACCATAGAGTCTGGAGGATTACAGGACACCATAGAGTCTGGAGGATTACAGGACAGCATAGAGTCTGGAGGAATACAGGACACCATAGAGTCTGGAGGATTACAGGACAGCATAGAGTCTGGAGGAATACAGGACACCATAGAGTCTGGAGGAATACAGGACACCATAGAGTCTGGAGGAATACAGGACAGCATAGAGTCTGGAGGAATACAGGACACCATAGAGTTTGGAGGAATACAGGACAGCATAGAGTCTGGAGGAATACAGGACACCATAGAGTCTGGAGGAATACAGGACAGCATAGAGTCTGGAGGAATACAGGACACCATAGAGTCTGGAGGACACCATAGAGTCTGGAGGAATACAGGACACCATAGAGTCTGGAGGAATACAGGACAGCATAGAGTCTGGAGGAATACAGGACAACATAGAGTCTGGAGGACACCATAGAGTCTGGAGGAATACAGGACAACATAGAGTCTGGAGGACACCATAGAGTCTGGAGGAATACAGGACACAGGTGTTTTATTCTGAATAATAAGTACCAAGGATTCATCGAAGAAAAAGTGAAAACAGCTGCCCAAATCGATCAACCCAGGTAACATATATTCCCATTTTCTAAAGCCCACGTTTCATCTGTTTGTTTGTTTTTTGTCCATGGAAAATAGTTTTACCAGGCACTGCACAGGCGCAACAAGTTCTGATTCAGCTGCACGGTTTCCTGTCGTGAGATCCGGACATATTAAATAGACGTTGACCAGGAACACGACATCGGCTGTAACTACCATTAAACAGTTGTCAATTGATTGTGAATGATAATACGTGGCCGGTAACATACTAGTTCGACTTTTGAAAACAGCTTACCTACAGTTACATAGACACCTGAAGATGCAGCTGAAGATGCGCAAGGGAGAAAAAACGGACACATCTCGTGTATATCTATGGGCTACGTGATGGAGATTAACAGTTTTATGTTCGAGATAAACAAATAAATTACTACTTACAGTCGTCCTGTCTCAGCGATATTTACAAACTGTTGCTTGAAACGCCAAAAAGATTATTTCGGAGTGAACTCCCAAACTCCAAAAAGTGAATTCCGTTATTGAGTTGGTCATCAGAGTCGCATGTGTTGTTTCTTCCAATCCAAGTCGAGGATGTGTGATCTTTTCATTTTACAGTCCATAGAGACGAGTGTGTTTTTGTGATTGCATAGTTATGGTAGCTCTCTCTACTTTCCTTGCGTCCTCCTCTCCAGCGTCTCAGAGCCCTGTTCGCCACTCGACTGGACTGGACCGCTGTACGCGTATGACGTCACACTCACACTTTTTCCTGAGCGCATAAATGAAAACACTCGTTTTTTTTGTAGAGAGAGAGAGAGGGAGAGGGGGGGGAGAGAGAGAGAGGGAGGGAGGGGGGGAGAGAGAGAGAGAGGAGGGGGGGAGAGAGAGAGAGAGAGGGGGGGAGAGAGAGAGAGAGAGGGGGGGAGAGAGAGAGAGAGAGAGAGAGAGAGGGGGGAGAGAGAGAAGGGGAGGGGGAGAGACACGCGATTGTATTCTTTACCAATTAGCTTTCTCTATGTTGTAGTTTCGGTAGTTTAGTGTTTATTTGTGATATTATAGGCTAAGGTTAAATATATAGCAAGATTGTTTTTAATAGCGTTGTATTGGTACGCAAACGTTAGGTCTACAGTGCTAAAGGATGACGCAGCATCATAGCTAGTCAAATTGAACATTAATTTATTAAGGCAGAACTGCTGCTCATGCAGGCCTACTTTGTTTAAAATGCACATCTTCCTTTTAATTAAGCAGGTGACAAGAGATATCTCCATAATTTCCTGATAGTGTGCTTTGAACAACATGGCTAGGTTTATATTATGCAACAGTTAGTGACATGTTTTCAGGGGGGGGGTATCAGAAACGTGTAAGTATTTTGAACATGAAATATGTTTACATAAACACGTTACCTAGCTAAAGCTCTTTAGTTATGTTCTGTTTACATAAACACATTACCTAGCTAAAGCTCTTTAGTTATGTTCTGTTTACATAAACACATTACCTAGCTAAAACTCTTTAGTTATGTTCTGTTTACATAAACACATTACCTAGCTAAAGCTCTTTAGTTGTGTCCTGTTTACATAAACACATTACCTAGCTAAAGCTTTTTAGTTGTGTCCTGTTTACATAAACACATTACCTAGCTAAAGCTCTTTAGTTGTGTTCTGTTTACATAAACACATTACCTAGCTAAAACTCTTTAGTTGTGTTCTGTTTACATAAACACATTACCTAGCTAAAACTCTTTAGTTGTGTTCTGTTTGTGTTTACATAAACACATTACCTAGCTAAAGCTCTTTAGATGTGTTCTGTTTACATAAACACATTACCTAGCTAAAGCTCTTTAGTTGTGTTCTGTTTACATAAACACATTACCTAGCTAAAACTCTTTAGTTGTGTCCTGTTTACATAAACACATTACCTAGCTAAAACTCTTTAGTTGTGTTCTGTTTACATAAACACATTACCTAGCTAAAGCTCTTTAGTTGTGTTCTGTTTACATAAACACATTACCTAGCTAAAACTCTTTAGTTGTGTCCTGTTTACATAAACACATTACCTAGCTAAAGCTCTTTAGTTGTGTCCTGTTTACATAAACACATTACCTAGCTAAAGCTCTTTAGATGTGTCCTGTTTACATAAACACATTACCTAGCTAAAACTCTTTAGTTGTGTCCTGTTTACATAAACACATTACCTAGCTAAAGCTCTTTAGTTGTGTCCTGTTTACATAAACACATTACCTAGCTAAAGCTCTTTAGTTGTGTCCTGTTTACATAAACACATTACCTAGCTAAAGCTCTTTAGTTGTGTCCTGTTTACATAAACACATTACCTAGCTAAAGCTCTTTAGATGTGTCCTGTTTACATAAACACATTACCTAGCTAAAACTCTTTAGTTGTGTTCTGTTTACATCAACACATTACCTAGCTAAAACTCTTTAGATGTGTCCTGTTTACATAAACACATTACCTAGCTAACGCTCTTTAGTTGTGTTCTGTTTACATAAACACATTACCTAGCTAAAGCTCTTTAGATGTGTCCTGTTTACATAAACACATTACCTAGCTAAAGCTCTTTAGATGTGTTCTGTTTACATAAACACATTACCTAGCTAAAGCTCTTTAGATGTGTTCTGTTTACATAAACACATTACCTAGCTAAAGCTCTTTAGATGTGTTCTGTTTACATAAACACATTACCTAGCTAAAACTCTTTAGTTGTGTTCTGTTTACATCAACACATTACCTAGCTAAAACTCTTTAGATGTGTCCTGTTTACATAAACACATTACCTAGCTAACGCTCTTTAGTTGTGTTCTGTTTACATAAACACATTACCTAGCTAAAGCTCTTTAGATGTGTCCTGTTTACATAAACACATTACCTAGCTAAAGCTCTTTAGATGTGTCCTGTTTACATTAACACATTACCTAGCTAAAGCTTTTTAGTTGTGTCCTGTTTACATAAACACATTACCTAGCTAAAGCTCTTTAGATGTGTTCTGTTTTTGTTTCAGTATAACCTCATTAGCTGATGGTAAATACAGCATGCATTGGATAATTATTTTAAACAGATGAACTACAGACCTGGAGGGCTGTGTATCAGTGCAGTGCTGTGTATCAGTGGAGGGCTGTGTACCAGTGGTGGCTGGTGAGGGGAGGACTGCTCATAATAATGGCTGGAAAGGAGCAAATGGAATAGCATCGAAACCATGGAAACCATGTGTTTGATGTATTTTTACAGTTCCACCTATTCTGTTCCAGCCATTACCACGAGCCTGTCCTCCCATATTAAGACACCACCAACCTCCTGTCTTTAGTACAGTCAGTTTCTTAACTCCACCCACTACTGTATAGGTCAGTAGAGGGGGTGGGGGTCATTGAAGGGGGTGGGGGGGTCAGAGTAAGGGTTGGAGGGGGTCAGTGAAGAGGGTGGGGGGGGGGGGGGTCAGTAGAGGGGGTGGGGGTCGGAGGAAAGCTAAGGGCATGTCCCATATGGCAACCTATTCCCCGGGGAACTCAGGGTATGTCCCATATGGCAACCTATTCCCCGGGGAACTCAGGGTATGTCCCATATGGCAACCTATTCCCTGGGGAACTAAGGGTATGTCCCATATGGCACCCTATTCCCTGGGGAACTCAGGGTATGTCCCATATGGCACCCTATTCCCCGGGGAACTAAGGTTATGTCCCATATGGCACCCTATTCCCTGGGGAACTCAGGGTATGTCCCATATGGCACCCTATTCCCCGGGGAACTAAGGTTATGTCCGATATGGCACCCTATTCCCCGGGGAACTCAGGGTATGTCCCATATGGCACCCTATTCCCCGGGGAACTAAGGTTATGTCCCATATGGCACCCTATTCCCCGGGGAACTCAGGGTATGTCCCATATGGCACCCTATTCCCTGGGGAACTAAGGTTATGTCCCATATTGCACCCTATTCCCCCGGGAACTAAGGGTATGTCCCCTATTGCACCCTATTCCCTGGGGAACTAAGGGTATGTCCCATATTGCACCCTATTCCCTGGGGAACTAAGGGTATGTCCCATATGGCACCCTATTCCCTGGGGAACTAAGGGTATGTTCCATATGGCACCCTATTCCCTGGGGAACTAAGGGTATGTCCCATATGGCACCCTATTCCATGGGGAACTCAGTCTTTCTGTATCCTCTATTTTGTTTCTTCTTCCTTTTGTCTTTTGCTGTTTGGTTTTTCCACGTTTCCTACGACCTGAGATGACTCAGTGACTGAATGTGTTTCACTTCTTCCCCGACGGTCTGGCCTAACCACTCTCCAGCCAGGAGACGTAGTGATGGCAGTTTGAGGACAGAATGTGACATAGTGAAATGGCAACATAATGGAGATGAGAGTTTACAACCTCCCTGTTCCATTAGACAGACATTATGACTCAACTCAGAGTAGAGTTTACATCCTCCCTGTTCCATTAGACAGACATTATGACTCAACTCAGAGTAGAGTTTACAACCTCCCTGTTCCATTAGACAGACATTATGACTCAACTCAGAGTAGAGTTTACAACCTCCCTGTTCCATTAGACAGACATTATGACTCAACTCAGAGTAGAGTTTACAACCTCCCTGTTCCATTAGACAGACATTATGACTCAACTCAGAGTAGAGTTTACAACCTCCCTGTTCCATTAGACAGACATTATGACTCAACTCAGAGTAGAGTTTACAACCTCCCTGTTCCATTAGACAGACATTATGACTCAACTCAGAGTAGAGTTTACAACCTCCCTGTTCCATTAGACAGACATTATGACTCAACTCAGAGTAGAGTTTACAACCTCCCTGTTCTATTAGACAGACATTATGACTCAACTCAGAGTAGAGTTTACAACCTCCCTGTTCCATTAGACAGACATTATGACTCAACTCAGAGTAGAGTTTACAACCTCCCTGTTCCATTAGACAGACATTATGACTCAACTCAGAGTAGAGTTTACATCCTCCCTGTTCCATTAGACAGACATTATGACTCAACTCAGAGTAGAGTTTACAACCTCCCTGTTCCATTAGACAGACATTATGACTCAACTCAGAGTAGAGTTTACAACCTCCCTGTTCCATTAGACAGACATTATGACTCAACTCAGAGTAGAGTTTACAACCTCCCTGTTCCATTAGACAGACATTATGACTCAACTCAGAGTAGAGTTTACAACCTCCCTGTTCCATTAGACAGACATTATGACTCAACTCAGAGTAGAGTTTACCACCTCCCTGTTCCATTAGACAGACATTATGACTCAACTCAGAGTAGAGTTTACAACTTCCCTGTTCCATTTGACAGACATTATGACTCAACTCAGAGTAGAGTTTACAACCTCCCTGTTCCATTAGACAGACATTATGACTCAACTCAGAGTAGAGTTTACAACCTCCCTGTTCCATTAGACAGACATTATGACTCAACTCAGAGTAGAGTTTACAACCTCCCTGTTCCATTAGACAGACATTATGACTCAACTCAGAGTAGAGTTTACAACCTCCCTGTTCCATTAGACAGACATTATTACTCAACTCAGAGTAGAGTTTACCACCTCCCTGTTCCATTAGACAGACATTATGACTCAACTCAGAGTAGAGTTTACAACCTCCCTGTTCCATTAGACAGACATTATGACTCAACTCAGAGTAGAGTTTACAACCTCCCTGTTCCATTAGACAGACATTATGACTCAACTCAGAGTAGAGTTTACAACCTCCCTGTTCCATTAGACAGACATTATGACTCAACTCAGAGTAGAGTTTACAACCTCCCTGTTCCATTAGACAGACATTATGACTCAACTCAGAGTAGAGTTTACAACCTCCCTGTTCCATTAGACAGACATTATGACTCAACTCAGAGAGTTTACATCCTCCCTGTTCCATTAGACAGACATTATGACTCAACTCAGAGTAGAGTTTACAACCTCCCTGTTCCATTAGACATACATTATGACTCAACTCAGAGTAGAGTTTACAACCTCCCTGTTCCATTAGACAGACATTATGACTCAACTCAGAGTAGAGTTTACCACCTCCCTGTTCCATTAGACAGACATTATGACTCAACTCAGAGTAGAGTTTACATCCTCCCTGTTCCATTAGACAGACATTATGACTCAACTCAGAGTAGAGTTTACAACCTCCCTGTTCCATTAGACATACATTATGACTCAACTCAGAGTAGAGTTTACAACCTCCCTGTTCAATTAGACAGACATTATGACTCAACTCAGAGTAGAGTTTACCACCTCCCTGTTCCATTAGACAGACATTATGACTCAACTCAGAGTAGAGTTTACCACCTCCCTGTTCCATTAGACAGACATTATGACTCAACTCAGAGTAGAGTTTACATCCTCCCTGTTCCATTAGACAGACATTATGACTCAACTCAGAGTAGAGTTTACAACCTCCCTGTTCCATTAGACAGACATTATGACTCAACTCAGAGTAGAGTTTACAACCTCCCTGTTCCATTAGACAGACATTATGACTCAACTCAGAGTAGAGTTTACAACCTCCATGTTCCATTAGACAGACATTATGACTCAACTCAGAGTAGAGTTTACAACTTCCCTGTTCCATTAGACAGACATTATGTCTCAACTCAGAGTAGAGTTTACATCCTCCCTGTTCCATTAGACAGACATTATGACTCAACTCAGAGTAGAGTTTACAACCTCCCTGTTCCATTAGACAGACATTATGACTCAACTCAGAGTAGAGTTTACAACTTCCCTGTTCCATTAGACAGACATTATGACTCAACTCAGAGTAGAGTTTACATCCTCCCTGCTCCATTAGACAGACATTATGACTCAACTCAGAGTAGAGTTTACAACTTCCCTGTTTTATTAGACAGACATTATGACTCAACTCAGAGTAGAGTTTACAACTTCCCTGTTCCATTAGACAGACATTATGACTCAACTCAGAGTAGAGTTTACAACCTCCCTGTTCCATTAGACAGACATTATGACTCAACTCAGAGTAGAGTTTACAACCTCCCTGTTCCATTAGACAGACATTATGACTCAACTCAGAGTAGAGTTTACAACCTCCCTGTTCCATTAGACAGACATTATGACTCAACTCAGAGTAGAGTTTACAACCTCCCTGTTCCATTAGACAGACATTATGACTCAACTCAGAGTAGAGTTTACAACCTCCCTGTTCCATTAGACAGACATTATGACTCAACTCAGAGAGTTTACTTCCTCCCTGTTCCATTAGACAGACATTATGACTCAACTCAGAGTAGAGTTTACAACCTCCCTGTTCCATGAGACAGACATTATGACTCAACTCAGAGTAGAGTTTACAACCTCCCTGTTCAATTAGACAGACATTATGACTCAACTCAGAGTAGAGTTTACCACCTCCCTGTTCCATTAGACAGACATTATGACTCAACTCAGAGTAGAGTTTACCACCTCCCTGTTCCATTAGACAGACATTATGACTCAACTCAGAGTAGAGTTTACATCCTCCCTGTTCCATTAGACAGACATTATGACTCAACTCAGAGTAGAGTTTACAACCTCCCTGTTCCATTAGACAGACATTATGACTCAACTCAGAGTAGAGTTTACAACCTCCCTGTTCCATTAGACAGACATTATGACTCAACTCAGAGTAGAGTTTACATCCTCCCTGTTCCATTAGACAGACATTATGACTCAACTCAGAGTAGAGTTTACAACCTCCCTGTTCCATTAGACAGACATTATGACTCAACTCAGAGTAGAGTTTACAACCTCCCTGTTCCATTAGACATACATTATGACTCAACTCAGAGTAGAGTTTACAACCTCCCTGTTCAATTAGACAGACATTATGACTCAACTCAGAGTAGAGTTTACCACCTCCCTGTTCCATTAGACAGACATTATGACTCAACTCAGAGTAGAGTTTACCACCTCCCTGTTCCATTAGACAGACATTATGACTCAACTCAGAGTAGAGTTTACATCCTCCCTGTTCCATTAGACAGACATTATGACTCAACTCAGAGTAGAGTTTACAACCTCCCTGTTCCATTAGACAGACATTATGACTCAACTCAGAGTAGAGTTTACAACCTCCCTGTTCCATTAGACAGACATTATGACTCAACTCAGAGTAGAGTTTACAACCTCCATGTTCCATTAGACAGACATTATGACTCAACTCAGAGTAGAGTTTACAACTTCCCTGTTCCATTAGACAGACATTATGACTCAACTCAGAGTAGAGTTTACATCCTCCCTGTTCCATTAGACAGACATTATGACTCAACTCAGAGTAGAGTTTACAACCTCCCTGTTCCATTAGACAGACATTATGACTCAACTCAGAGTAGAGTTTACAACTTCCCTGTTCCATTAGACAGACATTATGACTCAACTCAGAGTAGAGTTTACATCCTCCCTGCTCCATTAGACAGACATTATGACTCAACTCAGAGTAGAGTTTACAACTTCCCTGTTTTATTAGACAGACATTATGACTCAACTCAGAGTAGAGTTTACAACTTCCCTGTTCCATTAGACAGACATTATGACTCAACTCAGAGTAGAGTTTACAACTTCCCTGTTTTATTAGACAGACATTATGACTCAACTCAGAGTAGAGTTTACAACTTCCCTGTTCCATTAGACAGACATTATGACTCAACTCAGAGTAGAGTTTACAACCTCCCTGTTCCATTAGACAGACATTATGACTCAACTCAGAGTAGAGTTTACAACCTCCCTGTTCCATTAGACAGACATTATGACTCAACTCAGAGTAGAGTTTACAACCTCCCTGTTCCATTAGACAGACATTATGACTCAACTCAGAGAGTTTACTTCCTCCCTGTTCCATTAGACAGACATTATGACTCAACTCAGAGTAGAGTTTACAACCTCCCTGTTCCATGAGACAGACATTATGACTCAACTCAGAGTAGAGTTTACAACCTCCCTGTTCCATTAGACAGACATTATGACTCAACTCAGAGTAGAGTTTACAACTTCCCTGTTCCATTAGACAGACATTATGACTCAACTCAGAGTAGAGTTTACATCCTCCCTGCTCCATTAGACAGACATTATGACTCAACTCAGAGTAGAGTTTACCACCTCCCTGTTCCATTAGACAGACATTATGACTCAACTCAGAGTAGAGTTTACAACCTCCCTGTTCCATTAGACAGACATTATGACTCAACTCAGAGTAGAGTTTACAACCTCCATGTTCCATTAGACAGACATTATGACTCAACTCAGAGTAGAGTTTACAACTTCCCTGTTCCATTAGACAGACATTATGACTCAACTCAGAGTAGAGTTTACATCCTCCCTGTTCCATTAGACAGACATTATGACTCAACTCAGAGTAGAGTTTACAACCTCCCTGTTCCATTAGACAGACATTATGACTCAACTCAGAGTAGAGTTTACAACTTCCCTGTTCCATTAGACAGACATTATGACTCAACTCAGAGTAGAGTTTACATCCTCCCTGCTCCATTAGACAGACATTATGACTCAACTCAGAGTAGAGTTTACAACTTCCCTGTTTTATTAGACAGACATTATGACTCAACTCAGAGTAGAGTTTACAACTTCCCTGTTCCATTAGACAGACATTATGACTCAACTCAGAGTAGAGTTTACAACTTCCCTGTTTTATTAGACAGACATTATGACTCAACTCAGAGTAGAGTTTACAACTTCCCTGTTCCATTAGACAGACATTATGACTCAACTCAGAGTAGAGTTTACAACCTCCCTGTTCCATTAGACAGACATTATGACTCAACTCAGAGTAGAGTTTACAACCTCCCTGTTCCATTAGACAGACATTATGACTCAACTCAGAGTAGAGTTTACAACCTCCCTGTTCCATTAGACAGACATTATGACTCAACTCAGAGAGTTTACTTCCTCCCTGTTCCATTAGACAGACATTATGACTCAACTCAGAGTAGAGTTTACAACCTCCCTGTTCCATGAGACAGACATTATGACTCAACTCAGAGTAGAGTTTACAACCTCCCTGTTCCATTAGACAGACATTATGACTCAACTCAGAGTAGAGTTTACAACTTCCCTGTTCCATTAGACAGACATTATGACTCAACTCAGAGTAGAGTTTACATCCTCCCTGCTCCATTAGACAGACATTATGACTCAACTCAGAGTAGAGTTTACCACCTCCCTGTTCCATTAGACAGACATTATGACTCAACTCAGAGTAGAGTTTACATCCTCCCTGTTCCATTAGACAGACATTATGACTCAACTCAGAGTAGAGTTTACAACCTCCCTGTTCCATTAGACAGACATTATGACTCAACTCAGAGTAGAGTTTACAACCTCCCTGTTCCATTAGACAGACATTATGACTCAACTCAGAGTAGAGTTTACAACCTCCCTGTTCCATTAGACAGACATTATGACTCAACTCAGAGTAGAGTTTACAACTTCCCTGTTCCATTAGACAGACATTATGACTCAACTCAGAGTAGAGTTTACATCCTCCCTGCTCCATTAGACAGACATTATGACTCAACTCAGAGTAGAGTTTACAACTTCCCTGTTCCATTAGACAGACATTATGACTCAACTCAGAGTAGAGTTTACAACTTCCCTGTTCCATTAGACAGACATTATGACTCAACTCAGAGTAGAGTTTACAACCTCCCTGTTCCATTAGACAGACATTATGACTCAACTCAGAGTAGAGTTTACAACCTCCCTGTTCCATTAGACAGACATTATGACTCAACTCAGAGTAGAGTTTACAACCTCCCTGTTCCATTAGACAGACATTATGACTCAACTCAGAGTAGAGTTTACAACCTCCCTGTTCCATTAGACAGACATTATGACTCAACTCAGAGTAGAGTTTACAACCTCCCTGTTCCATTAGACAGACATTATGACTCAACTCAGAGAGTTTACTTCCTCCCTGTTCCATTAGACAGACATTATGACTCAACTCAGAGTAGAGTTTACAACCTCCCTGTTCCATTAGACAGACATTATGACTCAACTCAGAGTAGAGTTTACAACCTCCCTGTTCAATTAGACAGACATTATGACTCAACTCAGAGTAGAGTTTACCACCTCCCTGTTCCATTAGACAGACATTATGACTCAACTCAGAATAGAGTTTACCACCTCCCTGTTCCATTAGACAGACATTATGACTCAACTCAGAGTAGAGTTTACATCCTCCCTGTTCCATTAGACAGACATTATGACTCAACTCAGAGTAGAGTTTACAACCTCCCTGTTCCATTAGACAGACATTATGACTCAACTCAGAGTAGAGTTTACAACCTCCCTGTTCCATTAGACAGACATTATGACTCAACTCAGAGTAGAGTTTACATCCTCCCTGTTCCATTAGACAGACATTATGACTCAACTCAGAGTAGAGTTTACAACCTCCCTGTTCCATTAGACATACATTATGACTCAACTCAGAGTAGAGTTTACAACCTCCCTGTTCAATTAGACAGACATTATGACTCAACTCAGAGTAGAGTTTACCACCTCCCTGTTCCATTAGACAGACATTATGACTCAACTCAGAGTAGAGTTTACCACCTCCCTGTTCCATTAGACAGACATTATGACTCAACTCAGAGTAGAGTTTACATCCTCCCTGTTCCATTAGACAGACATTATGACTCAACTCAGAGTAGAGTTTACAACCTCCCTGTTCCATTAGACAGACATTATGACTCAACTCAGAGTAGAGTTTACAACCTCCCTGTTCCATTAGACAGACATTATGACTCAACTCAGAGTAGAGTTTACAACCTCCATGTTCCATTAGACAGACATTATGACTCAACTCAGAGTAGAGTTTACAACTTCCCTGTTCCATTAGACAGACATTATGTCTCAACTCAGAGTAGAGTTTACATCCTCCCTGTTCCATTAGACAGACATTATGACTCAACTCAGAGTAGAGTTTACAACTTCCCTGTTCCATTAGACAGACATTATGACTCAACTCAGAGTAGAGTTTACAACCTCCCTGTTCCATTAGACAGACATTATGACTCAACTCAGAGTAGAGTTTACAACCTCCCTGTTCCATTAGACAGACATTATGACTCAACTCAGAGTAGAGTTTACAACCTCCCTGTTCCATTAGACAGACATTATGACTCAACTCAGAGTAGAGTTTACAACCTCCCTGTTCCATTAGACAGACATTATGACTCAACTCAGAGTAGAGCGATGTAACACGTTACATTGGACCAGACCCAACCCTCACAACAATATAACTTCGTGGAGCCACTGCTCTGCTCAGCGTAATACCATCAACCTAGCAGTAGCAGCACTGTGATGTGCTATTAATGCTAGCCTTAACCTAGCAGTAGCAATAGTGTTATAGTCTAGCATGTTAGCATAACCTAGCAGTAACAGTACTGTGATTGGCTATCCTTGTTAGCACTAACCTAGCAGTAACCTAGCAGTACTGTGATGTGCTATTAAGGCTAGCCTTAACCTAGCAGTAGCAATAGTGTTATAGTCTAGCATGTTAGCATAACCTAGCAGTAACAGTACTGTGATAGGCTAGCCTTGTTAGCACTAACCTAGCAGTAACCTAGCAGTACTGTGATGTGCTTTTAAGGCTAGCCTTAACCTAGCAGTAGCAGTAGTGTGATAGTCTAGCCTTGTTAGCAGTAACCTAGCAGTAGCAGTAGTGCGATAGGCTAGCCTTGTTAGCAGTAATTAAGCAGTAGCAGTACTGTGATAGGCTAGCCTGGTTAGCAGTAACCTAGCAGTAGTGTGAAAGGCTAGCCTTGTTAGCAGTAACCTAGCGGTAGTGTGAAAGGCTAGCCTTGTGTTAGAAGAAACCGAGCAGTAACTACATTCTCCAGAGTTGAGTCATTCAGAGGGCTGTCTGACTGGGAGACTGAGTGGAGATGGGGTAGAGCAGCAGTTGAAACACAAGTCTGATTAGCATCTTTAGCGCCACGCTAAACTGCTACACACACACACACACACACACACACACACACACACACACACACACACACACACACACACACACACACACACACACACACACACACACACATACTTCTAGAAAGTACTCCAGCCACCCTCAGATCGGAGGAATGGAAAAGGGCCTATCATTTAGAGAAGCAGGCAGAGAGCAGAAACTTGACATCAGGAAACAATTACCCTGCTTTCCACACACTGTCTCTAAACCCCCACTCTACATCTCTCTGCCTCTACATCTCTCTACCTCTACATCTCTCTGCCTCTACATCTCTCTGCCTCTACATCTCTCTGCCTCTACATCTCTCTGCCTCTACATCTATCTGCCTCTACATCTCTCTACCTCTACATCTCTCTGCCTCTACATCTCTCTGCCTCTACATCTCTCTGCCTCTACATCTCTCTGCCTCTACATCTCTCTGCCTCTACATCGCTCTACCTCTACATCTCTCTGCCTCTACATCTCTCTGCCTCTACATCTCTCTGCCTCTACATCTCTCTACCTCTACATCTCTCTGCCTCTACATCTCTCTACCTCTCCATCTCTCTACCTCTCCATCTCTCTACCTCTACATCTCTCTACCTCTACATCTCTCCACCTCTCTAACTATTTCTACCCCACCTCTCTACTTATTTCTACCCCACCTCTCTATCCTCCCTCCCTCCCCTTCCCTCCATCCCTGCCCCTCCGCCTCCCTCCCTTTCACTCCCTGCCTGCCCCTCCCCCTCCCTCCCCTTCCCTCCATCCCTGCCCCTCCCCCTCCCTCCCTGTCACTCCCTGCCTGCCCCTCCCTCCCTGGCCCCTGCCCCTCACTCCCTGCCCCTCCCTCCCTGGCCCCTCCCTCTCTCCCTGGCCCCTGCCCCTCCCTCCCTCCCTGGCCCCTCCCTCTCTCCCTGGCCCCTGCCCCTCCCTCCCTGCCCCTCCCTCCCTGCCCCTCCCTACTACTCCTTGCCCCTCCCTCCCTGGCCCCTGCCCCTCCCTCCCTCCCCTGCCCCTCCCTCCCTCCCTGCCCCTCCCTCCCTGTCTCCCTCCCTGCCCCTCCCTCCCTGGCCCCTGTCTCCCTCCCTGGCCCCTGTCTCCCTCCCTGGCCCCTGTCTCCATCCCTGCCCCCCAGAGAGACGACGGGCCAAGCAAGCTGTACAAACCAAACAGAAACCACGCAGGATGTCTTATTTAAGAAAGAGGATGCAGTCTTTAGTGAAGCGTTCATCCATGTACACGGATAAGAGTCTAGATTCAGATATACATTTCTAATTTTGTCAAAGTCTTTTTCATTTCACGGTAAAGCGTACTGTTAGCTAGCTGACATTAGATGGCTGGCCTGCTAGCCATTGCTAGTCATAACCTAATGTTAGCTAGCCAACTAGCTAACATTAAACCTATTTGGTTAACTTTAGCTAGCTATGACAATCGGTTTGTATTACTAGTACTCTATTGGGATTACGGTTGTTGAGCTAGCTAGCTACATGTCTAATCAAAAGACTTCACTTCGCCAGATGATTACATGACCCATCAAGTTAGCCAGGTGTGACTGACGGTGATTATGGCCATCTATTGTATAATAACGCCAAGATATCTGTATCTGGATTGTGTCTTTCAGCATCAGTAGAACAGACCTGTCTCTCCTCCACCAGTCATACAAGGAGAATGGTCTAATACCTCCCATCAGACCTGTAGAACACACCTGTCTCTCCTCCACCAGTCATACAAGGAGAATGGTCTAATACCTCCCATCAGACCTGTAGAACACACCTGTCTCTCCTCCACCAGTCATACAAGGAGAATGATCTAATACCTCCCATCAGACCTGTAGAACACACCTGTCTCTCCTCCACCAGTCATACAAGGAGAATGGTCTAATACCTCCCATCAGACCTGTAGAACACACCTGTCTCTCCTCCACCAGTCATACAAGGAGAATGGTCTAATACCTCCATCAGACCTGTAGAACACACCTGTCTCTCCTCCACCAGTCATACAAGGAGAATGGTCTAATACCTCCCATCAGAAAGACCTGTAGAACACACCTGTCTCTCCTCCACCAGTCATACAAGGAGAATGGTCTAATACCTCCCATCAGACCTGTAGAACACACCTGTCTCTCCTCCACCAGTCATACAAGGAGAATGGTCTAATACCTCCATCAGACCTGTAGAACACACCTGTCTCTCCTCCACCAGTCATACAAGGAGAATGGTCTAATACCTCCCATCAGAAAGACCTGTAGAACACACCTGTCTCTCCTCCACCAGTCATACAAGGAGAATGGTCTAATACCTCCCATCAGAAAGACCTGTAGAACACACCTGTCTCTCCTCCACCAGTCATACAAGGAGAATGGTCTAATACCTCCCATCAGACCTGTAGAACACACCTGTCTCTCCTCCACCAGTCATACAAGGAGAATGGTCTAATACCTCCCATCAGACCTGTAGAACACACCTGTCTCTCCTCCACCAGTCATACAAGGAGAATGGTCTAATACCTCCCATCAGACCTGTAGAACACACCTGTCTCTCCTCCACCAGTCATACAAGGAGAATGGTCTAATACCTCCCATCAGAAAGACCTGTAGAACACACCTGTCTCTCCTCCACCAGTCATACAAGGAGAATGGTCTAATACCTCCATCAGAAAGACCTGTAGAACACACCTGTCTCTCCTCCACCAGTCATACAAGGAGAATGGTCTAATACCTCCCATCAGAAAGACCTGTAGAACACACCTGTCTCTCCTCCACCAGTCATACAAGGAGAATGGTCTAATACCTCCCATCAGAAAGACCTGTAGAACACACCTGTCTCTCCTCCACCAGTCATACAAGGAGAATGGTCTAATACCTCCCATCAGACCTGTAGAACACACCTGTCTCTCCTCCACCAGTCATACAAGGAGAATGGTCTAATACCTCCCATCAGACCTGTAGAACACACCTGTCTCTCCTCCACCAGTCATACAAGGAGAATGGTCTAATACCTCCCATCAGACCTGTAGAACACACCTGTCTCTCCTCCACCAGTCATACAAGGAGAATGGTCTAATACCTCCCATCAGAAAGACCTGTAGAACACACCTGTCTCTCCTCCACCAGTCATACAAGGAGAATGGTCTAATACCTCCATCAGAAAGACCTGTAGAACACACCTGTCTCTCCTCCACCAGTCATACAAGGAGAATGGTCTAATACCTCCCATCAGACCTGTAGAACTCACCTGTCTCTCCTCCACCAGTCATACAAGGAGAATGGTCTAATACCTCCCATCAGACCTGTAGAACACACCTGTCTCTCCTCCACCAGTCACACAAGGAGAATGGTCTAATACCTCCATCAGACCTGTAGAACACACCTGTCTCTCTTCCACCAGTCATACAAGGAGAATGGTCTAAAACCTCCCATCAGACCTGTAGAACACACCTGACTCTCCTCCACCAGTCATACAAGGAGAATGGTCTAATACCTCCCATCAGACCTGTAGAACACACCTGTCTCTCCTCCACCAGTCATACAAGGAGAATGATCTAATACCTCCCATCAGACCTGTAGAACACACCTGTCTCTCCTCCACCAGTCATACAAGGAGAATGATCTAATACCTCCCATCAGACCTGTAGAACACACCTGTCTCTCCTCCACCAGTCATACAAGGAGAATGGTCTAATACCTCCCATCAGAAAGACCTGTAGAACACACCTGTCTCTCCTCCACCAGTCATACAAGGAGAATGGTCTAATACCTCCATCAGAAAGACCTGTAGAACACACCTGTCTCTCCTCCACCAGTCATACAAGGAGAATGGTCTAATACCTCCCATCAGACCAGTAGAACTCACCTGTCTCTCCTCCACCAGTCATACAAGGAGAATGGTCTAATACCTCCCATCAGACCTGTAGAACTCACCTGTCTCTCCTCCACCAGTCATACAAGGAGAATGGTCTAATACCTCCCATCAGACCTGTAGAACTCACCTGTCTCTCCTCCACCAGTCATACAAGGAGAATGGTCTAATACCTCCATCAGACCTGTAGAACACACCTGTCTCTCTTCCACCAGTCATACAAGGAGAATGGTCTAATACCTCCCATCAGACCTGTAGAACACACCTGACTCTCCTCCACCAGTCATACAAGGAGAATGGTCTAATACCTCCCATCAGACCTGTAGAACACACCTGTCTCTCCTCCACCAGTCATACAAGGAGAATGATCTAATACCTCCCATCAGACCTGTAGAACACACCTGTCTCTCCTCCACCAGTCATACAAGGAGAATGATCTAATACCTCCCATCAGACCTGTAGAACACACCTGTCTCTCCTCCACCAGTCATACAAGGAGAATGATCTAATACCTCCCATCAGAAAGAGAGCTGGTCCAAGCAAGCACAGGTTACACCTGAATCATGAGGACTTGCAGTGAGTGGGGAACTGCATCAACAACTATGCAGAGGATAATGCCATATTATTACCAGAACGCCACCCAGAGGATAATGCAATATTATAACCAGGACGCCACCCAGAGGATAATGCAATATTATTACCAGGACGCCACCCAGAGGATAATGCAATATTATTACCATGATGCCACCCAGAGGATACTGTAGTATTACCAGTACGCCACCCAGAGGATAATGCAGTAGTATTACGAGGACGCCACCCAGAGAATAATGCAATAGTATTACCAGGACACCACCCAGAGGATAATGCAATAGTATTACCAGGACGCCACCCAGAGGATACTGTAGTATTACCAGGACGCCACCCAGAGGATAATGCAGTAGTATTACCAGGACACCACCCAGATGATAATGCAGTAATATTACCAGTACGCCACCCAGATGATAATGCGGTAGTATTACCAGGACACCACCCATAGGATAATGCAGTAGTATTACCAGGACGCCACCCAGAGGATAATGCAGTAGTATTACCAGGACACCACCCAGAGGATAATGCAGTAGTATTACCAGGACACCACCCAGAGGATAATGCAGTAGTATTACTAGGACGCCACCCAGAGGATAATGCAGTAGTATTACCAGTACACCACCCAGAGGATAATGCAATAGTATTACCAGGACACCACCCAGAGGATAATGCAGTAGTATTACCAGGACACCACCCAGAGGATAATGCAATAGTATTACCAGGACACCACCCAGAGGATAATGCAGTAGTATTACCAGGACACCACCCAGAGGATAATGCAGTAGTATTACCAGGACGCCACCCAGAGGATAATGCGATAGTATTACCAGGACGCCACCCAGAGGATAATGCAATAGTACTACCAGGACACCACCCAGAGGTTAATGTAATAGTACTACCAGGACGCCACCCAGGGGATAATGCAATAGTACTACCAGGACACCACCCAGAGGATAATGCAATAGTATTACCAGGACACCACCCAGAGGATAATGCAATAGTACTACCAGGACGCCACCCAGGACACAAACACTTTGGTGGAAAGCTGCTACCACCTCGTGATAAAAGCAGCAGTGTGGCATCTCTGCAAGGAATCAATGACAACACTTGGCATGTCAAGCATAAACAACACGTTTTGATTATTTAATCGACCTGTGAACCTGATTGGCACTACTTTTCTTGATCTCACATTTGTGTATTTTTAAGAGGTAGGTGTAGTCGAGCTGCCTTCCTTCTAGAATCTGTGGAGAGATTGCTGCTGTTGTGAAGGACAGCACTGTTGACGGGTCACCATCCCATAGCTGGTTGGACTGGAGGATGGTACGATGCTGGTGGAAAGCGATGGCTGGCAACAACACCTGACTCCGTACTTCAGACCGCTGCCATCGAGCTTCAGGTGAATATCATTTCCATTGAACGAGGCTGTTCTTATTATCTCATCTTGAGAGGTCGATGTTATGCAAGGTTGTAATGTTCTATTTTCCTGTTTTACAATTTGATTACCGTTTTACAGGTGTATGACTGCTGCAAGATGACTTGCCTCTCTGAGGACTTTAAAGTTTTCTGAAAGTTTTCTGATGCTCTGGAGCCTGGTGTTGTCGAGCTTTTGGCCTTCCTGGTCGAATTGCTGCAAAGAAACCACTACTGAAGGACATCAATAAGAAGAAGAGACTTGCTTGGGCCAAGAAACACGAGCAATGGACATTAGACCGGTGGAAATCTGTCTTTTGGTCTGATGAGTCCAAATTTGAGATATTTGGTTCTAACCACGGTTTCTTTGTGAGATGCTGAGAAGTTGAACGCATGATCTCCGCATGTCTGGTTCCCACCGTGAAGCATGGAGAAGGAGGTGTGATGGTGTGGTTCCCACCGTGAAGCATGGAGAAGGAGGTGTGATGTTGTGTGGGTGCTTTGCTGGTGACACTGTCAGTGATTTATTTAGAATTCAAGGCACACTTAACCAGCATGTCTACCACATCATTCTGCAGCGATACACCATCCCATCTGGTTTGTGCTTAGTGGGACTATCATTTGTTTTTCAACAGGACAATGACCCAACACACCTCCAGGCTGTGTAAGGGCTATTAGACCAAGAAGGAGAGTGATGGAGTGCTGCATCAGATGACCTGGCCTCCACAATCACCCGACCTCAACCCAATTGAGATGGTTTGGGATGAGTTGGACCGCAGATTGATGGAAAAGCGGCTGATAAGTGCTCAGCATATGTGGGAACTCCTTCAAGACTGTTGGAAAAGCATTCCTCATGAAGCTGGTTGAGAGAATGCCAAGAGTGTGCAAAGCTGTCATCTAGGCAAAGGGTGGCTACTTTGAAGAATCTCAAATATAAAATATATTTGTTTAACACTTCTTTGATTACTACAGGATTCCATGTGTGTTATTTCATAGTTTTGATGTCTTCACTATTATTTTACAAAATAGTTTTTGAAAAAAAATAAGAAAAACCCTTGAATGAGTAGGTGTGTCCAAACTTTTGACTGGTACTGTACATATCATAACGCTGATAAGGAATCATGCTATGCCCTCAGGCGAACCATCAAACAGGCAAATCATAAAAACACGACTAAGACTAAATCGTATTACACTGGCTCTGATGCTCGTCGGATGTGACAGGGCTTGAAAACCATTACCGACTACAGAGGGAAGCACAGCCGAGAGCTTCCCAGTGACACGAGCCTACCAGACAAGCTAAATGCCTTTTATGGTCGCTTCGAAGCAAATGGCACTGAAACATGCATGAGAGCACCAGCTGTTCCGCCAATGTGAGTAAGAGCTTTAAACAGGTCATTCACAAGGCCACGGGGCCAGACGGATTACCAGGACGGAATACTCAGAGCGCTGACGAACTGTCAAGTGTCTTCACTGACATTTTCAACCTCTCCCTGTCTGAGTCTGTAATACCAACATGTTTCAAACAGACCACCATAGTCCCTGTGCCCAAGAAAGCGAAGGTAACCTTCCTAAATGACTACAGCCCCGTTACACTCATGTTGGTAGCCATGACTTGGTTTGAAAGGCTGGTCATGGCTCACATCAACACCATCATCCCAGAAACCCTAGACCCACTCCAATTAATGTACCGCCCCAACATGTCCACAGATAACGCAATCTCTATTGCCCTCCACACTTCCCTTTCCCACCTGGACAAAAGGAACATCTATGTGAGAATGCTATTCATTGACTACAGCTCAGCGTTCAACACCATAGTGCTCTCAAAGCTCATCAATAAGTTAAGGACTCTGGGATTAAACACTTCCCTCTGCAACTGGATCATGGACTTCCTGACGGGTCACCCCCAGGTGGTGAGGGTAGGTAACAACACATTTGCCATGCTGATCCTCAACACTGAGGCCCCTCAGGGGTGTGTGATCAGTCCACTGTTCACTGATTACCGCATGGCCAGGCACGACTCCAACACCATCATTAAGTTTGCTGACAACACAACAGTGGTAGGCCTGATCACCGACAATGATGACACAGCCTATAGGGAGGAGGTCAGAGACCTGGCAGTTTGGTGCCAGGACCACAACCTCTTCCTCAATGTCAGCAAGACAAAGGAGCTGATGGTGGACTACAGGAAAAGGAGGGCCAAACATGCCCCCATTAACATCAACGGAGCAGGTTGAGAGTTTCAAGTTCCTTGGTGTCCACATCACCAACAAACTATCATGGTCCAAACACACCAAGACAGTCGTGAAGAGGGCACGACAAAACCCATTCTCCCTCAGGAGCCTGAAAAGATTTGGCATGGGTCCCCAGATTCTCAAAAAGTTGTAAAGCTGCACCATCGAGAGCATCCTGACCGGAAGGTGCTACAGAGGGTAGTGCGAACGGCCCAGTAAATCTTAAAGCTTCCTGACATCCAGGACCTCTATACCAGGCGGAGCCAGAGGAAGGCCCCAAAAAATTGTCAAAGACTCCCTCCCAAAGACTCCCGTCACATAGACATTTCAAATGTCATATTATGTCTATATACAGTGTTGTAATGGTGTACAAATAGTTAAAATACAAAGGAAAGATAAATAAACATGAATATGGGTTGTATTTACAATGGTGTTTGTTCTTCACTGGTTGCCCTTTTCTTGTGGCAACAGGTCACATCTTGCTTCTGTGATGGACCACTGTGGTATTTCACCCAGTAGATATGGGAGTTTATCAAAATTGGGTTTGTTTTCAAGTTTTATACGGGTCTGTATAATCTGAGGGAAATATGTGTCTCTAATATGGTCATACATTGGGCAGGAGGTTAGGAAGTGCAGCTCAGTTTCCACCTCATTTTGTGGGCAGTGTGCACATAGCCTGTCTTCTCTTGAGAGCCAGGTCTGCCTACGGTGGCTTTTCTCAATAGCAAGGCTATGGTCACTGAGTCTAGTCAAAGCTTTCCTTAAGTTTGGGTCAGTCAAAAGTGTAAAATGTGTAAAATGTATGCTGATAACATATAAAACTTTTAGAAAAGGGAACAATCCCTTACCTTTGACTTCTGTACAGTAACAGTAACAAATATAAATAGTAATTTTTCAAATGTATTCCTCGGGATCGACTAAGGCTACCTGATATGATTTTCAGCTGGTTATAATGATGCGTTGTAGTAGGCGACATACAGCATTTGATGGTAGTTTGAAAATTAGTCGGCTGTGAAAAGTACGTTTGAGGGTGTTTGGTCCATATGGGAAGTGGTTGTGTGTGGTGTGTGTGGTGTGGTGTGTGAGAGACAGAGGTGTTGTGTGTGTGTATGGTGTGTGTGTGGTGTGTGTGGTGTGTGTGGTGTGGTGTGTGAGAGACAGAGGTGTTGTGTGTGTGTGTATGGTGTGTGTGTGGTGTGTGTGTGTGTGTGAGAGACAGAGGTGTTGTGTGTGTGTGTGTGTGAGAGACAGTGGTGTTTTGTGAGTGTGTGTGTGTGTGTGTGTGTGTGTGTGTGTGTGTGTGTGTGTGTGTGTGTGTGTGTGTGAGTGTGTGTGTGTGTGTGTGTGTGTGTGTGTGTGTGTGTGTGTGTGTGTGTGTGTGTGTGTGACATCAAAGCAGCCAGTTGCTCAAGAGGAAAACAGTGTATATTTGAAAATATTACGAGTATTTGGAAAGTATACTCCAAATTCAAATTATATACTTCCAATACAAGCTGTACTTTTCAATGTGTTATCTTAGGTATACTATGAATATACTACTATCATTATATTAAACACAAACTCTTAAAAGTGCTCTTCAGTTTCATACGGTTTCATTGTAACTGAGTATATTCATTCAAAATACACTTGGAGTTGATTTTAGGTTGATCCTTGATAAAAAAAAACAATTAATCAGCTTGTGAGTGATCAAGTAATAGAAGTACTTGAAAATAATGCGTTTTGAAGTACTTTCTGAATTACTGAAGAGAAAATGCTAATAACAGTTTATTCTACATACTGTTGAAGAAACGGGAAGCAGCTAGTGGGCGTACCTTGTTTCACCTGTCTTTGTGATTGTCTCCTCCCCCCTCCAGGTGTCTCCCATCTTCCCCATTATCCCCTGTGTATTTATACCTGTGTTGTCTGTTTGTCTGTTGCCTGCTCATCTTGTCACGTCAAGTCTACCAGCGGGTTTCCCCTCTACTCCTGTTTCGTGTTACTTCATGTTTTCTAGCTCTGGCATTTTTATTGCCCATTCTGCCTGCCCTGAGCCTGACCCTGCCTGACACTGCCCTGACCCTGCCTGACCCTGACCCTGAGCCTGACCCTGACCCTGAGCCTGACCCTGCCTGACCCTGCCTGACCCTGAGCCTGTCCCTGACCCTGCCTGACCCTGCCTGACCCTGAGCCTGACCCTGACCCTGCCTGACACTGAGCCTGACCCTGACCCTGCCTGACCCTGCCTGACCCTGAGCCTGACCCTGACCCTGCCTGACCCTGACCCTGAGCCTGACCCTGACCCTGCCTGACACTGAGCCTGACCCTGACCCTGCCTGACCCTGCCTGACCCTGAGCCTGAGCCTGACCCTGCCTGACACTGAGCCTGACCCTGACCCTGCCTGACACTGCCCTGAGCCTGACCCTGCCTGACCCTGCCTGACCCTGAGCCTGACCCTGACCCTGAGCCTGACCCTGCCTGACCCTGCCTGACCCTGAGCCTGACCCTGACCCTGCCTGACACTGCCCTGAGCCTGACCCTGCCTGACCCTGCCTGACCCTGAGCCTGACCCTGACCCTGCCTGACACTGCCCTGAGCCTGACCCTGCCTGACCCTGCCTGACCCTGACCCTGCCTGACCCTGAGCCTGTCCTGACCCTGCCCTGAGCCTGACCGTGCCCTGAGCCTGACCCTGCCTGACCCTGCCTGACCCTGACCCTGCCCTGAGCCTGTCCTGACCCTGCTCTGAGCCTCACCCTGAGCCTGACCCTGCCTGACCCTGAGCCTGTCCTGACCCTGACCCTGAGCCTGACCCTGACCCTGACCCTGAGCCTGACCCTGAGCCTGACCCTGCCTGACCCTGACCTGAGCCTGAGCCTGCCTGACCCTGATCCTGAGCATGACCCTGCCCTGAGCCTCACCCTGAGCCTGCCTGACCCTGCCCTGAGCCTGAACCTGATCCTGAGCCTGACCCTGCCTGACCCTGAACCTGAGCCTGCCGTTATGTACCTCTTGACACTGCCTTGGATTACCGACCTGCCCCCCTGTTTTGTAAATAAACTTCTGTGATTCCAATTGTCTACATCTGGGTCTTATCCTGAGTTCTGATACTAGGAGCTCAGATGCAATCATTTAATAACCAACGTTTTGACAGACAAGCTGTCTTCATGAGGGTATTACATTTACATTTAAGTCATTTAGCAGACGCTCTTACCCAGAGCGACTTACAAATTGGAAAGTTCATACATATTCATCCTGGTCCCCCCGTGGGAATTGAACCCTGGTCCCCCCGTGGGAAATGAACCCACAACCCTGGCGTTGCAAGCGCCATGCTCTACCAACTGAGCCACACGGGATATAATGACAAACACTGCTGGGTCACTAGTTTATATAGTGTCAAAGGACACACACAGGTGTCTGTAATCATGGCCGGGTGTAGCTTGACATCATTGGTTAATCTACAGATATTAATAGAACACAATTTGGCTACATAGTCCTACTTTACAATGAATAGAAAAATGACGACAATCACAAGAATGTCTTCAGATCAAAGTCTACGTAGAGACCGAAGGGAGCAAGGGGCTTTCTATTAAAGAACCAGGCAGCCTCTCATTTTAACCATATATTGTTGAGGTCACCCCCTCTCCTAGGGAGGGTGACGTGTTCGATGCCGATATAACGTAGGGACGAAATCGAGTTGTTTGCCTCCAAAAAGTGGGCCGCAACTGGGTACGTCGAGTTTCATGCTCTGACATTCGTACTTTTAATTTGCGCTTCGTTTTACCAACATCATTTTTTACCAGAAGGACAAGTTATAAGATAACTGCCCTAGTGGAGCACGTGATAACACCTTTGATGGGGATCTGTTTCCCTGTTTGGGGGTGTTTTAAGGATCTACATTTATAAAGGGCCTTTGCATTGAGCACAGCCTTGTAGTTTCCATCCAGTAGGGGTGCAAATAGACGTTGTTCAGGGACATCTTGAGTTCACCAATTGGTCTCTGAGTTACCTTACCAGGCGGTGATGCAACTAGTCGGGATGCTCTTGATGATGGAGCTGTACAACTTTTTGAGTATCTGAGGACCCATGACAAATCTTTCAGTCTCCTGAGGGGGAAAAGGCTTTGTTGTGCCCTCTTCACAATGGTCTTGGTGTGTTTGGACCATGTCAGTTTGTCAGTGATGTGGACACCAAGGACTTTGAAGATCTCAACGTGCTCCACCATCGAGAGCATCCTGACTGGTTGCATCACTCGCTGGTATGGCAACTGCCCGGCCTCTGACCGCAAGGCACTACAGAGGATAGTGCACACGGCCCAGTACATCACTGGGGCAAAGCTTCCTGCCATCCAGGACCTCTATACCAGGCGTTGTCAGAGGAAGGCCATAAAAATTGTCAAAGACACCAGCCACCCTAGTCATGGACTGTTCTCTCTGCTACCGCATGGCAGCGGTACCAGTCCAAAAGGCTTCTTAACAGCTTCTACCCCCAAGCCATAAGACTCCTGAACAGCTAACCAAAGGGCTACCCAGACCCCACTTTTACGCTGCTGCTACTCTCTCTTTATAATCTATACATAGTCACTTTAACTCTACCTACATACACATGTACATATCACCTCAATTACCTCGACTAACCGGTGCCCCTGCACATTGACTCTGTACTGGTACCCCCTGTATATAGCCTCGCTATTGTTATTTTACTGCTGCTGTTTAAATATTTGTTACTTTTCTATTTTTTGCTTAACATAGAATGCTTTAAGAAGTTTTAAGGATTTTTACGTAAGCATTTCACAGTAAGGTCTACACCTGTTGTATTCGGCATTTCACTGTAAGGTCTACTACACCTGTTGTATTCAACATTTCACTGTGAGGTCTACTACACCTGTTGTATTCAGCATTTCACTGTGAGGTCTACTACACCTGTTGTATTCAGCATTTCACTGTGAGGTCTACTACACCTGTTGTATTCAGCACGTGACAAATACACATTGCTTTGATGATGCATCTCGTTACTGGTAAATTCCTCCTGATATTTCCAACGCTTGGATGGTTGGTCAAACTTACCCTTGCAGTTGTCATTCCCCAATTTTATTTCTTTTAAAAAATTAGATTTTCCTCAGTTGTTTGAGACTGTAAATATCTGATCTCGTTTCAGTAGGAATGTGAATTCCAGTGGGTTGCCTCCTCCCAGGTAGTGGCAGTGCTGGCAGTAGTAACCCGTGGGGAGGGCGTTACACTCTGACAATCAGAGAGGGGGCAAATTATTGTGGCCCTGGTGGGAAATTGTCACAATGGGGGACCAGTGTGTGTGTGTGTGTGTTTCTTGGGTAGGTACCATCTGCTAGGATTTGGCATTGGTTAATAAAATATCCCCATTCTTGCTCAATTTTGCAAGCAGCTACAACTGTACCATGCATTCACATATCAAGTCTTCTGTTGAGTTGGGCTCAGGATGGAACAACTGTTGAACATCTGAGCTGGTGGTTGTTTGTGGGGGAATGGTGGGCGTGCATGTATCCCACATCTGTTGCTATGGGGGAAGGGTGTGCATGTATCCCACATCTGTTGCTATGGGGGAAGGGTGGTGGGTGTACATGTATCCCACATCTGTTGCTATGGGGGAAGGGTGTGCATGTATCCCACATCTGTTGCTATGGGGGAAGGGTGGTGGGTGTGCATGTATCCCACATCTGTTGCTATGGGGAAGGGTGGTGGGCGTGCATGTATCCCACATCTGTTGCTATGGGGAAGGGTGGTGGGCGTGCATGTATCCCACATCTGTTGCTATGGGGAAGGGTGGTGGGCGTGCATGTATCCCACATCTGTTGCTATGGGGAAGGGTGTGCATGTATCCCACATCTGTTGCTATGGGGAAGGGTGGTGGGCGTGCATGTATCCCACATCTGTTGCTATGGGGAAGGGTGTGCATGTATCCCACATCTGTTGCTATGGGGGAAGGGTGGTGGGTGTGCATGTATCCCACATCTGTTGCTATGGGGAAGGGTGGTGGGCGTGCATGTATCCCACATCTGTTGCTATGGGGAAGGGTGTGCATGTATCCCACATCTGTTGCTATGGGGGAAGGGTGGTGGGTGTGCATGTATCCCACATCTGTTGCTATGGGGGAATGATGTTAGGGAATCTATTGGATGAATCACAGTAATTGTTTGCCAACAAATAACAATTGGCTCATTCATCCCCCTCCTCTCCCCTGTAACTATTCCCCAGGTCGTTGCTGCAAATGAGAACGTGTTCTCAGTCAACTTACCTGGTAAAATAACGGTAAAATAAAATAAAAAAATAAAAAAATAATTGCTTGCCAAAAATGTTATTTTTGTAATACCAATCCCGGCTATAGGTAAAAATCCTTCGTATGAACTGCCAACATTATTATTCGTTAATTGTGGAAATAAATTAAGATATGCAAGTAAAACATTTTTACACTCCTCCCCTTCCCTTTCGTGACATCCAATTACGATCTTGTCTCATCGCTGCAACTCCCTAATGGAAAACCCCGCCGGATCGCACTTCATGCCATCCGCATGAATGTGTTGGAGGAAACACTGTTCAAGTGACAACCAAAGTCAGCCTGCAGGCACCCGGCCGGCCACAAGGAGTCGTTAGAGCGCGATGTGCCAAGTAAAGCCCCCGGCCAAACCCTCCCCTAACCAAGCCGACACTGGGCCAATAGTGCGCTGCCCTGTGGGACACCCGGTCACGGCCGGTTGTGCCACAGCCTAGGATTGATCCCGGGTCTGTAGTGACACCTTAAGCACTCCGACGAGGTGCCTTAGATCGCCGTGCCACTCGGGAGGTGATATGCAAGATTTTTTTATATATATAAAGTACCAGTCAAAAGTTTGGGCTACTCATTCAAGGTTGTGATTTTAAAAACGATTTTCTACATTGGAATAGTGAAGATATCACAACTATGAAATAACACATTTTCAGCAAACTTAACATGTGTACATATTTGTAAGAACGTAAGATTCAACAACTGAACAAGTTCCAAAGACATGTGACTAACAGAATGGAATAATGTGTGGCTGATAATCAGATAATCAGGCACATGTGGAGGATGATGTCAGATGCTTTAATCAGGAACATGTAGGGGATGGTGTCAGATAACCAGGAACATGTGGTTGATGCCAGATAACCAGGAACATGTGGGTGATGCCAGATAACCAGGAACATGTGGGTGATGCCAGATAACCAGGAACGTGTGGGTGATGCCAGATAACCAGGAACGTGTGGGTGATGCCAGATAACCAGGAACATGTAGTTGATGCCAGATAACCAGGAACATGTAGTTGATGCCAGATAACCAGGAACATGTGGGTGATGCCAGATAACCAGGAACATGTAGTTGATGCCAGATAACCAGGAACATGTGGGTGATGCCAGATAACCAGGATTATGTGGGTGATGCCAGATAACCAGGATTATGTGGGTGATGCCAGATAACCAGGAACATGTGGGTGATGCCAGATAACCAGGAACATGTGGTTGATGCCAGATAACCAGGAACATGTGGTTGATGCCAGATAACCAGGAACATGTGGGTGATGCCAGATAACCAGGAACATGTGGGTGATGCCAGATAACCAGGAACATGTGGGTGATGATGCCAGATAACCAGGAACATGTGGGTGATGATGCCAGATAACCAGGAACATGTGGGTGATGCCAGATAACCAGGAACATGTGGGTGTTGCCAGATAACCAGGAACATGTGGTTGATGCCAGATAACCAGGAACATGTGGTTGATGTCAGATAACCAGGAACATGTGGGTGATGCCAGATAACCAGGAACATGTGGGTGATGCCAGATAACCAGGAACATGTGGGTGATGATGCCAGATAACCAGGAACATGTGGGTGATGCCAGATAACCAGGAACATGTGGGTGATGCCAGATAACCAGGAACATGTGGGTGATGCCAGATAACAAGGAACATGTGGGTGATGCCAGATAACCAGGAAGATGTGGTTGATGTCAGATAACCAGGAACATGTGGGTGATGCCAGATAACCAGGAACATGTGGGTGATGCCAGATAACAAGGAACGTGTGGGTGATGCCAGATAACCAGGAACGTGTGGGTGATGCCAGATAACCAGGAGCATGTGGGTGATGCCAGATAACCAGGAACATGTGGGTGATGCCAGATAACCAGGAACATGTGGGTGATGCCAGATAACCAGGAACATGTAGGGGATGATGACAGATAACCAGGAACATGTGGGTGATGCCAGATAACCAGGAACATGTGGGTGATGCCAGATAACCAGGAACATGTGGTTGATGCCAGATAACCAGGAACATGTGGGTGATGCCAGATAACCAGGAACATGTAGGGGATGATGACAGATAACCAGGAACATGTGGGTGATGCCAGATAACCAGGAACATGTGGTTGATGCCAGATTACCAGGAACATGTGGTTGATGCCAGATAACCAGGAACATGTGGGTGATGCCAGATAACCAGGAACATGTGGGGGATGATGCCAGATAACCAGGAACATGTGGGTGATGCCAGATAACCAGGAACATGTGGTGGATGCCAGATAACCAGGAACATGTGGTTGATGCCAGATAACCAGGAACATGTGGTTGATGTCAGATAACCAGGAACATGTGGGTGATGCCAGATAACCAGGAACATGTGGGTGATGCCAGATAACCAGGAACATGTGTGTGATGCCAGATAACCAGGAACATGTGGGTGATGCCAGATAATCCGGAACATGTGGGTGATACCAGATAACCAGGAACATGTGGGTGATGCCAGATAACCAGGAACATGTGGGTGATACCAGATAACCAGGAACATGTGGGTGATGCCAGATAATCAGGAACATGTGGGTGTTGATTTCATCAATACTTTGTTTTGTTAATCAGATCAACTACTAGATCGTATGTAGAGAGTTAATTGGTTGAGCATTATGTCAGCCCCATGCTCATAACAGGAAAAAAAAACACCCTGAATTGTAATGTATTTGACCTAAATGACTTATCCCATGGAATCAGCAGGATATCACTCTCCCCAGGTTGGGAGGAAGGTGGTTACTGTCTGTAGCCAAGCCCAGTCAAAAGGTTGGACCCCGTGGACAGAATAGAGCAGTGTAACACCCTCTCCTATCCCCATACTGGCTGCGCTGTAGAAAGGTTGGGAGGAAGTTAAAGAGGGAAAGAGTAAGATGTGATATCTGCCCTACCGTTACATCCTCCCTTGGTACTAGGAGTTCCCCTGCTACAGCACAGTTAGACATGTTTCCACCCAGCCTCAGCTCTGCTTTCAACTAGTGTTTGTTTTCTTTCAAATACTCAGATAGCTTGCCTGGAGTGTCAGATGGGTAGGTTTTGGAACTATTCCATCGATTCCATTTCAACAGGAAAGCTCGATAAGAGCGGCGGCTAAGGTATTGAGGTATTTGAAAGTAAACAATTACTACTTGAACCTAGGTGGTCAGGTTTCAAGCCAGCTCTGACCTGATCCATCTCTGGCAGTCATACACAGCAGCAGCTAGGAGAAGGGGGAGGGAAAGGAGCCTGTCCAGGTTTAGTGGGTTGGAGTGGGGCTCTTTTTACCCCCCTTGTAAATCATACAATTAGGCTACATGTAGAATCCCTATTCATTTAATAGAATCCCTATGGGCCTAAAAACCCTGATATGTCGTTTAACTTTTAAAATGTTTCAGCCTACCTTTTAACGTTTTAACACAACCAGTCGTGATGTTTTCATCTGACTGTAAAACAATGACTTCCAAACACTCATGTGTAGGCCCTTGATCATGTGTAACGGTCCTGACCAGTTTTATGTTGTTTTTGTATGTGTAATTGGTCAGGGCGTTAGTTTGGGGTGGGCAGTCTATGTTATCTGTTTCTATGTTGGTTTTGGGTTACCTGGTATGGCTCTTGATTAGAGGCAGGTGGTTTGCGTTTTCCTCTAATTAAGAGTCATATTTAGGTAGGGCGTTCTCACTGTTTGTTTGTGGGTGATTGTCTCCTGTGTCTGTATGTTATTTCGTACCACACGGGACTGTTTCGTTTCGATGTCGTCTGTTTCCTGTTCGTGAGTTTACGTTTCAGTTATGTAAGTTTATGTTCAGGTTTCGTTCTACGTCGTTTTCTTGTTTTTATAAAGTTTGGTAAAGTGTTTGTTTTCGTGTTGCCATCATCTTCAGTTTTTTTTTATAAATAAAAAGATGGCTTATTTCCCACAAGCTGCGTTTTGGTCTGAAGATCCTTCTCTCCTCACCTCATCCGAGGATGAGGAGAGCGACAGCCTTTACATCATGACTATCTGGTACTTTACATTACGCGTAAAAGTCATTGGACGAAGGCGTCTTCTGTACAGGATATTTTCTGTTAAGAGCAACGCTCGGTCTGAGCATTAACGCTTACGTTAGTGTTCCCACACGCCGATATCTCAATGTTACAGGGAGTGTTTACCTAAGACAGAGGGAACACCTGTGCTAATTAGCTATCTAGCATGCTACAAACACCTGTGGTGAACTACCTAAGTTAACCACTCACCACATTTTATGCACTGCAGTGCTAGCTAGCTGTAGCATATTATTTCAGTACTAGATCATTTTCTTGTCCTTTGATTGGGTGGACAGCATGTCAGTTTATGCTGCTAGAACTCTGATAGGTTGGAGGTCATCCTCCGGAAGTTGTCATAATCAATGTGTAAGTCTATGGAAGGGTTGAGAACCACGAGCCTCCTAGGTTTTGTATTGAAGTCAATGTATCCAGAGGAGGACAGAAGCTAGATGTCCTCCGGCTACATCCGGGCTGCATTACAACCAGCCGTGGTTGGGAGTCCCATTGGGCAGCGCACAATTGGCCCAGCGTCGTCCGGGTTTGGCCGGAGTAGGCCGTCATTGTAAATAAGAATGTTCTAAACTGACTTGCCTAGTTAAAAAAAAAAAATGTAATTACAAAAAATGTTGCCACAGAGTGCTGTTGAGGCTACTATAGACCTTGCAAAACAATGTGTTTTAAGAAATTATTTGGTGACATTAATATATTTAGTATAGTTTTATCTAAAAAGGATCACTTTTTAATTGTTTCACTATTTTTATGAAATTCACTGAGTAGGAATGTCCTCCCTTTCCTCCTCTGAGGTGGTCCGTAAAGTGTCTCAATCGAGTAGTGAATTTCAAGCACAGATTCAACCACAGAGACCATGGAGGTTCTTCAGTGCCTTGTGAAGAAGGGCACCGATTGGTAGATGTGTAAATATTAAAAAAAAACAGACCATGAATATCCATTTAAGGAAGTTTATCCATCGTCAAGAACCAGGCAGTTGTTTTGGATAGAAATACATGGAATACAGCTAAGCACAGGGAAAATCCTAGAGGAAACCTGGTTCAGTCTGCTTTCCAACAGACACTGGGAGACAAATTCACCTTTCAGCAGGACAATAACCTAAAACACAAGGCCAAATCTACACTGGAGTTGTTTACCAAGAAGACATTGAATGTTCCCGAGTGACCGAGTTACAGTTTGGATTTAAATCAGCTTGAAAATCTTTGGCAAGACTTGAAAATAGCTTTCTAGCAATGATCAACAACCAACTTGACATACCTTGAAGAATTGTAAAAAATAATAACGGGCTAATATTGTGCAATCCAGGTGTGGATAGCTCTTACAGATTTACCCAGAAAGACTTTAATCCCTGCTAAAGGTGTTTCTAACATGTATTGTCTGAGGGGGGTGAATACTTATCTAATTAAGATATATGAAGATTTGTTATTTGTAAAGATTTGTTTATAAAAGTTAGAAGATTTCTTCCACTGTGAAATAACATTTTGTGTAAATCGTTGACAAAAAAAAAAAGAAAATTCAATCCATTTTTAATCCCGCTTTGTAACAACAAGACGGGGAAGAAGTGGAGGAGTGTGAACCCTTTCGGGAAGGTAGTGTATGTGTGCCGTTGTTAACAGCAGTACTCGCTGAATCACACAGGAGATAAACATTCATTTATTTTGTCTAACGCTTGACTGAAAATATATCTAACCATAACCCTACTACCAGAGTCATACGTGTAGAGATGAAAGTGAGTAATGATGTCTCCATCTGACCTTCACCTACAGTTGAAGCTCTTCTCTTATAGAGCCCCACAGTGGAAGCACTATAGAGGGGAACGTCTAGCGTAGAGTTGGGTACAAAGTGGGATTGTTCTGGTGCTGGGTGTTAGCTTACTGCACAGGAAGTGCACGTTAGGGTCGTTGGGGAGCAGCGGAGCCGGGGGTGGGGGGTGTCTGGCCACATCTGTTCAAATAAGAGAGACCTTTGAGTTGGACAGGAAGCATAAAAGAGAAATGGAGTCTATTCACAGAACTAGCTGTGTGAACACCCCTCCACTATCATAATATGGAGGTTTGGAAAAAGTAAAGGATAGGATTGAATGTGTAATATATCCATTACAATAAAGAGAGGAATGGAGTCATTTCACAGAACTAGCTGTGTGAATATAGACTGTACTACTCTCTACTGCCATAACATTCACAGAACTAGCTGTGTGAATATAGACCGTACTACTCCCTACTGCCATAACATTCACAGAACTAGCTGTGTGAACATAGACCGTACTACTCCCTACTGCCATAACATTCACAGAACTAGCTGTGTGAATATAGACCGTACTACTCCCTACTGCCATAACATTCACAGAACTAGCTGTGTGGACATAGACCGTACTACTCCCTACTGCCATAACATTAACAGAACTAACTGAATTTTATGGCACCCTGCTGTATTGTATTGTACTACTGTAATATATTGTACTACTGTAATATATTGTACTACTGTATTGTATTGTTCTACTGTATTGTATTGTACTACTGTATTGTATAGTATTATTGTATTGTACTACTGTATTGTATTGTACTACTGTATTGTATAGTATTATTGTATTGTACTACTGTATTGTACTACTGTATTGTATTGCACTACTGTATTGTATTGTACTACTGTATTGTATTGTACTACTGTATTGTATTGTACTACTGTATTGTATAGTATTATTGTATTGTACTACTGTATTGTACTACTGTATTGTATTGCACTACTGTATTGTATTGTACTATTGTATTGTATTGTTCTACTGTATTGTATTATATTGTACTACTGTATTGTATTGCACTACTGTATTGTATTGTTCTACTGTATTGTATTGTACTACTGTATTGTATTATATTGTACTACTGTATTGTATTGTTCTACTGTATTGTATTGTTCTACTGTATTGTATTGTACTACTGTATTGTATTATATTGTACTACTGTATTGTACTACTGTATTGTATTGTTCTACTGTATTGTATTGTACTACTGTATTGTATTGTACTGCTGTGTTGTATTGTATTGTACTACTGTATTGTATTGTTCTACTGTATTGTATTGTTCTACTGTATTGTATTGTACTACTGTATTGTATTGTTCTACTGTATTGTACTACTGTATTGTATCGGTTGTGGGCGGAGCAGTTGCCGTACCAGGCGGTGATACAGCCCGACAGGATGCTCTCGATTGTGCATCTGTAGAAGTTTGTGAGTGCTTTTGGTGACAAGCCAAATTTCTTCAGCCTCCTGCTGCGCCTTCTTCACAACGCTGTCTGTGTGGGTGGACCAATTCAGTTTGTCCGTGATGTGTACACCGAGGAACTTAAACTTTCCACCTTCTCCACTACTGACCCGTCGATGTGGATAGGGGGGTGCTCCCTCTGCTGTTTCCTGAAGTCCACAATCGTCTCCTTTGTTTTGTTGAGTGTGAGGTTATTTTCCTGACACCACACTCCGAGGGCCCTCACCTCCTCCCTGTAGGCCGTCTCGTCGTTGTAGTGTCTGTAGGCCTACCACTGTAGTGTCGTCCGCAGACTTGATGATTGAGTTGGAGGCGTGCATGGCCACGCAGTCGTGGGTGAACAGGGAGTACAGGAGAGGGCTCAGAACGCACCCTTGTGGGGCCCCAGTGTTGAGGATCAGCGGGGTGGAGATGTTGTTACCTACCCTCACCACCTGGGGGCGGCCCATCAGGAAGTCCAGGACCCAGTTGCACAGGGCGGGGTCGAGACCCAGGGTCTCGAGCTTGATGACGAGTTTGGAGGGTACTATGGTGTTAAATGCTGAGCTGTAGTCGATGAACAGCATTCTCACATAGGTATTCCTCTTGTCCAGATGGGTTAGGGCAGTGTGCAGTGTGGTTGCGATTGCGTCGTCTGTGGACCTATTGGGTCGGTAAGCAAATTGGAGTGGGTCTAGGGTGTCCGGTAGGGTGGAGGTGATATGGTCCTTGACTAGTCTCTCAAAGCACTTCATGATGACGGAAGTGAGTGCTACGGGGCGGTAGTCGTTTAGCTCAGTTACCTTAGCTTTCTTGGGAACAGGAACAATAGTTGGCCTCTTGAAACATGTGGGAACAGCAGACTGGGATAAGGATTGATTGAATATGTCCGTAAACACACCAGCCAGCTGGTCTGCGCATGCTCTGAGGACGCGGCTGGGAATGCCGTCTGGACCTGCAGCCTTGCGAGGGTTAACACGTTTAAATGTTTTACTCACCTCGGCTGCAGTGAAGGAGAGCCCGCAGGTTTTGGTAGCGGGCCGTGTCAGTGGCACTGTATTGTCCTCAAAGCGAGCAAAAAAGTTATTAAGCCTGTCTGGGAGCAAGACATCCTGGTCCGCGACGGGGCTGGTTTTCTTTTTGTAATCCGTGATTGACTGTAGACCCTGCAACATACCTCTTGTGTCTGAGCTGTTGAATTGCGACTCTATTTTGTCTCTGTACTGGGACTTAGCTAGTTTGATTGCCTTGCAGAGAGAATAGCTACACTGTTTGTATTCGGTCATGTTTCCAGTCACATTGCCCTGGTTAAAAACAGTGGTTCGCACTTTCAGTTTCACGCGAATGCTGCTGTCAATCCACGGTTTCTGGTTTGGGAATTTTTTAATCGTTGCTGTGGGTACGACATCGTCAATGCACTTTCTAATGAACTCGCTCACCGAATCAGCGTATTCGTCAATGTTGTTGTTGGACGCAATGCGGAACATATTCCAATCCGCGTGATCGAAGCAGTCTTGAAGCGTGGAATCAGATTGGTCGGACCAGCGTTGAACAGACCTGAGCGAGGGAGCTTGTTGTTTTAGTTTCTGTTTGTAGGCTGGAAGCAACAAAATGGAGTCGTGGTCAGCTTTTCCGAAAGGAGGGCGGGGGAGGGCCTTATATGCGTCGCGGAAGCTAGTATAACAATGATCCAAGGTTTTACCAGCCCTGGTAGCACAATCGATATGCTGATAGAATTTAGGGAGTTTTGTTTTCAGATTAGCCTTGTTAAAATCCCAGCTACGATGAATGCAGCCTCAGGGTGTGTGGTTTCCAGTTTACAAAGAGTCAGATAAAGTTCGTTCAGGGCCATCGATGTGTCTGCTTGGGGGGGAATATATACGGCTGTGATTATAATTGAAGAGAATTCCTTTGGTAGATAATGCGGTCGACATTTAATTGTGAGGAGTTCTAGATCAGGTGAACAGAATGACTTGAGTTCCTGTATGTTGTTATGATCACACCACGTCTCGTTAATCATAAGGCATACCCCCCCGCCCCTCTTCTTACCAGAAAGATGTATGTTTCTGTCGGCGCGATGCGTGAAGAAACCAGCTGGCTGCACCGACTCCGTTAGCGTCTCTTGAGTTAGCCATGTTTCCGTGAAGCAGAGAACGTTACAATCTCTGATGTCTCTCTGGAATGTTACCCGTGCTCGGATTTCATCAACCTTATTGTCAAGAGACTGGACATTGGCGAGTAGTATGCTAGGGAGTGGAGCGCGATGTGCCCGTCTCCGAAGCCTGACCAGGAGACCGCTACGTTTGCCCCTTTTACGGCGTCGCATAGGGTTGCCGGCTAGGATCAGATGCATTGTATTGGGTGGAACGCAAAACACTGGATCCGTTTCGGGAAAGTCATATTCCTGGTTGGAACGATGGTGAGTTGACGTTGCTCTTATATTCAGTAGTTTCTCCCGACTGTATGTAATGAAACCTAAGATTACCTGGGGTACCAATGTAAGGAATAACACATATAAAAAACAAAATACTGCATATTTTCCAAGGAACGCGAAGCGAGGCGGCCATCTTGGTCGGCGCCGGAAGAGATTGTATTGTACTACTGTATTGTATTGTACTACTGTATTGTATTGTACTACTGTATTGTATTGTACTACTGTATTGTATTGTACTACTGCATTGTACTACTGTATTGTATTGTACTACTGTATTGTACTACTGTATTGTACTACTGTATTGTATTGTACTACTGTATTGTATTGTACTGCTGTGTTGTATTGTATTGCTGTATTGTATTGTACTACTGCATTGTATTGTACTACTGTATTGTACTACTGTATTGTATTGTACTACTGTATTGTACTACTGTATTGTACTACTGTATTGTATTGTATTGTACTACTGTATTGTACTACTGTATTGTATTGTACTACTGTATTGTATTGTACTACTGTATTGTATAGTATTATTGTATTGTACTACTGTATTGTATTGTACTACTGTATTGTATTCTACTACTGTATTGTATTGTACTGCTGTATTGTATTGTACTACTGTATTGTATTGTACTACTGTATTGTACTACTGTATTGTATAATTGTATTGTACTACTGTATTGTATTGTCCTACTGTATTGTACTGCTGTATTGTATTGTACTACTGTATTGTACTACTAGATTGTACTACTACGCCCCTACCTTTTCTTTAACTTTTTGTCAATATGGGGGTGCTGTTTTCACTTTTGTAAAAATGCGTTCCCAAATTAAACTGCCTCATACTCAATTCTTGCTCGTACAATATGCATATTATTATTACTATTGCATAGGAAACACTCTCTAGTTTCTAAAACCGTTTGAATTATATCTGTGAGTAAAACAGAACTCAAGTTGGAGCAAACTTCCTGTCAGGAAGTGAGAAATCTGAAATCAGGCACTCTGTTCCAGGGTCAGTTTATTAATTTGCATGTATTCTATTGGTCGACATGCACTGCATACGCCTTCCCCTAGATGTCAGCAAGCAGTGAGAATTGGAATGGAGTTGCTAGGCAGATCTGAGGCCATATAAAGGGTCTGGGAACGTGGGCTGCACTCTTTTCAACGTTCGTCATGACGCGAGACAGACCTCAGGATGGCATTCTGGAAAGCTCTCGTTATAGGCCTTAGATATATCCGGCTCTGATTTTTTTCGATATAGGTGTTAAATACGTCATAATGTAGTTATTGTAAACCGAGTTATATCATTTTATATCAGTATATTGCGATTTTCGGAATTTTCTTTGTGCTGCGTAATGAAGAGTTGGACACGTCTGGGCCACATAGCTAATGTTTACTGCTAATCCCTAAGCTGAAGACTACATTCTACAGCCGGAGCAACGATTATTCTGGACAAAGGACAACTTTCCCAAGATTCTGATGGAAGCTCATCAAAAAGTAAGAACTATTTATGATGTTAATTCGTTGTTCTGTTGAAAAATGTAAAACTACTATTCCGCCATTAATTTCGGTGCGGTCTCGCTTTAACGCACGCTGTATGTCGTAGTAACGTTAATTTTAAAAATCTAACATAGCGGTTGCATTAAGAACTAATGTATCTTTCATTTGCTGTCCAACCTGTATTTTTTAGTCAAGTTTATGATTAGTTATTGATTAGATTAGGTGCCTCGCCCAAGATTTCTCCTGACATTTTCTTTGCAGCTTGGCTACTATTCTCATTGTATAACCACGATTTGTGCCACTAAATATGCACATTTTCAAACAAACAATATGTATTGTGTAATATGATGTTATAGGACTGTCATCTGATGAAGTTTTGAGAAGGTTAGTGAAAAATGTAATATCTTTTGCTGGTTTATTCACTATCGCTAACGTGCATGAATCAATGCTGCTGTGTGGTTGGCTATTGTAGTAAGCTAATATAATGCTAAATTGTGTTTTCGCTGTAAAACACTTAAAGAATCTGAAATATTGGCTGGATTCACAAGATCTTTGTCTTTCATTTGCTGTACGCTGTATATTTTTCATAAATGTTTTATGATGAGTATTTATGTAATTCACGTTGCTCTCTGTAGTTATTCTAGTTGCTTTGGTGAGAGTTGTGATGGTGGCTGGAATGTAAAACTATGATTTATACCTGAAATATGCACATTTTTCGAACAAAACATATGCTATACAATATATATGTTATCAGACTGTCATCTGATGAAGTTGTTTCTTGGTTAGTGGCTATTTATATCTTTATTTGGTCGAATTTGTGATAGCTACCTATGCAGGAAAAAAATGGTGGGAAAAAAAAGTTGTGTCTTTTGTGTCTTTTGCTATGGTGGTTAGCTAATAGAAATACATATTGTGTCTTCCCTTAAAAACATTTTAAAAATCAGAAATGATGGCTGGATTCACATGATGTGTATCTTTCATTTGGTGTCTTGGACTTGTGATTTCATGAACATTTTATTATATGATATCCCTGTGGCTTTAGGCTAGGCTATGCTAGTCAGCTTATTTGATGGGGGGGATCCCGGATCCGGGTTTGTGACTCGTTAGAGGTTTTAAGGTATCTGTGACCAACAGTATTCCCAGTCATGTGCGATAGAAGGAATGATTGTCCAGACTCAGACTGCTATAACACTCTTGGTTTGACCACCAGACTACTTATTAAAGACAAAGAAGATAGTTGTGTGCTGAACATAACAGGGTGCCATTGAAAGGGAGGTATGGAGCGATTTCAGTGCCAACAGACTTTGTAGTTGAGTTTTATTATTCTGAATCTATGTTAGGGTATTGAATTTGAATTTTATATTTTTTTATTCATAATAATGAACAAATTGAATCGTTAAATTCCTAAATCCGTTACCAAATTGTTTACAGAATTACCAAAAATCAGTAACTGGATTACTGCAGCTGAATTGGCTACAATGGGACATCATAATAGACACAAACCACAGTTTGGTCATCTGCTACTGTCGTCCCTATTGAGCGATTACAGTACCAACATACATTTTATTTGAATTTTAGAAATTGGAATTTGTTAGGATATTGAATTTGAATTCATAAAGCACAAATTGAAACATTAAACTTAACTAAACTTGGGGTGGCAGGGTAGCCTAGTGGTTAGAGCGTTGGACTAGTAACCGCAAGGTGGTAAGTTCGAATCCCTGAGCTGACAAGGTACAAACAAATCTGTTATTCTGCCCCTGAACAGGAGGTTAAACCACAGTTCCTAGGCCATCATTGAAAATAAGAATTTGTTCTAAATTGACTTGCCAAGTTAAATAAAGGTTATTAAAATAAATAAAGGTTAAATTAAAAAAAAATATATATATATATAATAACTACTAAATTGAACTTGTATTCCATGATTTGAAACTGAATTCAATAAAAAATGTATTTCTATTTAATTCAATATTCCAATTCAGTTTCTAAATTCAGAATCAAAACTGCTCTCAACAATGATAATTCTAACTTCAATTTTAAAGTAAAAGGCCTCATGACCTCATTAATGGCTGTTACATTGACTACAACATGACCTCATTAATGGCTGTTACATGGACTACAACATGACCTCATTAATGGCTGTTACATGGACTACAACATGACCTCATTAATGGCTGTTACATTGACTACAACATGACCTCATTAATGGCTGTTACATGGACTACAACATGACCTCATTAATGGCTGTTACATTGACTACAACATGACCTCATTAATGGCTGTTACATGGACTACAACATGACCTCATTAATGGCTGTTACATGGACTACAACATGACCTCATTAATGGCTGTTACATTGACTACAACATGACCTCATTAATGGCTGTTACATTGACTACAACATGACCTCATTAATGGCTGTTACAGTGACTACAACATGACCTCATTAATGGCTGTTACATGGACTACAACGTGACCTCATTAATGGCTGTTACATGGACTACAACATGACCTCATTAATGGCTGTTACAGTGACTACAACATGACCTCATTAATGGCTGTTACATGGACTACAACATGACCTCATTAATGGCTGTTACATGGACTACAACATGACCTCATTAATGGCTGTTACATGGACTACAACATGACCTCATTAATGGCTGTTACATGGACTACAACATGACCTCATTAATGGCTGTTACATGGACTACAACATGACCTCATTAATGGCTGTTACATTGACTACAACATGACCTCATTAATAGCTGTTACATGGACTACAACATGCCCTCATTAATGGCTGTTACATGGACTACAACATGACCTCATTAATGGCTGTTACATGGACTACAACATGACCTCATTAATGGCTGTTACATGGACTACAACATGACCTCATTAATGGCTGTTACATTGACTACAACATGACCTCATTAATGGCTGTTACATGGACTACAACATGACCTCATTAATGGCTGTTACATGGACTACAACGTGACCTCATTAATGGCTGTTACAGTGACTACAACATGACCTCATTAATGGCTGTTACATGGACTACAACATGACCTCATTAATGGCTGTTACATGGACTACAATATGACCTCATTAATGGCTGTTACAGTGACTACAACATGACCTCATTAATGGCTGTTACATGGACTACAACATGACCTCATTAATGGCTGTTACATGGACTACAACATGACCTCATTAATGGCTGTTACATTGACTACAACATGACCTCATTAATGGCTGTTACATGGACTACAACGTGACCTCATTAATGGCTGTTACATGGACTACAACATGACCTCATTAATGGCTGTTACATTGACTACAACATGACCTCATTAATGGCTGTTACATGGACTGTCTTTGCTGGCAGAAGAAGCAAGAGACAATAGTGATCACTGAGCGGTCATATTGACTAACTCATCTCTGTCATCATTTCATAGTTAATCAATATTTTTACAAATAAAACACAATGAAAATCTGGTGTTTCTATGTTAAATCACTATGACTCATTTATAGGTCTACCTTTTACGTGTAACTTCTGTGAACTTTATTTATCTTCACAAGGGAGGGGAATTAGATAATCTCTTACATATATGTGGGTTTGTGGTAACAGAATTTTCTGAGACCCCTTTTCCATTTGTTTGAATATAAATCAAAGTCTTGACTGAAAATGGTTGAGAAATGCATCTGTGCCTGCATTTCCCCCAAAAATATTGACTCTTAGATTTAATTTGATATGCTCCTTTAAACTTCAAATGTTGGTGCACACACACACACACACACACACACACACACACACACACACACACACACACACACACACACACACACACACACACACACACACACACACACACACACACACACACACACACACACACACACACACACACACCACAAAAGTTTAGTAATAATTACAGTTGTCTGTACTAAATCTCTCTGCAAAAAGTTCTCTTCACCTACAGAACAGCTTCTCTAGCCTGTCTGTGTGGTTCCTGCCTCAGTCTAAGTGCCTGGGTTATAATTTGGTCCAGGGTGTGAACAATAGAGCTGTTAACTGCTGCTGCTGTCTTTCTCCTCCTTTCTCTCCTCTCCTTCTATCCTAGGGGAGGGAATGACTGAGGGAAGGACTGAGGGAAGGACTAAGGGAGGGAGGGGAGTGATGAAGGAAGGAAGGATGGATGGAGGGAAGGAGGCAGCGAGGGAGGGTGTGAAAATTTGGTATTTAAACGTACCATGAATAAACATTTAATTTGTCAGCAGCCTTTAAAATATCACAGCTTTTAAACAAAGACAGTGAGCTCCAACAAAGATAAAGAAAACCTCAGCAGTTTGGTCTCCTGGCTCCTGGCAGTGTCCTCATCACTGCTGCCACGTTTACTGAAGCCAACTGTAATCACGCCTCACTCGGTTCTGGCTGACTGGAGACAGAAAAGCACCATTGAGAGGGCTCCCTCTGGTGGTTTAACACGATTTAACCTTCCGCCTACTGTCTGTAATCTACACATACTTCATTCACAGTAAAGTAGTATCCATTGCAAAAAAATGTATATACAAATGTATATGTACTGTCAAAATGTAAAATATGGTGACATGCAACAAACTGAGTGGAATTGACAGGCTCCTGAGACTAGAGGACGTTAAACTGACCGACTCAGGTCACGTGTCTACTCATGTTGTACTGACGTAGACTGTATTATAATATACCTGGCCTTTATTATAATAGACATTGCCTATATTATAATAAACCTGGCCTGTAATATAATATACCTGGTTTGTATTATAATAGACCTTGCCTGTAGACCTGGCCTGTATTGTAATAGACCTGGCCTGTGTTATAATAGACCTGGCCTGTATTATAATAGACCTGGCCTGTATTATAATAGACCTGGCCTGTATTATAATAGACCTGACCTGTATTATATTATACGTGGCTTGTAGACCTGGCCTGTGTTATAATATACATGGCCTGTATTATAATAGACCTGGCCTGTATTATAATATACCTGGCCTGTATTATAATAGACCTGGCCTGTATTATAATAGACCTGCCCTGTAGACCTGGCCTGTATTGTAATAGACCTGCATTATAATAGAAATGGCCTGTATTATACTAGACCTGTCCTGTATTATAATAGACCTGGCCTGTATTATAATAGACCTGTCCTGTATTATAATAGACCTGGTCGGTATTATAATAGACCTGCCCTGTAGACCTGGCCTGTATTGTAATAGACCTGCATTATAATAGAAATGGCCTGTATTATAATAGACCTGGTCGGTATTGTAGTAGATCTGGCCTGTATTATAATCGACCTGGCCTGTATTATAATAGACCTGGCCTGTATTATAATATACCTAGCCTGTGGACCTGTCCTGTATTATAATAGACCTGGGCTTTATTATAATAGACCTGGCCTGTATTATAATAGACCTGGTCTCTATTATAATAGACCTGGCCTGTATATCTGGCCTGTATTGTAATAATAGACCTGGCCTGTATTATAATAGACCTGGCCTGTATTATAATAGACCTGGCCTGTATTATAATAGACCTGACCTGTATTATATTATACGTGGCTTGTAGACCTGGCCTGTGTTATAATATACATGGCCTGTATTATAATAGACCTGGCCTGTATTATAATATACCTGGCCTGTATTATAATAGACCTGGCCTGTATTATAATAGACCTGCCCTGTAGACCTGGCCTGTATTGTAATAGACCTGCATTATAATAGAAATGGCCTGTATTATACTAGACCTGTCCTGTATTATAATAGACCTGGCCTGTATTATAATAGACCTGTCCTGTATTATAATAGACCTGGTCGGTATTATAATAGACCTGCCCTGTAGACCTGGCCTGTATTGTAATAGACCTGCATTATAATAGAAATGGCCTGTATTATAATAGACCTGGTCGGTATTATAGTAGATCTGGCCTGTATTATAATCGACCTGGCCTGTATTATAATAGACCTGGCCTGTATTATAATATACCTAGCCTGTGGACCTGTCCTGTATTATAATAGACCTGGGCTTTATTATAATAGACCTGGCCTGTATTATAATAGACCTGGTCTCTATTATAATAGACCTGGCCTGTATATCTGGCCTGTATTGTAATAGACTTGATCTGTAGACATGGCCTCTATTATAATTGACCTGGGCTGTATTATAATAGACCTGGCCTGTACTATAATAGACCTGGTCTGTATTATAATAAACCTGGCCTGTAATATATTAAACCTGGCCTGTAATATAATAGACCTAGCCTGTATTATAATAGACCTGACCTGTATTATAATAGACCTAGCCTGTAGACCTGTCCTGTATTATATTAGACCTGGCCTGTATTATAATAGAGCTAGCCTGTAGACCTGTCCTGTATTATATTAGACCTGGCCTGTATTATAATAGACCTGGTCTGTAGACCTGTCCTGTACTATAATAGACATGGCCTGTATTATATTAGACCTGGCCTGTATTATAATAGACCTGGTCTGTAGACTTGTCCTGTACTATAATAGACATGGCCTGTATTATATTAGACCTGGCTTGTATTATAATATAACTGATCTGTATTATAATAGACCTGGCAAGTACTATAATAGACCTGTTCTGTATTATATTAGACCTGGCTTGTGTTATAATAGACCTGGCCTGTATTATATTAGACCTGGCCTGTATTATAATAGACCTGGCCTGTATTATAATAGACCTGGCTTGTGTTATAATAGACCTGGCCTGTATTATATTAGACCTGGCTTGTATTATAATAGACCTGGCTTGTGTTATAATAGACCTGGCCTGTATTATAATAGACCTGGCCTGTATTATAATAGACCTGATCTGTATTATAATATACCTGGCCTGTGGACCTGGCCTGTAAAATAATAGACCTGACCTGTAGACCTGTCCTCCATTATAATTTACCTAGTCTATATTATAATAGACCTGTTCTGTATTATAATAGACCTGGCCTGTATCATAATATACATGGCCTGTAATATGAAGACCTGGTCTGTATTATAATAGACCTGGCCTGTATTATTCTAGACCTGGCCTGTAGACCTGGCCTGTATTGTAATAGACCTGCATCATAATAGACCTGACCTGTATTTTAATAGACCTGGCCTGTATTGTAATAGACATGGCCTGTATTATTCTAGACCTGGCCTGTAGACCTGGCCTGTATTGTAATAGACCTGCATCATAATAGACCTGACCTGTATTATAATAGACCTGTTCTGTATTATAATAGACATGGTCTGTATTATAATAGACCTAGCCTGTATTATAATAGACCTGTTCTGTATTATAATAGACCTGGCCTGTATTGTAATAGACCTGCATCATAATAGACCTGACCTGTATTTTAATAGACCTGGCCTGTATTATAATAGACTTGAACTGTATTATAATAGACCTGATCTCTATTATAATAGACCTGTCCTGTATTATAATAGACATTGTGCGTTGCACAACCTGATGTAGTTCACCCCCCTTGAAATCATTACAGAAGCGGAGGCTACCGTCCGGTTTGGGCACCTACACGATGGGGCTGCACCATGCACTGTGGGACTCTTCAACGAACCCCATCCTCAGCATAGCCTCCACTTTCTGTTTCACGGACTTCCTTCGTACCTCCGGAATCCGATATGGCCTCTTTCTTACCATTTCGCAGGGCCGGGTAAGCATGTGGTGTTCAATGAGCTGTAGACACATGCTGGTTAACCGGTTGCTTCTGGGCCGCACAGTCTATTGTCTGTGCGGCTAGTCGTCCCCGCTCTCTTCTTATGCCGGCTCGTACCTTCTTCCTCAACTCGTGCCCCGTTGTGTCACCGTGAACACAGGAAATGGACATCTCCCTACCCCGTTCGGTCACCTGGTTCAGCATGCTCGTGGTTACGAGCGTAACCATACTTCCGGAGTCCAATAGTGCTTCCGTGTCGTGTCCGTCGACCTTCACCGGGACCATGGGTGCGGTTGATTCGGGGTGTACCCAACAGGAGGTGACATAGTTCACGGCGTGACCCACCTCGCCGCCGGGGCTTGCTGATGGAATCGACTCCTCTCGAGCCGGGCAATTCCAGGCAATGTGCCCCCGGGCGTCACACTCAAAACACCTCCTTTGGTCTCCATCTACCTGTTGTCGTCGGGGACGGGTCAGCCCTACCCCAGCCGTTTCTCCACGGGCTTGCGTTCCTTTGGCCCTGTCGACTGTCGGTTTGGGGTACACCGTGGTGGGGCTGTCCTTCCGTCCCCTCGAATGGGTAGCCGAATCGTTCCGGCTCCTACTCAGCAGGGCCTGCGTGTTATGATGCGTCTCCACTTCTTCCAGGAGGCCCTCCAAGGTCTGGGGCGCGCATAGACTCGCTGCCCTCTTCATGTTGTGGGGTGGCGCCTGTAAGAAGCGATCCAGGACCACTTTGTAGAGGATGGAGAGGGTGGAAACATCGGTTAGGAGCCATGCCCTGGTGACGCGCAGTAGGTCGCTCATCTGTGCTCGGGGGATGTGTCGGCTACGAACCTCCAGTCATGGAACCGTTGAGCCCGAAGGGCCAGGCTGTACCTGTAGCGGCTGAGTATCTCCCATTTGAGTCCTTCGTAGTTAGCTGCCTGTTTGTCGTTCAGGTCCCAATACGCCTTTTGGGCATTCTCCAAGAGGAATGTGGCAAGCAAAATGGCCCACTTCCCATAGTATAGAATAACTATCTTCAAAGTAATGACTCGGGACGTCGGGTTTGATATGAAAGCTTCTTTTAGTAATAATACTTGTTCTCGTTACATTTAACAACTTTAGATTCTACAGAGCAATGCAAGCAAGATGCGGAAAGGTCAGTTTAATCACTTTGATTAACCTGCACATAACTGGCGCGTTATCTCTCTCATTCCTGTCTCAAAGCATTCTGGAACTTGCAGTCAAAAGCGTAATTCAACACTAACCAATACAATTACATATGTAAATAACTGTAAAGAAATATCTTTAGATACAGCTCAATGAATGAACTTAAACATTAACTCTGTAACACATTAAAGTTACAACACGTAGAGCTGTCCTTTCAAACGTACAGAGGTAGGTTTCGACGTCATCGTCTTCAGTTAGTTTGAGAAAAACTGTTTGGGACTGTTTGTCTGTTTGTTATAGGTCTGTTTCAGGAGACGCTCCTCCTTGCAGCTTCCTGATTTCCTCAATGAGGCGCATGTTTTGTAGTCGCTTTTCCTGCAGCGTTCGTTCCTGAACCGCCTGTTGTGCCCAACTCGTCCATGCCGATGCTGCGTAAACTTCAACCCTGATTTGACCATGTTATCAGATTTCCCGCATTCTCCACCACTTGTGGCAGACCAGGGGGTTTGGTCAAGACATTTACACAGATCAGACACGGACAGAGTAGGATTAGCTCACTTTCAAGAGTGTTTATTAAATAATAAATCAAAATGAAAAGGATCAGTCTCCCCCATGAGACCCTCTCCGTCTTCAACTACACAGAAGTCACCTTATTTCCTTCCCCAAATCCTCTCCTGTGTGTTTATGGGGCTTGAACAGCTGGTTAGCAATCAGCCCTTGATTACTCACCAACTCGCCAATCAGCCCCAATTAGTCCTGTGCGGAATGATGCCTGCGTGGTCCCATGGCAAATCCAGCAGATGGAGCCATCGCCTTGTGATGTATGCTCCGTCTGTCACCAGGCTTCGACGAGTTTCCACCTTGGGGCTGACCTGCTGTACGCAGACTTTCAAGTTTGGGGAAATCAATTTTCACCATAAAAATGCACTATTATACTATTATACATTATACCATTATACTATAAGCATTACCTGCATAATCGCATTTGCGGTCCCTTTTGAGAATGGTGTTTTCCTGCTAATGGTGTTTTCCTGCTATGACATAGATACTATTACAGGGTTGGTACCTGTTACAGGGTTAACAAATGATAACGTCAGGGCGGAGATGAGAGTGCATCTCCAGAATATTAACACAAGTGATGAACTCTTGCTTGAGAAAATGCAAATTGCCCAGGACAATGAAAGCGAAAACATGCAAAAGACCATGAAACATATCATGGCTGTCACTTATACTCCCCCACCGGCGCTCGAGGTCGTCAGGCTGCTCATTATTACACACAACTGTCACCCTCATTACGCGTACCAGCGCCTCATCAGACTCCATCACCTGCATGATTACCTTCCTATATCCATCACTCCCTTTGGTGTGAGGGGAGTCCCAAAACCCATATACCGGAAATACTTGATGGTTTGGAGGAAACTCATGGTTTACAGTTTTACATCAAGGAAAGGCATACGCCCAAGGCTTTGTGGGAGAGGAGTCCAGAAAATACACTGCCTAAAGGATTCCTTGGATCTTATATGAATGGATCAGAATTCCCTTTGGCTTATCAAACATTCACCAGATAAGCTCCGCCTCACCAGGAAGTTATATGGGAGGATGCTCACCAGACAGGCTCCGCCCCACCCGGAAGTTATATGGGAGATTGCTCACCAGACAGGCTCCGCCCCACCAGGAAGTTATATGGGAGGATGCTCACCAGACAGGCTCCGCCCCACCAGGAAGTTATATGGGAGATTGCTCACCAGACAGGCTCCGCCCCACCAGGAAGTTATATGGGAGAATGCTCATCAGACAGGCTCCGCCCCACCAGGAAGTTATATGGGAGGATGCTCACCAGAGAGCATTAGAACACTTGGTGTGTGTGACTAATCCACCTATGCTTGCTGACCCAGATTTCAAGGACCCTTTAATCCTGCACGTTGATGCCTCCGAAGAGGGAGGTGTGTTATACCAAGGACAAAGTGGTAAACTGATAGTCATTGGATATGTCTCCTCACCCTCTGACACAAGCAGAGAGAAACTATCACCTTCACTCTGGGAAACTGGTGTTCTTGGCCCTCAAATGGGCAGTGACTGAGCGGTTCTGAGATGACCTCATTTATGTTCCCTCTGTGACAGTGGACAGTGAGGAACTACAGTGAGACTGAATGACACCGGTCATCGTTGGGTAACAGAGCTGTCTGACTTCAACGTGTCACGCTGAAATACTGTCCTGGAAAGGTAAACACTGACTCCAACTTTCTGTCACATTCTCCTTTGCATGCTGAACATTACGTGGAAGAACGCACAGAGAAACACTCACCTGAGACGGTAATAGCAACACTCAATAATGTTCAGACACAACAGCATGACTGTGTTTCATGGATATCCACAGTCACACTAAGGGGGGGGGGGGGGGGCAGTTACAGACTGACTGTCTCCATACCATCTCAGGCTCAGTTAAAGATGCAGCTGTATGGAGGGTATTGGAAGCGAAAAGGACTGAGCCAAAACCAACAGAATGTCAACAGGAGTCGTGAGCCAAGTTAAACTGTTACTGCAAGAGTGGATCAGGCTCCGTGTCTCACCAGATGCATTATTACAGAGGAAAACAGCAGAAAGGAGACAAGTTGACGTATCATATCAGTATAGAACACTAATTTACAAGAAACGTACAAACTGAAATGGCCCATCGAGGAACAGAAAGAGTGTTGAACTAAGAACGAGAATGCTTTCCTTGGCCGCGCGTGCAACATGACAATGAACACTTTATCACCAAAGTGTGGAAGTGTATCAAACAGAAGAATCCCAGTGTAATAACTAGGGCCCCAATGCAACATGTACGAGCTACAGCTCCTTTCCAGATGAATTCAACTGACTATGTGTATTTAGAGAAAAGCAGAGGAGGCAAGCCTACCCCTACCAGAATTAAGTCATCAAAAAAACTGCATCAAAAAGCTTTGTGGACTTGTTCCCAAAGTTAGGCTTTGTGTCAAAAAATCCATCAAGATCAGGGAAGAAAGTTAAAAAATCTGTTATTCAGAGCCTTGCAGAACTGTGAAAGAATTCTATAACCGCTCCATATCATCCACAGGGGAATCCGGTGACAGATTTAATCTATTGTCAATGTTGCACACACTAGATGAAGAGAAAAAGGACAACTGGGGTGATATTCTAAACAAGGTCACTCAACTGGGGTGATATTCTAAACAAGGTCACTGAACTGGGGAGTAATTCTAAACAAGGTCACTCAACTGGAGTGATATTCTAAACAAGGTCACTCAACTGGGGAGTAATTCTAAACAAGGTCACTCAACTGGAGTGATATTCTAAACAAGGTCACTCAACTGGAGTGATATTCTAAACAAGGTCACTCAGCTGGGGTGATATTATAAACAAGGTCACTCAACTGGGGAGTAATTCTAAACAAGGTCACTGAACTGGGGTGTAATTCTAAACAAGGTCACTGAACTGGGGTGTAATTCTAAACAAGGTCACTCAACTGGGGTGTAATTCTAAACAAGGTCACTGAACTGGGGTGATATTCTAAACAAGGTCACTGAACTGGGGTGATATTCTAAACAAGGTCACTCAACTGGGGTGATATTCTAAACAAGGTCACTCAACTGGAGTGATATTCTAAACAAGGTCACTCAACTGGGGTGATATTCTAAACAAGGTCACTCAACTGGGGTGATATTCTAAACAAGGTCACTCAACTGGGGTGATATTCTAAACAAGGTCACTGAACTGGGGTGATATTCTAAACAAGGTCACTCAACTGGAGTGATATTCTAAACAAGGTCACTGAACTGGGGTGTAATTCTAAACAAGGTCACTCAACTGGGGTGATATTCTAAACAAGGTCACTGAACTGGGGTGATATTCTAAACAAGGTCACTCAACTGGAGTGATATTCTAAACAAGGTCACTCAACTGGGGTGATATTCTAAACAAGGTCACTGAACTGGGGAGTAATTCTAAACAAGGTCACTCAACTGGAGTGATATTCTAAACAAGGTCACTCAACTGGAGTGATATTCTAAACAAGGTCACTCAGCTGGGGTGATATTATAAACAAGGTCACTCAACTGGGGAGTAATTCTAAACAAGGTCACTGAACTGGGGTGTAATTCTAAACAAGGTCACTGAACTGGGGTGTAATTCTAAACAAGGTCACTCAACTGGGGTGTAATTCTAAACAAGGTCACTCCTCAACTGGAGTGATATTCTAAACAAGGTCACTCAACTGGAGTGATATTCTAAACAAGGTCACTGAACTGGGGTGTAATTCTAAACAAGGTCACTCAACTGGGGTGATATTCTAAACAAGGTCACTCAACTGGAGTGATATTCTAAACAAGGTCACTCAACTGGGGTGATATTCTAAACAAGGTCACTCAACTGGGGTGATATTCTAAACAAGGTCACTCAACTGGGGTGATATTCTAAACAAGGTCACTGAACTGGGGTGATATTCTAAACAAGGTCACTCAACTGGAGTGATATTCTAAACAAGGTCACTCAACTGGGGTGATATTCTAAACAAGGTCACTGAACTGGGGTGTAATTCTAAACAAGGTCACTCAACTGGGGTGATATTCTAAACAAGGTCACTGAACTGGGGTGTAATTCTAAACAAGGTCACTGAACTGGGGTGATATTCTAAACAAGGTCACTCAACTGGGGTGATATTCTAAACAAGGTCACTGAACTGGGGTGTAATTCTAAACAAGGTCACTCAACTGGGGTGATATTCTAAACAAGGTCACTCAACTGGGGTGATATTCTAAACAAGGTCACTGAACTGGGGTGTAATTCTAAACAAGGTCACTCAACTGGGGTGATATTCTAAACAAGGTCACTGAACTGGGGTGTAATTCTAAACAAGGTCACTCAACTGGGGTGATATTCTAAACAAGGTCACTCAACTGGAGTGATATTCTAAACAAGGTCACTCAACTGGGGTGTAATTCTAAACCAAGTCACTCAACTGGGGTGATATTCTAAACAAGGTCACTCAACTGGGGTGATATTCTAAACAAGGTCACTGAACTGGGGTGTAATTCTAAACAAGGTCACTCAACTGGGGTGATATTCTAAACAAGGTCACTCAACTGGAGTGATATTCTAAACAAGGTCACTCAACTGGGGTGATATTCTAAACAAGGTCACTCAACTGGGGTGATATTCTAAACAAGGTCACTCAACTGGGGTGATATTCTAAACAAGGTCACTCAACTGGGGTGATATTCTAACAAGGTGATTCATTAATATAATAGCACCACCAGTGTTGCTACGAGGTTCTCACCTTATTTCCTGCTTTTCAGAAGGGCTCCACCTGTTGACCTTGTCTTTGGGTTACAGATAAAGGAACAGGAGAAATCATACCAGGATTATGCAAAGAAGTGGTAGCAACAGATGGCAGAAACCTATGACATTCCCATAAGAACCAAGGAGAAATAAACAGCAAAGGGAAAAGCCTACTACGATGAGAATAAAATTAGTTCTGGTCTCAGGGGGTGAGGAACATGTCAGAAAGTAGAGGACCGAAGAGCTAAGATCACCCCAGCGTAGAGATCACACGGGGAGGACCGAGGAAATGTGATGACAGCCCTGTCTATGAGGTCAAACCTGACAGGGGTAAAGGCAAGGCCTTCGTTCTGCATCGCATTATGCTCATGTCTTGTAATTCCCTACCATTTGAGGAACCAGTTCAAGCGCAGAGTAAAGGTCCTTGGAGAAGGGAACCACCTCAGGATAGAGGACTGTGGAGAAGGGAACCACCTCAGCATAGAGGACTGTGGAGAAGGGAACCACCCCAGGATAGAGGACTGTGGAGAAGGGAATCACCCCAGGATAGAGGACTGTGGAGAAGGGAACCACTCCAGGATAGAGGACTGTGGAGAAGGGAACCACCCCAGGATAGAGGACTGTGGAGAAGGGAATCACCCCAGGATAGAGGACTGTGGAGAAGGGAACCACCCCAGGATAGAGGACTGTGGAGAAGGGAACCACCTCAGGATAGAGGACTGTGGAGAAGGGAACCACTCCAGGATAGAGGACTGTGGAGAAGGGAACCACCCCAGGATAGAGGACTGTGGAGAAGGGAACCACTCCAGGTTAGAGGACTGTGGAGAAGGGAACCACCCCAGGATAGAGGACTGTGGAGAAGGGAACCACCTCAGGGTAGAGGACTGTGGAGAAGGGAACCACCCCAGGATAGAGGACTGTGGAGAAGGGAACCACCCCAGCATAGAGGACTGTGGAGAAGGGAACCACCCCAGGATAGAGGTCTGTGGAGAAGGGAACCACCCCAGCATAGAGGACTGTGGAGAAGGGAACCACCTCAGGATAGAGGTCTGTGGAGAAGGGAACCACCCCAGCATAGAGGACTGTAGAGAAGGGAACCACCCCAGGATAGAGGACTGTGGAGAAGGGAACCACCCCAGGATAGAGGACTGTGGAGAAGGGAACCACCCCAGGATAGAGGACTGTGGAGAAGGGAACCACCTCAGGGTAGAGGACTGTGGAGAAGGGAACCACCTCAGGATAGAGGACTGTGGAGAAGGGAACCACCCCAGGATAGAGGACTGTGGAGAAGGGAACCACCTCAGGATAGAGGTCTGTGGAGAAGGGAACCACCCCAGCATAGAGGACTGTGGAGAAGGGAACCACTCCAGGATAGAGGACTGTGGAGAAGGGAACCACCTCAGGATAGAGGACTGTGGAGAAGGGAACCACCCCAGGATAGAGGACTGTGGAGAAGGGAACCACTCCAGGATAGAGGACTGTGGAGAAGGGAACCACCTCAGGATAGAGGACTGTGGAGAAGGGAACCACTCCAGGATAGAGGTCTGTGGAGAAGGGAACCACCTCAGGATAGAGGACTGTGGAGAAGGGAATTACACCAGCAAAAGCAGCCAAATGCTGGGAGCGCTGAGTCTGAGAGCTCAGATGAGGATTCATCAACAGGCCAAGAAGGGATGATGAAAGCAGACAGTGTAGTACACTGTCTGCTTTCATCATAGTGAGGAACAGGGTCAGAATGATAGAAATGTCACTCTGAAGGAGTGCCAGCCTGTCCTCAGGGAGACCCCGGAGGCTCAGAGACTCAATCATCCCATGATGAGGTGTACACTAATTCATTGGGGTCCCCTATGACCTTGCCCTGCCATTCATCCCTGCAGAGGATGCCCAGAAATATTCGAAATATATAACACTTTAGGTCTGCCAAGCTCTTATCAGGATACCAACTAGAGATTATCAGATATTTATTTGTTTACCTTAACTAATCCCAGCATGATAATGGTGCGTGTGGGTCTTTGTCCATACAGGTAGACATGTCTATCTAGTTATATGGCTGGTAGTTCAGGTTTCTCAGGTGTTCTCATGACCAGTACTTATGTCCTCTGATTTTATTTTGGGCACAGTGAAATGTTTGTGACAACATTTACATTTTGAAGGGTGTTGTAAGGGTCTTAAAACACCTGTATTCCAGCCACTAGGGGGCACTCATGTGAAGCCCCATGGGAAATATGAAAAGTTGAAGTGGTGGAGAGGAAGAAAAACTAACCAAAAGTGCTGTAAACTGCTGTTACATCTAAACATGATTACAACCTTTCACCTTGGAGTTTCTATTATAAGCTCATAGACAGGGTAACATAAGTATATAGAAGGACCTGTTTCTTTGTTAACCGATCAACTCAAAATAGCCGCATGTGCACGCTCCCTCAAATCGTTTGGAGAAAGTATAATTTACATTTTGTTAATTTATGTTCACTTATATTTTTCATACTATAAAATAATGACACGGAATTCTAAGCAAATCTTGTCTGCTAAATGAACTAGTGTCGCCCACAGCTGTATGGCATCAGGACCTGACATAAGGACAACTCAGAGTATGCCATTCTGTTATTCTGAAATAGACTACCTTTTCTTCATATCATGTTTCTTTAGACCTGTCTAAAATAAATAATGTATTTATTGTGAAGGTGTAGGCTATAATACATGGGATTTATTAGACTTTTTAAAATGTAGATGTTCCAAAAGTCTGCATCAGCGGCTTGTAGGCTGTGTGGAAGCCAGGAGATGCTAAATGTGTCTACAGAGCATTCGGAAAGTATTCAGACCCCTTTGACTTTTTCCAAAAATGTTACGTTAAAGCCTTATTCTAAAATGGATTAAATAAACATGAAAAATCTATCTATACACAATACCCCACAATGACAAGGCGAAAACAGTTTTTTTTTTTACAGAAAAATAAGAATACATAAGTATTCAGACCCTTTTCTATGAGACTCGGAATTGAGCACATCCTGTTTCCATTGATCGTCCTTGAGATTTTAACTTTTCTGGAGTCCACCTGTGGTTAATTGATTTGGAAAGAAACACACATATCAGTTGACAGTGCATGTCAGATTAAAAACTAAGCTATGAGGTAGAAGGAATTGTCCGTAGAGCTTCGAGACAGGATTGTGTCGAGGCAGAGATCTGGGGAAGGGTACTAAAACATTTCCGCAACATTGAAGGTCCTCAAGATTTGCCAAAATACATCTAAAAGACTATCAGACCATGAGAAACAAGATTCTCTAGGCTGATGAAACCATGATTGAACTCTTTAGCCTGAATGCCAAGCGTGACGTCTGGAGGAGATCTGGCACCATCCCTACGGTGAAGCATGGTGGTGGCAGCATCATGCTGTGGGGATGTTTTTTCAGCGGCAGGGACTGGGAGACTAGTCAGGATTGGGAGAAAGATGAACAGAGCAAAGTACAGAGAGATCCTTGATGAAAACCTGCTCCAGAGCGCTCAGGACCTCGGAAGGTTCACTTTCCAACAGGACAACAACACAACAAGACAACAACACACAGCCAAGACAACAACACAACAAGACAACAACACACAGCCAAGACAACAACACACAGCCACGACAACAACACACAGCCACGACAACAACACACAGCCAAGACAACAACACACAGCCAAGACAACAACACACAGCCAAGACAACAACACACCCAGACAACAACACACAGCCAAGACAACAACACACAGCCAAGACAACAACACACAGCCACGACAACAACACACAGCCAAGACAACAACACACAGCCAAGACAACAACACACAGCCACGACAACAACACACAGCCAAGACAACAACACACAGCCAAGACAACAACACACCCAGACAACAACACACAGCCAAGACAACAACACACAGCCAAGACAACAACACACCCAGACAACAACACACAGCCAAGACAACAACACACAGCCAAGACAACAACACACAGCCAAGACAACAACACACCCAGACAACAACACACAGCCACGACAACAACACACAGCCAAGACAACAACACACAGCCAAGACAACAACACACAGCCAAGACAACAACACACAGCCAAGACAACAACACACAGCCAAGACAACAACACACAGCCAAGACAACAACACACAGCCACGACAACAACACACAGCCACGACAACAACACACAGCCAAGACAACAACACACAGCCACGACAACAACACACAGCCACGACAACAACACACAGCCACGACAACAACACACAGCCACGACAACAACACAACAACACGACAACACACAGCCAAGACAACAACACACAGCCAAGACAACAACACACAGCTAAGACAACAACACACAGCCAAGACAACAACACACAGCCAAGACAACAACACACCCAGACAACAACACACAGCCAAGACAACAACACACAGCCAAGACAACAACACACCCAGACAACAACACACAGCCAAGACAACAACACACAGCCAAGACAACAACACACAGCCAAGACAACAACACACCCAGACAACAACACACAGCCACGACAACAACACACAGCCAAGACAACAACACACAGCCAAGACAACAACACACAGCCAAGACAACAACACACAGCCAAGACAACAACACACAGCCAAGACAACAACACACAGCCAAGACAACAACACACAGCCACGACAACAACACACAGCCACGACAACAACACACAGCCAAGACAACAACACACAGCCACGACAACAACACACAGCCACGACAACAACACACAGCCACGACAACAACACACAGCCACGACAACAACACAACAACACGACAACACACAGCCAAGACAACAACACACAGCCAAGACAACAACACACAGCTAAGACAACAACACACAGCCAAGACAACAACACACAGCCAAGACAACAACACACAGCCAAGACAACAACACACAGCCAAGACAACAACACACAGCCAAGACAACAACACACAGCCAAGACAACAACACACAGCCAAGACAACAACACACAGCCACGACAACAACACACAGCCAAGACAACAACACACAGCCACGACAACAACACACAGCCACGACAACAACACACAGCCAAGACAACAACACACAGCCAAGACAACAACACACAGCCAAGACAACAACACACACCAAGACAACAACACACAGCCAAGACAACAACACACACCAAGACAACAACACACAGCCAAGACAACAACACACAGCCAAGACAACAACACACAGCCAAGACAACAACACACAGCCAAGACAACAACACACAGCCACGACAACAACACACAGCCAAGACAACAACACACAGCCAAGACAACAACACACAGCCAAGACAACAACACACAGCCACGACAACAACACACAGCCAAGACAACAACACACAGCCAAGACAACAACACACAGCCAAGACAACAACACACAGCCACGACAACAACACACAGCCAAGACAACAACACACAGCCAAGACAACAACACACAGCCAAGACAACAACACACAGCCAAGACAACAACACACAGCCACGACAACAACACACAGCCAAGACAACAACACACAGCCAAGACAACAACACACAGCCAAGACAACAACACACAGCCAAGACAACAACACACAGCCAAGACAACAACACACAGCCAAGACAACAACACACAGCCAAGACAACAACACACAGCCACGACAACAACACACAGCCAAGACAACAACACACAGCCAAGACAACAACACACAGCCACGACAACAACACACAGCCACGACAACAACACACAGCCACGACAACAACACACAGCCAAGACAACAACACACAGCCACGACAACAACACACAGCCAAGACAACAACACACAGCCAAGACAACAACACACAGCCAAGACAACAACACACACCAAGACAACAACACACAGCCAAGACAACAACACACAGCCAAGACAACAACACACAGCCAAGACAACAACACACAGCCACGACAACAACACACAGCCACGACAACAACACACAGCCAAGACAACAACACACAGCCACGACAACAACACACAGCCACGACAACAACACACAGCCAAGACAACAACACACAGCCACGACAACAACACACCCAGACAACAACACACAGCCACGACAACAACACACAGCCAAGACAACAACACACAGCCAAGACAACAACACACCCAGACAACAACACACAGCCAAGACAACAACACACAGCCACGACAACAACACACAGCCAAGACAACAACACACAGCCAAGACAACAACACACCCAGACAACAACACACAGCCAAGACAACAACACACAGCCAAGACAACAACACACAGCCAAGACAACAACACACCCAGACAACAACACACAGCCAAGACAACAACACACAGCCAAGACAACAACACACAGCCAAGACAACAACACACAGCCAAGACAACAACACACAGCCAAGACAACAACACACAGCCAAGACAACAACACACAGCCACGACAACAACACACAGCCAAGACAACAACACACAGCCACGACAACAACACACAGCCAAGACAACAACACACAGCCAAGACAACAACACACAGCCAAGACAACAACACACAGCCAAGACAACAACACACAGCCAAGACAACAACACACAGCCAAGACAACAACACACAGCCACGACAACAACACACAGCCAAGACAACAACACACAGCCAAGACAACAACACACAGCCAAGACAACAACACACAGCCAAGACAACAACACACAGCCAAGACAACAACACACAGCCAAGACAACAACACACAGCCACGACAACAACACACAGCCAAGACAACAACACACAGCCAAGACAACAACACACAGCCAAGACAACAACACACAGCCAAGACAACAACACACAGCCACGACAACAACACACAGCCACGACAACAACACACAGCCAAGACAACAACACACAGCCAAGACAACAACACACAGCCAAGACAACAACACACAGCCACGACAACAACACACAGCCACGACAACAACACACACCCAGACAACAACACACAGCCAAGACAACAACACACCCAGACAACAACACACAGCCAAGACAACAACACACCCAGACAACAACACACAGCCAAGACAACAAATGAGTGGCTTCCAGACATGTCTCTGAATGTCGTTGAGTGGCCCAACCCGAGCCCGGACTTAAACCAGATCGGAAATCTCTAGAGATTCTCTGAAAATAGCTGTTCTGCAATTGTTGAGGGAAAAAAACGATTTAATTCATTGTAGAATAAGGCTGTAACGTAACAAAATGTGGAAAACATCAACAGGTCTGAATACTTTCCGAATACACTGTATGTTAATTCATGGTAAATAACCGTGAGACCTGCAGTTATTTACTTTACAATCACCAGTTAACAAAATGTCATGAACTCCACAGCCTTAGAACAGTGTGCCCCATGGTGGCGGTGGGGTTATGGTATGGGGCAGGCATAAACTACGGACAACAAACACAATTGCATTTTATCAATGGTAATTTCAATGCACAGAGACGTAATCCTGAGGCCCATTGTCGTACCATTCATCCGCTGCTATCACCTCATGTTTCAGCATTATAATGTCACAAGGATGAAATACTACAAGCACCTAAAAGGAAGTGATTCCCAAACCTTCCATAACAAAGCCATCACCTACAGAGAGACGAACCTGGAGAAGAGTCCCCTAAGCAAGCTGGTCCTGGGGCTTTTTTCACAAACACAAACACACCCCACAGAGCCCCAGGACAGCAACACAATTAGACACAATAAAAAGATCATTACTTGGCACTATGGATAGAATTAACAAAAAAAACAGGGCAAACTAGAATGCTATTCAGCCCTAAACCGGACCACTGTGCTGACCCATAATTAAGGAAATCTTTGACTATGTACAATGAGCATAGCCTTGCTGTTGAGAAAGGTCTCTGTAGGCAGACCTGGCTCTCAAGAGAAGACAGGCTATGTGCAACACTGCCCACAAAATGAGGTGGAAACTAAGTTGCACTTCCTAACCTCCTGCCAAATGTATGACCATATTAGAGACACATAATTCCCATAAATCCAAATCCAATTTTGATGAACTCCCATATCTACTGGGTGAAATACCACAGTGGTCCATCACAGCAGCAAGATGTGTGACCTGTTGCCACAAGAAAAGGGCAACCAGTGAAGAACAAACACCATTGTAAATACAACCCATATTTACTTATTAACTTATTAACTATTTGCACATCAGAACAACAATGTATATAGACAAAATATGACATTTCAAATGTCTTTATTCTTTTGGAACTTGTGTGAGTGTAATATTTACGCCTGTTTATATCACTTTTGTTTATCTATTCTTATTTTTTTATTGAATTAGGCAAGTCAGATAAGAAGAAATTCTTATTTGCAATGACAGCCTACCCCAGAAAACACTGGACCAATTGGGCACCACCCTATGGGACTACCAATCACAGCCAGATGTGATACAGCCTGGATTCGAACATATGTAAACATATGTTTCCCATGCCAAAGAAGCTCCTAAAATTGAATGGAATTGAACTACAACCTGCACTGTCCTCTAGTGTTATAGAAGGTAACTACACCCTGCACTGTCCTCTAGTGTTATAGAAGGTAACTACACCCTGCACTGCCCTCTAGTGTTATAGAAGGTTACTACACCCTGCACTGCCCTCTAGTGTTATAGAAGGTAACTACACCCTGCACTGCCCTCTAGTGTCATAGAAGGTAACTACACCCTGCACTGTCCTCTAGTGTTATAGAAGGTAACTACACCCTGCACTGCCCTCTAGTGTTATAGAAGGTAACTACACCCTGCACTGTCCTCTAGTGTTATAGAAGGTAACTACACCCTGCACTGTCCTCTAGTGTTATAGAAGGTAACGACACCCTGCACTGCCCTCTAGTGTTATAGAAGGTAACTACACCCTGGACTGTCCTCTAGTGTTATAGAAGGTAACTACACCCTGCACTGCCCTCTAGTGTTACAGAAGGTACCTACACCCTGCACTGTCCTCTAGTGTTATAGAAGGTAACTACACCCTGCACTGTCCTCTAGGGTTGTAGAAGGTAACTACACCCTGCACTGTCCTCTAGTGTTATAGAAGGTAACTACACCCTGCACTGTCCTCTAGTGTTATAGAAGGTAACTACACCCTGCACTGTCCTCTAGTGTTATAGAAGGTAACTACACCCTGCACTGCCCTCTAGTGTTATAGAAGTTAACTACACCCTGCACTGCCCTCTAGTGTTATAGAAGGTACCTACACCCTGCACTGTCCTCTAGTGTTATAGAAGGTAACTACACCCTGCACTGTCCTCTAGTGTTATAGAAGGTAACTACACCCTGCACTGCCCTCTAGTGTTATAGAAGGTAACTACACCCTGCACTGTCCTCTAGTGTTATAGAAGGTAACTACACCCTGCACTGCCCTCTAGTGTTATAGAAGGTAACTACACCCTGCACTGCCCTCTAGTGTTATAGAAGGTAACTACACCCTGCACTGTCCTCTAGTGTTATAGAAGGTAACTACACCCTGCACTGCCCTCTAGTGTTATAGAAGGTAACTACACCCTGCACTGTCCTCTAGTGTTATAGAAGGTAACTACACCCTGCACTGTCCTCTAGTGTTGTAGAAGGTAACTACACCATGCACTGCCCTCTAGTGTTATAGAAGGTAACTACACCATGCACTGCCCTCTAGTGTTATAGAAGGTAACTACACCCTGCACTGTCCTCTAGTGTTACAGAAGGTACCTACACCCTGCACTGTCCTCTAGTGTTATAGAAGGTTAGTACACCCTGCACTGCCCTCTAGTGTTATAGAAGGTAACTACACCCTGCACTGTCCTATAGTGTTATAGAAGGTTAGTACACCCTGCACTGTCCTCTAGTGTTATAGAAGGTACCTACACCCTGCACTGCCCTCTAGTGTTATAGAAGGTTAGTACACCCTGCACTGCCCTCTAGTGTTATAGAAGGTAACTACACCCTGCACTGCCCTCTAGTGTTATAGAAGGTAACTACACCCTGCACTGCCCTCTAGTGTTATAGAAGGTAACTATACCCTGCACTGCCCTCTAGTGTTATAGAAGGTAACTACACCCTGCACTGTCCTCTAGTGTTATAGAAGGTACCTACACCCTGCACTGTCCTCTAGTGTTATAGAAGGTAACTACACCCTGCACTGCCCTCTAGTGTTATAGAAGGTAACTACACCCTGCACTGCCCTCTAGTGTTATAGAAGGTACCTACACCCTGCACTGTCCTCTAGTGTTATAGAAGGTAACTACACCCTGCACTGCCCTCTAGTGTTATAGAAGGTAACTACACCCTGCACTGCCCTCTAGTGTTATAGAAGGTAACTACACCCTGCACTGCCCTCTAGTGTTATAGAAGGTAACTACACCCTGCACTGCCCTCTAGTGTTATAGAAGGTAACTACACCCTGCACTGCCCTCTAGTGTTATAGAAGGTAACTACACCCTGCACTGCCCTCTAGTGTTATAGAAGGTAACTATACCCTGCACTGTCCTCTAGTGTTATAGATGGTAACTACACCCTGCACTGCCCTCTAGTGTTATAGATGGTAACTACACCCTGCACTGCCCTCTAGTGTTATAGAAGGTAACTACACCCTGCACTGCCCTCTAGTGTTATAGAAGGTAACTACACCCTGCACTGTCCTCTAGTGTTATAGAAGGTTACTACACCCTGCACTGCCCTCTAGTGTTATAGAAGGTAACTACACCCTGCACTGCCCTCTAGTGTTATAGAAGGTACCCACACCCTGCACTGCCCTCTAGTGTTATAGAAGGTAACTACACCCTGCACTGCCCTCTAGTGTTATAGAAGGTTACTACACCCTGCACTGTCACTGAGAGGACTGTTACTGCCAGTGGGGACATGTCACTGAGAGGACTGTTACTGTCATGTTACTGAGAGGACTGTTACTGCTAGTGGGGACATGTTACTGAGAGGACTGTTACTGCTAGTGGGGACATGTTACTGAGAGGACTGTTACTGCTAGTGGGGACATGTTACTGAGAGGACTGTTACTGCCAGTGGGGACATGTCACTGAGAGGACTGTTACTGCTAGTGGGGACATGTTACTGAGAGGACTGTTACTGCCAGTGGGGACATGTTACTGCCATGTTACTGAGAGGACTGTTACTGCCAGTGGGGACATGTTACTGAGAGGACTGTTACTGCCAGTGGGGACATGTTACTGAGAGGACTGTTACTGCCAGTGGGGACATGTTACTGAGAGGACTGTTACTGCTAGTGGGGACATGTTACTGAGAGGACTGTTACTGCCAGTGGGGACATGTTACTGAGAGGACTGTTACTGCCAGTGGGGACATGTCACTGAGAGGACTGTTACTGTCAGTGGGGACATGTTACTGAGAGGACTGTTACTGCTAGTGGGGACATGTTACTGCCATGTTACTGAGAGGACTGTTACTGCTAGTGGGGACATGTTACTGCCATGTTACTGAGAGGACTGTTACTGCCAGTGGGGACATGTCACTGAGAGGACTGTTACTGCCAGTGGGGACATGTTACTGAGAGGACTGTTACTGCTAGTGGGGACATGTTACTGCCATGTTACTGAGAGGACTGTTACTGCTAGTGGGGACATGTTACTGCCATGTTACCGAGTCCTGGTAGTGCAGCTGTTACTATTTGTTGGGACATATCTTTTGTCACACAATAAACACTTAGAACCAGTCAGAACCAGTCAGAACCAGTCAGAACCAGTCAGAACCAGTCAGAACACAGGCTCTCATTCTCCATTTCATAGTCTAATGAGGCCCAGCCTTTATTTTATGTATTTTTTAGACACATTGATACCAAAAGTCAATGGTCTTAAAGGGCGAGGTAATTCTGATTTAAATTGCTTCACTGTCTCGTTCTGTGTCCGCTTGAAAGAAATGCATGCAGAGTTTTAATCATCTAACAACGTGGGAACAATCAGAATGAGTAGAAGATCAGGACAGAGGACGCATGTCAGCACCAGGTATAAACGGGGCTTTAGAGTCAGGATAACAATGATTCTAACATAGTTAATGATCACATTAGCCACATGACATCGTACACAGTATTTTATACAATGGAACAGTGTTGTGGTGCATTAGAAACGCATGGCCCTCTGGGGAAACAGGTGAACTGAGGTGGTTGACTGGTGTCTGGCCCTCTGGGGAAACAGGTGAACTGAGCTGGTTGACTGGTGTCTGGCCCTCTGAGGAAACAGGTGAACTGAGCTGGTTGACTGGTGTCTGGCCCTCTGAGGAAACAGGTGAACTGAGCTGGTTGACTGGTGTCTGGCCCTCTGGGGAAACAGGTGAACTGAGCTGGTTGACTGGTGTCTGGCCCTCTGGGGAAACAGGTGAACTGAGCTGGTTGACTGGTGTCTGGCCCTCTGAGGAAACAGGTGAACTGAGCTGGTTGACTGGTGTCTGGCCCTCTGGGGAAACAGGTGAACTGAGCTGGTTGACTGGTGTCTGGCCCTCTGAGGAAACAGGTGAACTGAGGTGGTTGACTGGTGTCTGGCCCTCTGGGGAAACAGGTGAACTGAGGTGGTTGACTGGTGTCTGGCCCTCTGGGGAAACAGGTGAACTGAGCTGGTTGACTGGTGTCTGGCCGTCTGAGGAAACAGGTGAACTGAGGTGGTTGACTGGTGTCTGGCCCTCTGGGGAAACAGGTGAACTGAGGTGGTTGACTGGTGTCTGGCCCTCTGGGGAAACAGGTTATCTGAGCTGGTTGACTGGTGTCTGGCCCACTGGGGAAACAGGTGAACTGAGGTGGTTGACTGGTGTCTGGCCCTCTGGGGAAACAGGTCAACTGAGGTGGATGACTGGTGTCTGGCCCTCTGGGGAAACAGGTGATGTGAGGTGGATGACTGGTGTCTGGCCCTCTGGGGAAACAGGTGATGTGAGGTGGATGACTGGTGTCTGGCCCTCTGGGGAAACAGGTGATGTGAGCTGGTTGACTGGTGTCTGGCCCTCTGGGGAAACAGGTAATCTGAGGTGGTTGACTGGTGTCTGGCCCTCTGGGGAAACAGATTATCTAAGCTGGTTGACTGGTGTCTGGCCCTCTGGGGAAACAGGTAATCTGAGGTGGTTGACTGGTGTCTGGCCCTCTGGGGAAACAGCTGAACTGAGGTGGATGACTGGTGTCTGGCCCTCTGGGGAAACAGGTGAACTGAG